>NC_137823.1:54794981-55232481 GCF_963921795.1 Nannobrachium achirus
TGATTTAAAGAAGAATCCATGATAATCAATCTTGAATTGTCTCCCTCCTTCCAGGTTCCCAGACTGTGACGAGCCCTACCCCCGCCCGGTGGACCTCCTCTCCGTCGCCGAGACCACCGAGTCTCCCGTCTCCGTCCAGCGGGACTACGGCTTCTGGTGCCCCCGCGAGCTCAAGATCGACCCCGACCTGGGCTACAGCTTCATGGGGGTCCGCGACTGCTCCCCGCCCTGCCCCAACATGTACTTCCGGCGCGAGGAGCTGGCCTTCGCCCGCTACTTCATCGGCGTGGTGTCCATCGTCTGCCTCTCCGCCACCCTCTTCACCTTCCTCACCTTCCTCATCGACGTGTCGCGCTTCCGCTACCCCGAGCGGCCCATCATCTTCTACGCCGTGTGCTACATGATGGTGTCCCTGGTGTTCTTCCTGGGCTTCCTGCTGGAGGACAAGGTGTCCTGCAACGCCGCCAGCCCGGGCCGCTTCAGAGCCTCCACCGTGACCCAGGGCTCCCACAACAAGGTGAGGAGACCTGCGTGGTTGACCCATCAATTATTTTATATATCTTTAGCTATTGAAAAATAGCAGATATACAAAGCTTAGTGGTTAAACATACTGTGGCCATGTTATTTATTTGCCCCAGAAAGCCATCATTTTTTGATTGCAGAATCTTTGCAGTAAAACTTTTACCTTATTTTTGTAATCACTCATTTAATAGTTGCACAATATTCCCCAAAATTATAGTTCCCAATCGTGGAATTTCCAAATCCAAGGCTCAAATGTTCTTTGTAAAAATGTTTCGATTAACTGAGGGGGCCTCTTTGCTGCTTTTCTATGACTTAACCTCTGTTCCTCTTCCATCTCGTCTCATCTTTCACCCACCAGGTGTGCACCCTCCTCTTCATGGTGCTGTACTTCTTCACCATGGCGGGCAGCGTGTGGTGGGTCATCCTCACCATCACCTGGTTCCTGGCCGCCGTGCCCAAGTGGGGCAGCGAGGCCATCGAGAAGAAGGCCCTGATGTTCCACGCGTGTGCCTGGGGCGTCCCGGGGGCCCTCACCGTCACCCTGCTGGCCCTCAACAAGATCGAGGGGGACAGCGTGAGCGGCGTGTGCTTCGTGGGGCTCTACGACGTGACGGCGCTGCGCTGGTTCCTGCTGGCGCCGCTCGGCCTGAACGTGGTGGTGAGAGACATGATTAAATACACAGTAAAGTCCTCAGTGTTGCTTTAACGCAGAGAGTGTGCAAATGGATCCGTAAGGGTGGACGCGTAAAGATCCATTTGGTTACATTTGCACACTCTCTGACTTACAAATGGATGAATTAACAGTGAAACACACCTTCATATAAGAAGTCTTTAAAATTGTTATTTAATGGTGACATTCTTAAAAATATGTACAATTAATGTGCATGTTAAATCAGAACACACACATAGCGGCACAAACTTGCTCAGGGTGTGGCTCTCAACTCACACAGGTGACAAATGCAAAGTATGACCACTAGATGGCTATACAAAATCTACAGATGGAATAACATAAAACAAGAGAGTATATGAATGTACAGACAAGAAGACGGAAAACCATAACACATACATCCATAGATGCATTCATATACTGTATATAATACAGTACATTGTCAGAAAATTCATCAAATAACATTTTTGTAATAGAATAATTGGTTAATTGACATCATCATATACTGTAAATACATGTCTAATAGTGGTGCAGTGGTTGGCAGCGTTGGCTCACAGCTAGAAGGTGGCATGGTGTCTCTTTAGGGTGGGTTAAATGAAGAGGACAAATCTCCCCAAGGGATATTAAAGTAAAATCTAATCAAAATGTGCTATTTACAACTTTGCCAGAATGTGAATGCTTGCCTTTGTTCCATAAAGTAATGTTTTGGACTGCAGGGTAAATGTATAAACCGTTTCTAGGTGTCCGTTAGGATTCAGATACCTTCTGAGGAGCATTTACAATTACTTTGTTCTTTGTTCTTTATTTCCCCCTTTTTTTCTACCAGCATTTTATGGTCTCAATCAATCGCATAGATTCATTGTATAATCTTAAACAGTGGCTCCCAAACCTTTCTGGTTGAGATCCAAAAGAGAGATCATTACAAGTCCACAACGCGTAGATCGCCTATTTTCACTACTTCTTAAACATGTATTTGGCCACAGACTCCCATCTCAAAAAATGTTGTTCCAGGGAACCCCCCAGAAGCCAAATTTGAGTTACAAACCCTAACCCCTAACCCTTCGCTCTAAAAAAAACACATATATATTCAGATTTGCACAATTTTTCACAACTTTTCAAAAATAGCAGATGCTGTGTGAACTTGTATATCTGCTATTTTTCAACAGTTAAAGCATAAAATAATGGCTTAACCCTCCCCCTCCCCCCTCTCAGGTGGGCGTGGCCTTGCTGTTGGCGGGCATCGCGGCACTGAACCGCGTGCGCATGGAGATCCCCCTGGAGAAGGAGAACCAGGAGAAGCTGGTGAAGTTCATGATCCGCATCGGCGTCTTCTCGGCGCTCTACCTGGTGCCCCTGCTCACCGTGCTGGCCTGCTACCTGTACGAGAACGGCCACCGCGGCGTCTGGGAGACCACCTGGGTGCAGGAGAGGTGCCGCGAGTACCACATCCCCTGTCCCTTCCAGGTGAGTGCAATCTCTGCCATAGACTGTAAAATAATTAATGGACAGAGACACGCCATTGGTTTCTTACAGACCGTAAAATTAAATGAAGGCTTGTTTTCCATCAAGTGCAAATCTGCCATCATTCCGTATCCGCTCCAGAAATGGTACCCGGTGAATGCTATTGGCTGGAGCATCTATTTACATATCATCGTTGTCGGGTGGAAACCTCCAAGACCGTTCGTTTTTTATTTATCATTTTAAAAATGAACTAAACTAGTGAAAATAGCAGATCTACAAGCACACAACGCCTCGCACCGCGAGGCTGTTTTCACTACCTTTGTGCGACAGCCTTGTATGATGAAGCAGGGCTTTACTTGGTATAAACTTGAAACTTGGAGATACAAGGTTTCTGCCCGACAGTGACGATATATATGTGTATATGAAATTGTCAGGTGCCTGTACGTGTGAGGTATGTTTAAATAGTGTAGTAGGTATGTGAGGGGTGCTATGTGGGATTGTGTGTGAGTAGCTAAATAAAAAACAAGGTTGCCCACACTCACTTTTCGTTGCTCCAATTTTTATTTAGCAAGCGGCAAGTCAAATAATTATTATAGTTATTTGACTTGCTGCTTGCTAAATAAAAATTGGAGCAACGAAAAGTGAGTGCGGGCTACCTTGTTTTTTATTTAGTATTACTGCACTGTCAGTTATAGCCCAGCACCGAAGACAGGAGGATGTGCGTTATTTTTTTCTCTAAATGTGTGTGAGTAGCTAACATCAGTCCATTGCATATACTTTAGTTTCCACTTGATATACTCTCCAGATCCACTGTGTAGAAGAACTCAACAAGGCACAGCAGCAGGTCAAAGTGATAGCACTTTGAGTGCAGCGCTTGAGGTTGAGTGCAGCGCTTTAGAACGGCATCAAGCACGAAATAAAAGGAGAAAATACAGGTTGGCATGTCTACCTGCCCCTAAGCTTCTTCCTGTTTTCTATTCCCAACCCACCTAGAGTGGAACAGCTTAACATACAAGAACAGACGCCCTTTCACAAACACCTGCGTGCACACAGGTGTTTGCACGCATATACACACACACGCACGCACGCACACCATTACTCCTTCTCTTGCCATGTCTTCATCGCTCTCTCACGTTTCTCTCGCTCACACATGAGTGCAAACACACACATGCACCAACATGCATACAAACATGTAAACATACACACACACACACACACACACACACACACACACACACACACACACACACACACACACACACACACACACACACACACACCCAGCGGCCAGGGGCGTCACAAGGGGTAGGAAAGTGGGACTGAGTTACTAGGGCCCAAGGTGGAGGAGGGGCCCTAGTAACTTTAGCTATTAAAAAATAGCAGATATACAAGCTCACAGCGCGGCACCGAGTGCCGCGCTGCGAGCTTGTAGATCTGCTATTTTTGAAAAAGTCGTGAAAATATGTGCAAATCTTTGAATATGTATTTTTGAGCGGTGGTCACAACGCTCCTATACGTGGCCGTGTGTGTGGGTCTGTCTGTCTGTCTGTCTGTCTGTCTGTCTGTCTGTATGCGTGTCTGTCTGTATGTAGCCTGTATGTAGTACCTTTTGTGACCACACATGTTAAGGGAGGGGCGCTGTTGTTCAGGCCAGGCCAGACACACACACACGCGCACACACACACACACACACACACACACACACACACACACACACACACACAATATATATATATATTTGTTTTGCTGTTGCGCAGCCTCCACGACCACCGCTCAGTTCACACGGGTGTGATTTTTAAGTGAACATTTGTAACTCAAATTTTGCTTCTTGGGGGGGTCCCTGGAACTCAATATTTTGAGATGGGGGTCCGTGGCCAAATTCATTTTGGGGGTCCTTCACGTGAAAAAGTTTGAGCATCACTGACATGGAAACATGGGTTTCTTGCGCCCATTTTCACAGTTTCACAATTTCACAAAAATAGCAGATCTACAAGCTCGCAGTGCGGCACTCGGTACCGCGCTGTGAGCTTGTATATCTGCTATTTTTCAATAGTTAACATTCATGGGGGGGCCCGCAGTGAATCCTTGTACCCAGGGCCCAGAGTTTGGTGTGACGCCCTTGCCAGCGGTATGTGTTGTGTTGCTCTCAGGTTGCCTGTCTGAAATAGATGAACCAATTCAGAGAGCTGCGTTTTGGCCCCTGGCTGTGCCACACTCGCTCCCCCTCGTGTGAAGGAGCTGTAAATAATTCAAACGGCTTTCCTTTTCCTTTGTACGTCTCACTCTGCCAGCGACCGCTCCTCCGCACAAGAGCCATCCGTCGCTGTGTGTGCCGCTTTTGTTTTGTTGTTGTTTTTTTGGCGGTAGAGGAGAGTGCAGGTGTGTCACCAGATGTTGCTCACGGTCTCTCGCTTTCTGTTGTTGTTTTTTTTTTTATACTGTGTTGTTGCCAAGTTTCATGTTTTTTTTTATGTGACCATTGCGTCAGTTGATGCGCAGTCATGCAGTGGGTAATTCTAGTCTGGCTAAAAAACAAGGGTATGGCCAGTAGGAAACGAGCCAGTTCCTAAACTGATAACGATGTTAAAAAGTCGTTTGACGTGGCTGCGTGCACATAGTGCGGCTAAATAAAGACACAGGTTGTTCATTCCGATGCGGATGTTCTTATGCACAGAACCAATTAAGCCATTCAAAACGGGTACACATTATTGTGTATCATTATTTTATGCTTTAACTATTGAAAAATAGCAGATATACAGGTGTTTTGAAAAACCTATGTTTCTATGTCAGCAATCTGGCTAGCCATCGTCAAAGAAAAGGTCCTTTTCACTTAACTGGAGCTCAGTTAGTCTGTTCTTGAGAGACTACTATGTCAGTGGTTCTCAAACCTTTTCATGTGAAGGACCCCCAACATGATATGTATTTGGCCACGGACCCCCATCTCAAAATATTTCGTTCCAGGGACCACCCAGAAGAAAAATCTGAGTTACAAACGTTCGCTTTGAAAATACATATTTTCAAAGGTTTGCACACATTTTCACGACTTTTTTCAAAAATAGCAGATCTACAAGCTTGTATATCTGCTATTTTTTAATAGTTAAAGCATCCAATAATTTTAGGCCTAAATGGGTTAAAGGAGTAACCACAAATTGGTTATTTTCTATCAATTACACTCCCCATGACACCTTGAATTCACGTTTCTTTTTTATCTTTCTTTTGCATTCCTGAGACAATAATTTGATGACCCGGCCATCGGTCAATAGGAGAATCAAATTATTGGCTTAGGAATGCGACAAAAACGAATTGTGGAATTTAAGGCTTCAAGGGATGTATAATTGATAGAAAATTTTGTTTTTTGTGAACTACTCCTTTCAACCATATATACTTTCCTGTCACAGAAAATAGACGATCCACATGCTCACAACACATCGCAAAACACAACACGTTTGTGAGCTCGTAGATCAGATCAATTGTTTGTCTATTATGGCAAGCCCAGAATAGTGACGCCTAGGGTTCAAGTGGTTAAATGAACACATTGTATTTTACTCTGTGGTCTTTTGGTCGCCACATCTCAGCCGCCTGCCTCTGTTTGTGGTGATTATCAAAGTACCACACACTGAGACCAAACAATGTCTATTGAGTCATTAAAGACAGGGCACAGTGCAGTAAAGAAAGAATGACTCTTGTCATGTGAAGTGAATTAGCATTGTGGGACGCAGGTCTCATGTCCACTCATGGGACCGGACCACCACGCCAGTGGTGAATTTGACAGCAAATGTTTTGATTTACTTTTGAATACAATTCCTTTTAGTTTCAGGCTTATTTTAGTCATCTGGAATGTTTTCGTTTTGGTCTTATTTTAGTCGGCTAAATCTACAGTTGACTTTCTCGACAAAAATGAATTCGGTGGGCCTTGATGGCATCGTAATGCCTGATTTTACACTTGTTTGCATGCCAAAAGTAGCCCATCTACAAGCTCACAGCGCGTCCCTTACGGGTCTTTTGGTAAAAATTTTCGCTCTCAAGAGTTAAATGATTGTTAAACATCTGTATTACTTAATTAAAGATTTTTTATTTTGATCAACGTTTGCCTGCTATCTCTCTTATGGTGCCAGCATCAGTACAAGACGGAATCGTGTTCAACGATAACTAGGGCTGTCACAATTATTACATAATCGACTAATCGTGATTATTTGACATAATCGTGATTACTTTTCATAATCGTCATAATCGTTTCCATGTAAAAAAAATAGTGGAAATAGCAGATCTACAAGCTCACAACGCGTCGCATTGCGACGCGTTGTGAGCTTGTAGATCGGCTATTTCCACTATCAAAGTTATTTTTTAAGTAGTAAGTTGTCAAATATGTCAGTAATTTCTTTGTATATTTAGGTTATGTGTCATATCTGCCATGTACAACTTCAAAGCCTAAAAGCCAAACAGAAATGTAATTATCAACGACAAAAACACAATTAAATTGTTAATCGCCAATTATTTGAGTGACAATTAATCGTCATGTAAAATGTCATATCGTGACAGCCCTAACGATAACAAAATATTCAAAATCTTGCGTCTGAGAGGCTAAAAATCCTCATCAAACAGTGGCTCGTGACTCAAATGCTGAATAAATAATGGACCTTGATATGAGAAGGCTTGAAAACCATTGCTCTACAACAGGGGTCTTCAACGTTTTCAGGCCAAGGACCCCTTAACTGAGAGAGAGAGATGAAGCAGGGACCCCCTCTACATATTGTATCAAATTGTGCAGCAGATTTTCACAGATTTCATAGATGGATTCATAGACTTGTTTGACAGCACTGTCATCAATCTATTTGTGTTAATGTATTTTTTTCAGACATTTAACCACTTAACCTCTACACCAAACCTATTTGCCACTCTACACCAAACCTATTTTCTCAGCCGTTCTACAAGCTCTCAACGCCTCGTTGAGAGCGTTGAAAGCTTGTAGATCTGCTATTTTTGTCTAAAGTTCTCCTCAGAATAGTGATGTGAGGGTTCAAGTTGTTCATTTAAAATAATTATCCAATCACACAAAGATTTTGGCGGCCCCCCCTGTTGTAACTCTGAGGAACCGCTCTACAACCTTCATCTCAAACAACATGTTGGCTCACAACCACGTTTCGACATCGTAGAGACGAAGACCATTGTCGTGCTCTCGTAGTTTATCATGAGAATGGTCTCTGTCTGTCTGTTGACTCCTACCGGGTCCCCTGTGGTTCAGGTTGAAGGGGACTTGGCACAGAGCCTTATCTGGCTGCACCACCCCCAACAGAGACATGGCCATATGATGACCCACCACAACATCTGTGTGTGTGTGTGTGTGTGTGTGTGTGCGCGCGTTTGTCCCCCCAACAGGGTTAATATGGCTTATGATGTCACAACAACGCATTAGATCGCTTACACGGGTGTGTGTGTGTGTGTTTGCGTGCACTGCGCGTTCCGTGTGCCTGCATTAGCGTGATGAATGTTTCGGGAGCGCGTTGTCGTCGTCTCGTGTTTGTGTGTACATTTGCTCACATTTGCATGTTGGGGCATCTGAGCATCTGTGTGTGCATACATGCGGCTGTAAACAAACAGTTGAGTCTCACAGCCGGGAGGAGGAGGAGGAGGAGATGCATATTCACATGCATGCAAGTCCCGCAGTTAATCTGTCACGCAAACCTCTGCGTAATAAGAGAGCAATGCAGGGGCATTCAGCGGTAATCCTTTGTGTGCTTCCATAGGAATAGAACGGGTGCACGAGGGTCAAGCTGAACCACATTAACCCATACACATTTTGTGTATCATTATTTTATGCTTTAACTATTGAAAAATAGCAGATATACAAGCTCACAGTGCGGCACCGAGTGCCGCGCTGCGAGCTTGTAGATCTGCTATTTTTGAAAAATCGTGAAAATTTGAATTTTCACCCGATTCTATAAGTGTCTTTTGAATCCTTCTAAGGTTTTTTTGAAAAACCCATGTTTCTATATGTCAGCAATCTGGCCAGCCAACGTCAAAGAAAAGGTCCTTTTCACTTCAACTGGAGCTCAGTTAGTCTGTTCTTGAGAGACTACTATGTCAGTGGTTCTCAAACCTTTTCATGTGAAGGACCCCCAAAATGATATTTATTTGGCCACGGACCCCCATCTCAAAATATTTAGTTCCAGGGACCACCCAGAAGCAAAATTTTAGTTACAAACGTTCGCTTTGAAAATACATATATTCAAAGATTTGCACACATTTTCACGACTTTTTCAAAAATAGCAGATCTACAAGCTCGCAGCGAGGCACTCGGTGCCGCGCTGTGAGCTTGTATATCTGCTATTTTTCACTGGTTAAAGCATACAATAATTTGACATACACGCCCCAGAGATGTCAGCTACATTGTTTAAACATACTGTATACTGTACTATTTAGTGCAGCGATTCTCAGCCTTCTCAATCCCCCCCACCCCATATTCTTGTGGACCCCACACGATTGCAGTGTAGACAGATTGGAAAGGGTGATTGTTGGTTATTTAACCCTTAAGTGCTGTTCGGGTCATTTTGACCCGTTTTACATTTTCATTTGGAAAAAAAAGGTAGAAGTTAAAAATGTTTCCACCTGAAACTCACTGGCCTTAAAGATTCTTCTGAGATGAACATGTAAAAAAAATATTTTTGCACTACACCCATGCTACACCCCCCTCATATTTTTTGAACCTTAAGTGCTGTTCGGGTCATTTTGACCCGGAAGCACAGAAATACACAGTATTATGCCAAAACACAGACACACAGTCACCCCCACTTCTAACACCCCCCTTCCGAAGCCCCATTCCGAACCCTCCCCCCCTTCCTATAAGCATGAGCAATATTGCCCAGTATTAAATGAAGTAGTTTTTTTTACATGGATTTCAGCTAAATCAGTAAAAACGCCTAGCTCTTTCAGTGTTTAATGTGATATAGCAAAGCAGAAATGCAAACATTTACCAAATATATCATATGAATTGTTTGGTATTGAGTCAAAGTCAATGTATCATGATGATTTGTTAAGTTAAAATTTATATTAGTGTTGTTTTTTTTAAACCAAATATCCACCGGGTCAAAATGACCCGAACAGAACGAAGGTGTAGTGAATCTGAACAGAACTTAAGGGTTAAGGGATTTTGAATGAATGAATAAATAGAGTGGAATTGATTAAACCCAATCGTGGAACACGGGACAGAGTATTGTTTTTATAACGATGCAGAAGAAACCGGAGAGATTAAAAACAAAACAACAAGGGGCTTATTAAATATCTCACCTAAAAAAAGGGAAATAAAGTAGAAAACGATCAAATGCAATATGTGCAACATATATATAACCTATGCTGAATGTACAACACACAGCCCAGCTGGATAGGAAATTGTGAATGATGCAATGTCAAAATGGACACTAGAAAATGATCCTGCATTGTAGCAGGTTGTGTGTGCTTGTCAGGGTGTGTCAGTGAGGTGGATGAAATATGCTAAGTTGGCTACACGCTACCGTATGTAGGGATTTGTTTGAGCCGTAATATATTATATCATTACATAGTACGCACGCACGCACGCACGCACGCACGCACGCACGCACGCACGCACGCACGCACACACACACACACACACACACACACACACACACACACACACTCTTAATGCTCACACACTCTTGCACTGCTATACACACACATACAAAAGCAAACGTCCCACACAAAGCAATGGTCCATCAGGAGGCTGCAAAGGCTTACAGTTCCCATCTATATTTATCTTAAGTGCTTCTCCTGCAGGCTACTCACTTTACCACGCAGATCACTGCTACAGTTCCCTACCCCGACCTACACATACTACATTCCCAACACTCTGTTGTTGCTGTGCTTGGCTAGAACCAGATGGGATTTGACAAAAGAGCCGAGGCTTATAGGTTGAGTTTCCAGTTTCATGTAGCTATTTTCTGACTGAGTTAAGGCTCAGTAATGGGAACAGATTTTATGTGCGGTTGAGTTGCACCCAGTACAGCAGCTCACTATGCTACTACTCTATTTGTGTTTAAATGGGTATGTCAAATTAAGTGAATGCCCAAGGGACGCTTGGGCAGATCTGAGAAGAATGTGTGTGTTTTTTAGGGGGGGGGGGTTATTTTGCAGTCATTTAGTGTTGCAACTATGAATTATTTTCTTTGTGACTACTCTACTCCTTCACCAATCTGAGTTCCCAGAGGTTCTTTTTTTACTCCTTCACTGACTAGTCGAATAATCGAGAAGCACATTTTGTTCTTCTGTGAATCAATGCAGGGGGAAAAAGGTTTTTATAATCTATTAAATTGATTAGTTGGATTTACTGTTGGGGGCCTCAGTGATTATGTTTTTCTTCTCTCGATGTGTTATAATGAGCCTCATCAGTAGACCAATAGAATTGCTGCGTCTCTCTGCTCCACCCATAATGAGGTCAGCATGAGAGAGAGAGAATTTGAACTCTTAAGGACAGAGATAGAGGGAGGGATTGATGGAGAGAATAAGAGAGGAAGAGCAGAGTGCTTCTGGAGCTAGCTGCTAACTATGTCAGATAGGCTTATACAGTACATTGTGGTTGTCGGGTGGAAACCTTGTATGTCCAAAACTGTTCGTTTTGTATAATCATCTAAAAAATGAACTAAACTGGTGAAAACAGCTGATCTGTGTGCTTGTAGATCGGCTGTTTTCACTAGTTTTGTGTGACGATCTTGTATGATGAAGCAGGGCTTTGCTTTACCAAAAAAAGTACACATTTGAAACTTGGAGATACAAGGTTTCTGACCGACAGTGACGACATAGTACAGTGCTTATACATAGGCAGTGGTGGTAAAATGTGTTATTTTTCATCTTAAGTAAACGTATCAATACTGTATTGTAGAAATACTCTGTTACAAGTGAATGTGCGGTATTCAAAATGTACCTCAGTAAAAGTACAAAAGTCTCAAAATCCTACACATACGTCTGTCTGTCTGTCTGATGTCTGATATGCATGCTGAAACAGTGCCCAAATTTGGAGATGACTGAGTCTCACAACACTGATACCATGGTAACAGCTAGGGGTGTAACGATATAGTAACTGTATCGAAATATCGTTTTTAACTTAAAAAACCGAAGTATATCGAAATGAAAACAGCTAAAATCGAATCGTATCGTTTTATTTTGTATCGTATCGAATCGGCAGTGCAAAGAATCGATTGTATCGATACTGCCTACTTGTGCATGGTATTTAGCATTTTTAAGAAGAAAATGTTAAAAGGAGGGGTTTAATCACTTTTCCATTCCATATAGCTACACTGGTCTATCGATAAATTAGTGTAATCTCTGGGTTCATGTCAAGGTGCAGGTTTGTCAATATACAATGACCATGTATTTGGCAGATAATCACTGTGTTAACTTATTTATATCCATAATAATACATGTTTCCCTTAAAACCTGCACTATTCACACCTTTCACACAGATTTAATGTCTTTGCTAGTTACTATATCGATTTTAAATCATTGAATCGAATCGTATCGTATCGCCATGAATTAACCAATATCGTCCATGTATCGTATCGTCAACCATGTATCGTGATATGTATCGAATCGTTATTAAAATGTATCGTTACACCCCTAGTAACAGCCACATGCTGAAACAGTGCCCAAATGTGATCCTACGAGCCGATACTTTCACCTCAGTACACACCACAACAACGGGCAAGGACTAGTATACAGTACCCAAAGGACCGAAAGTAAAAGTACTCAACATGCAGAATGTCCCACGTCAAGTTTTCACATTTATAACAATTGTTTGAAATATACAGTATGAGCTTGTAGATCGGCTATTTTCAAATTGCCAAAATGTATATAGGGTTGAAGTGGGTATGTTTTGTAATAATAATAAAAAATCTACAAAGTAACTAAAGTTTTCAATATAATTGTCGTAGAGTAAAAGTACAATGTTTGTCTCTGAGATGTAGTGAAGTGGAAGTAAAAGTACTGAAAATTGGAAATACTCCAAGTAAAAAATGCCTCAAAATTGTTCTTAGACTTTACATCGCTGGAGAGAAGCGAGGGTTAAAGGAATGGATGGCACCGTGTCAGCTGCCTCTGTGTTTATGCCTGCAGCGTAAAGCTTGTTCAGTTGCACTGATGTGGGCACACACACACACACACACACACACACACACACACACACACACACACACACACACACACACACACACACACACACACGCACGTGCGCACACACACACTGATGTCATATTGTCCACGAGCGTGAACTTACGTCAGCCATGCACATAGTGTAGTGTAGTGTACATGCATGACTCAATAACTGTAAAGTGCATGGCTATCATAGTTTGCCTGCAGACAAGCTCACACGATACGGTCTACTCTTCTACTCCCTTCCACACGACTCCAAACGACCGCTCTAGCGTTAGCTAACCCAATTCCTCAAGGCATTAATGGAGGGAGGGAGGGGTTACATCTTTACTTGCATTTGATTTCACTGTCATTGCTTAACAATAGTAAGGCGCTTTTGGGGCTTAGACTCTGTAGTCTGTAGTCTGTACACACGCAGGCACACACAACTCAATTCAATTCACACACACACACACACACACACACACACACACACACACACACACACACACACACACACACACACACACACACAAATCAATTCCTTCCCTGCAGCTAAATCTGGATTGTTCATTTAAAGCTGAGAGTGTAGAAAACTGATCCATAGGGGTTTTACTGTCTGTAGTACACATCCACAGTAAAAAAACCTCCGTATCAAAAGACAAAAGAAAAACCTCCATTGTCCATTTGGTTACATTAGTAAACTCTCTGGGTTAAAGATTTTACAGGGTAGTCACACCCTCACTGGAACTCTCGAAGCAAGTGTCTTCAGGCACAGTTAACTCTCTGGAGACCAACATGAAAGACAAATAACAATGTCTTTCACATGGGATGCTTGATTGTTTTGTGATGAAATTATACTTTTCACTAAATGTTACAAGTAAATATATATAGTGCTTGCCTCATGCAATAGTGGACTTTTTGGACTCTGCTCCTGCAGATTTTGGCCAAAAATCACACAAAGTCATGTCATCAACATGGATCTGTCCCATTTCCCATATTCCCTCCTGATTGGCCTTATAAAGTTTGTGTATGCGACCTGATGGTCGCTTATCTTGTGATTAGGGAGTCTTACTGGTTCATTCATTAATTTTATACTTGTCATAGTTTTATTTTGAGATCAATTATTGGACTGGTAAATATGGTCCCAGGTAGCTCCTTTGCTTGATTGATTAATTGATTGATTGATTGAATACATTATTAGCGGTTCTCAAAGAAAAAGCACAAGACAGTACAGTTCAGATACAAGGTCTACTAATATGATTTAACCCAAGAAAGCACTATGGCTTTTATCCCAGGGGTTCCCAATCTTATTCAGCACGAGACCCAAAAGACATATTTGGTGTCTCCCCAGGACCGCCCCCTCTTAAAAAGAGCACAATATTTATTTTATTTGTGACATATAAATAAATCCACGACCCAAAATGTCTTTCAAGTCTCAACCCTATGTTTGGGAAGCGCTGTCTCACACTGTGTGTTGTTCCTGTAGGTGGAGAGGACCAAGCGTCCAGACCTGGTGTTATTCCTGATCACACTGTGTGTTGTTCCTGTAGGTGGAGAGGACCAAGCGTCCAGACCTGGTGTTATTCCTGATCACACTGTGTGTTGTTCCTGTAGGTGGAGAGGACCAAGCGTCCAGACCTGGTGTTATTCCTGATCACACTGTGTGTTGTTCCTGTAGGTGGAGAGGACCAAGCGTCCAGACCTGGTGTTATTCCTGATCACACTGTGTGTTGTTCCTGTAGGTGGAGAGGACCAAGCGTCCAGACCTGGTGTTATTCCTGATCACACTGTGTGTTGTTCCTGTAGGTGGAGAGGACCAAGCGTCCAGACCTGGTGTTATTCCTGATCAAGTACCTGATGATGCTGACCGCCGGCATCCCCTCTGTCTTCTGGGTGGGCAGCAAGAAGACCTGCTTTGAATGGGCCAGCTTCTTCAATGGCAAGCGCCGCCGTAAAGAGTACGTATCAAAACCATGGCTATTGTACGTTGTTGCCAGAAATAGTTTTTTAAGCAGTGTATGGTCTATTGTTCGAATGTTAAGTATATTAACATAAACTCAAGTCATACATATTCTGTATATTTGGAAAAATGACAATAAAAATATTGTTAAAATAAAATCACACTGCAACGTAACATGTAGCAGACTTCAGTTATCATTTTGCTATTTCATTTTTACCGCCTGTCTGATATTCCAAGCAGATTAACCTAAGCCCTGTATTCTTTGTCGCATGATGAATAGCGAAAGTAGCGGATCTACAAGCTCGTTGTGAGTTTGTAGATCCTCTATTTTCGATTAAAAATTTTAAAATGCAGATTTACAAAATACGTTGGGACTGCTTCCTTGAAATGAAAAGGTTGGTGTGAAGGTGAGACATGTGGGCTCCAGGTTCTGTGTAGTCCTAGTGACCGCAGACCCCTCTCTGCACTCACTCCCAACCTCCACCTCCTCCGTGTATTCAGAGCATTAACTCCCTCTCCCGCCCCTTGCTCCACCCACTCCTCCTTCCTGTTCTTCCACGCCGCTCCGCGCCCCGCCGCCTTCCCCCTGTCTCTCCCCACCCTCCTGCGTCTCTCCCTGCCCTCCCTCCCTCCGCTCCCCTTCTCCTCCTCCTCCTCTGGTTCATGCGTCTGCACCTCCCTCCCCTCCTCTCCGCCTCCCGCCCCTCCCTCCCTCAGCCGCATGGTGAACGAGAGCCGCCAGGTGCTGCAGGAGCCCGACTTCGCCCAGCTGCTGCTGCGCGACCCCAACGCGCCCATCGTGAGGAAGTCGCGGGGCACCTCCACCCAGGGGACGTCCACCCACGCCTCCTCCACCCACCTGGCCATGCTGGACGAGCCGCCCAGCGGCAGCACCAGCCGCGCCGGCTCCGTCCGCAGTGCCCGCTCCAAGATGAGCAGCTACCACGGCAGCCTGCACCGCTCCCGAGACGGCAGGTAGGGGGCAGTGTGTGCAGTGTGAATGCATGGGGGGTGGATGGCATGACAGCTGGGATACAAAGGGCTATATTTTGATTGTCTTAAGTACCAGCTCTTATGCCTTAACTTAAAGACCTGTCCATACTGTCTCTGAACACCGAGCTTTTCATTGGAGAGTTCCGACTTTCTGACGTGCAGCTTTCCAAACTCTAATTCAGGGTAATGCTTTTCAGAAGATGCGAGTGATGTCATTTTGTAGTTGAACCGGACCTTTCTGACGAAAAGTTTTGTGTTCAGAGACAGTATGGACAGGCCTTTAAGTTACGGCATGAGAGCTGTTAATTAAGACAATCAAAATAGAGCCCACAATGTGTAATGTAGTGTGTAACATGGCATTCCTTTTTCCTATTTTTTTACATTGGATGCCATAGTATAGCATGGCATTCTTTTTTTTTTATTGTTTTACATTGGAGGACATTGTGTATCCCCCCTGTCATTACTTCTACATGCTACAGGGGGTGGATGGACAGGTGGGAAAATGTGTTTGCATGGGGGTGGAAGTGAAGACAGTTGAGGACAATTTGATGACAGGTGGGGATACACATAGCTTAGGCCATGAGGGTGCAGGTACAGACTTAGAGTAGGTGTTATTGTACAACTTTGTGTAAATCTGTGTCTAATAAAGTACAATGGCTGAGCATTTGACATCTGGGATGGCTCGATCTGCGTCTGTTGGACTTTAAATGGTGATTTATACTTAGTTGTTAACTAAGTATGCCTCGCTGCGAGCTTGTAGATCTGCTATTTTTGAAAAAGTCGTGAAAATGTGTGCAAATCTTTGAATATATGTGTTTTCAAAGCGAACGTTTGTAACTCAAATTTTGCTTCTGGGGGGTCCCTGGAACTAAATATTTTGAGATGCGGGTCCGTGGCCAAATACATATAATTTTGGGGGTCCTTCACATGAAAAAGTTTGAGAACCACTGACATAGTAGTCTCTCAAGAACAGACTAACTGAGCTCCAGTTAAGTGAAAAGGACCTTTTCTTTGACGATGGCAGGTTTTTCAAAAAGTCTTAGAAGGATTCAAAAGACAATAAAATCTGGTCAAAATTCTCATTTTCACGATTTTTCAAAAAAGCAGATCTACAAGCACAAAGCATAAAATAATGATAATAATGTGTACCCGTTCAAGTGTAACATCATGTACTCCTCTTCCTCACAGATACACCGCCTGCAGTTTCCGGGCCGCAGAAGACCGGCTGCCCTATGGGAGCATGCCGCGCCTCAACGACCAATCACTGTCCAAAAACTGCAGCACCAACCGCCTGGACAGCCTATCGCGGCACGGCTCCACCCAGCGGCTGGAGAGCCAGTCACGTCACAGCAGCATCAGAGACCTTAGCAACACTGCCCACACCATTCAGAGCGTCCCTGGAAACGGAATCCACAGGGTCCTTGAAGAAGACGGTGCCACAGCCTGAAGTGGAGAACGACTAGAAAGACTTCAGTCCGCAAATAACAAGAATGCCCAGGGGATGTCAGGGATGGCATGAGATATCCCTTTGGCACATCCACATACATCTAATGAGATTGGGTGGATGGAAGTTAGTGGAAACAGCGGCTTTTTCTCTCTCTTAGCTCGACTGAGCTAAGGAATGTGAATGTCCCCATAATAAGCTAGAGGGAAATGGGTTCAAGCAAACGCAAACTGACTCTACTAGACAGAGTAATATACAACAGTAGGTCAAACAAAAAAAAGCAGCAAATTTGTTTACAGTTATCTCGTCCTGACAGATCTTTTCAAGGCCAGGAGCTATGAGGTGAAACATAGCCTGGAATGCTATAACTTGTTCAAGGGTTAGCAGAGCATGAGGCTTAATATACAGCCAGCCAAACAAACCGATGGAACTGCTCGTGTCTTGACGCCTTAAAACGTCCCCCAAGCTTTACTGAAACGAAGGCACTTGGCTTTGTCCAAAAATAATTTAGATAACTCAAGCCTATCTTTCTCCCTTTGTCTTACAATGGAGGAAAGATCATTTTACTGTGATTCTTTTTGGGAACCCTTTGCCCTAGGTTGATACATCATGGATATATGAACTTGAAGATGACTACAATTACAGTTGTTGGACCTATGCTACTGAGCCGACCGAGAACATTTTTGACTTAATTCTTATCAAGAGACTACACTTGTGGATTTCTTTCCTAGTACTGTATGGAAATCTGTATAAAGGATTCTAAATGTGCTCTGAATGAAGGAAACCTGCTTTGAGAACCTTGGACACTTGATGAGCCTTTTCTTATCGTCTGTACATTCCAGCACTCAGGGGGGCTTAAACAGGGTATTTCTAAAAGACTTTGGCTATGTCATCACTGGAGGTTAGCATTAGGAAAGAATACATTGTATGTTTCAAATATTTCTCATCTGCAATTGTTTGCCTTTGTTGAAAGAATACCATTTAAAAGTGAATTTGACTTTCTTTTTCCAAAAATATGTTAACAGTATTGTTATCATGGAATATTTAGCAAACATTCTTCCACAGTGGCAGTTAATGTTTCACACTAGTATCATGACAAGAGTTGAGTCTGTTGAGGGCGACTTTTTAATTGGATGTTTTCATTGCACTTGATATGATTCCAGTTGGTCAAGATGTATATTTATCTTTGCCAGAAGGGAAAGAGGTATTTTATGTTTTGATTTTATGTTTTTAATCAAGGGCTGTCTTGGAAAAAGAATCCAGAACTCCTGCCTTACAAATGAAATAAGATAGCCTGCGTTTTACGCCCCTTGAATTCATGTAGACTTGTCAATAGTTTGTCCCTCTTTACAAAAGTGTATCCTTACTTGTAGATAAAATGTTGGCCCTACGTTTTTTCTAGTGGCATATGTGGATAGATGAAGAACATTTGAACCTTTGTGGGTTAATTTGTGAAATTTGTAATAATAAAGTTTTTTTTTTAAAAACATGACAAAAGGGTTGGAGAAATAAACAACCACACAGATGCTGAGCTCATATTTGTATCAGTTCTCAATTTTATTGAAATACTCATGGGAGTCATGTGACAAGTTCTCCAATGGACTGATCTCAAGTTCCCCCTAATCCTATAGTAAAATCCTAGGTGTTAATTTAATATTATTTGCATTTGTACACTACTTAGAGTCTTTGAACATTTAAAGAAACCCCAGTGACTGGACCATTGTTTGTGGGTGACCCACAGCCATGAATGGCATAAGAACTTACAGGTAATGTAACTTTTCCAGGGCCTTTTTGCTGTTGCCTGAATAGAGCAACAAATGCTTTTCAATCTATTCAACGAATAGATTAGATGGATTTTGATACATGATACATACATGATACATCTTATCTACATACACATACATACACATATGTATTGACTGAGAGCATTGAACAAAATGGGGAAACACTGCCACCAAGTGGTCCTTTTGTCCTGGCTTAATCATTGGTCAATTTTGGCCTGTATCAAAACAACCAAAAAACAGCCATTAGACCAGCGTCCGCATGCCGTCTATACGACGTGCATACGCCGTCCAAAGTCAGACGTCCATACACAGACCTCACCACCAGCCTGTTTCCTGAGAGCTAAAGGTGGGGGGTTATATCGGAAAGAACTCTGTCCAACAGAAATTTTACAGAAAAAATTCTTACCTACATGCCTTGAGAGCACTGGAAGAATTTGAGAAAATTGAGACAATTTTAGCCTTAAAAAGGTCAATGTGCTCCAGAGATGGACTGTAGGTTGAGTGGGATTTGAACACGGAACCTCTTAACCAGAGTCTGAGCATTAGACCATTAGGCCACCTCTCACTGTAAATGTGTTCTGGTGCTTTTGAGTACTTCTCTTGTATTTTAACCTTGAAAAGATCCAAGTATTAGAGCAGCAATTAGTAGGGTGACTGGGTTTTGAACACAGAACCTCTGCACCTAAAGTCGGATCTTTAGACCACTACACCATCTCCAACATAAAAAAACAGGTGCTTTTGAGTAATTCTTTTGTACTTTACCCATGAAAATGTCAAAGTAAAACAGCAATGTAGGAGGATTGAGATTTGTACATGGAACATCAGCAATGAGAGTCTGATCTTTAGACCACTACTGCATCTCTCACTAACTTTTGAGTGCTCTTGAGTAATTATTTTGTATTTGAACCTCGAAAAGGTTAAAATACAAAGGAATTAGTCAAAAGCACCAGGAGCCATTTACATTGAGAGATGGTGTAGTGGTCTGGACATTAGACTCTCAGTGCAGAGCTTCTGTGTTCAAATCTCACTCCTCCTATGTTGCTGTTTTACTTTTACATTTCTTTCAAGGTTAAAATATAAAAGAGTTAGTCAAAAGCACTAGAAATGCATCTAGTGGTCTAAAAATCCGAGTTCTCGTACATATCATTGTTGTTGCTTTTCAAGGTTAAAATACAAAAGAAGTATTCAAAGCACCAGGTAAAGTCTGCTGTGGGAGATGGTGTAGTGGTTTAAATGCCAGGCTCGAATGCAGAGGTCACATGTTCAAATCCGTTCCTGTAGTGCTTTGCCCTTTTCAAGGCTAAAATAGAAGAGAAACAACTCAAAAGCACCAGGAGATACCTGTCGAGGGCCCAAAGGTGCCTTGGCTCAATGGTATGGTCGCTTGATCGGTTGTCCCTGCTTCAGGCAGGTTTCAGACAGGTTCAAGTCCCATGCCCAAGGTACACGGAGGACCATCGTGGAGGGGTGTCTCTCCCCCTGTTTCCTGAGAGCTAAAGGTGGGGGGTTATATCGGAAAGAACTCTGTCCAACAGAAATTTTACAGAAAAAAATCTTACCTACGTGCCTTGAGACCACAGGAAAAATTGAGACAATTTTAGCCTTAAAAAGGTCAATGTGCTCCAGAGATGGACTGTAGGTTGAGTGGGATTTGAACACGGAACCTCTTAACCAGAGTCTGAGCATTAGACCATTAGGCCACCTCTCACTGTAAATGTGTTCTGGTGCATTTGAGTACTTCTCTTGTATTTTAACCTTGAAAAGATCCAAGTATTAGAGCAGCAATTAGTAGGGTGACTGGGTTTTGAAGACAGAACCTCTGCACCTAAAGTCGGATCTTTAGACCACTACACCATCTCCAACATAAAAAAACAGGTGCTTTTGAGTAATTCTTTTGTACTTTACCCATGAAAATGTCAAAGTAAAACAGCAATGTAGGAGGATTGAGATTTGTACATGGAACATCAGCAATGAGAGTCTGATCTTTAGACCACTACTGCATCTCTCACTAACTTTTGAGTGCTCTTGAGTAATTATTTTGTATTTGAACCTCGAAAAGGTTAAAATACAAAGGAATTAGTCAAAAGCACCAGGAGCCATTTACATTGAGAGATGGTGTAGTGGTCTGGACATTAGACTCTCAGTGCAGAGCTTCTGTGTTCAAATCTCACTCCTCCTATGTTGCTGTTTTACTTTTACATTTCTTTCAAGGTTAAAATATAAAAGAGTTAGTCAAAAGCACTAGAAATGCATCTAGTGGTCTAAAAATCCGAGTTCTCGTACATATCATTGTTGTTGCTTTTCAAGGTTAAAATACAAAAGAAGTATTCAAAGCACCAGGTAAAGTCTGCTGTGGGAGATGGTGTAGTGGTTTAAATGCCAGGCTCGAATGCAGAGGTCACATGTTCAAATCCGTTCCTGTAGTGCTTTGCCCTTTTCAAGGCTAAAATAGAAGAGAAACAACTCAAAAGCACCAGGAGATACCTGTCGAGGGCCCAAAGGTGCCTTGGCTCAATGGTATGGTCGCTTGATCGGTTGTCCCTGCTTCAGGCAGGTTTCAGACAGGTTCAAGTCCCATGCCCAAGGTACACGGAGGACCATCGTGGAGGGGTGTCTCTCCCCCTGTTTCCTGAGAGCTAAAGGTGGGGGGTTATATCGGAAAGAACTCTGTCCAACAGAAATTTTAAAAATTCTTACCCACATGCCTTGAGAGCACTGGAAGAATTTGAGAAAATTGAGACAATTTTAGCCTTAAAAAGGTCAATGTGCTCCAGAGATGGACTGTAGGTTGAGTGGGATTTGAACACGGAACCTCTTAACCAGAGTCTGAGCATTAGACCATTAGGCCACCTCTCACTGTAAATGTGTTCTGGTGCATTTGAGTACTTCTCTTGTATTTTAACCTTGAAAAGATCCAAGTATTAGAGCAGCAATTAGTAGGGTGACTGGGTTTTGAACACAGAACCTCTGCACCTAAAGTCGGATCTTTAGACCACTACACCATCTCCAACATAAAAAACAACAGGTGCTTTTGAGTAATTCTTTTGTACTTTACCCATGAAAATGTCAAAGTAAAACAGCAATGTAGGAGGATTGAGATTTGTACATGGAACATCAGCAATGAGAGTCTGATCTTTAGACCACTACTGCATCTCTCACTAACTTTTGAGTGCTCTTGAGTAATTATTTTGTATTTGAACCTCGAAAATGTTAAAATACAAAGGAATTAGTCAAAAGCACCAGGAGCCATTTACATTGAGAGATGGTGTAGTGGTCTGGACATTAGACTCTCGGTGCAGAGCTTCTGTGTTCAAATCTCACTCCTCCTATGTTGCTGTTTTACTTTTACATTTCTTTCAAGGTTAAAATATAAAAGAGTTAGTCAAAAGCACTAGAAATGCATCTAGTGGTCTAAAAATCCGAGTTCTCGTACATATCATTGTTGTTGCTTTTCAAGGTTAAAATACAAAAGAAGTATTCAAAGCACCAGGTAAAGTCTGCTGTGGGAGATGGTGTAGTGGTTTAAATGCCAGGCTCGAATGCAGAGGTCACATGTTCAAATCCGTTCCTGTAGTGCTTTGCCCTTTTCAAGGCTAAAATTGAAGAGAAACAACTCAAAAGCACCAGGAGATACCTGTCGAGGGCCCAAAGGTGCCTTGGCTCAATGGTATGGTCGCTTGATCGGTTGTCCCTGCTTCAGGCAGGTTTCAGACAGGTTCAAGTCCCATGCCCAAGGTACACGGAGGACCATCGTGGAGGGGTGTCTCTCCCCCTGTTTCCTGAGAGCTAAAGGTGGGGGGTTATATCGGAAAGAACTCTGTCCAACAGAAATTTTACAGAAAAAATTCTTACCCACATGCCTTGAGACCACTGGAAGAATTTGAGAAAATTGAGACAATTTTAGCCTTAAAAAGGTCAATGTGCTCCAGAGATGGACTGTAGGTTGAGTGGGATTTGAACACGGAACCTCTTAACCAGAGTCTGAGCATTAGACCATTAGGCCACCTCTCACTGTAAATGTGTTCTGGTGCATTTGAGTACTTCTCTTGTATTTTAACCTTGAAAAGATCCAAGTATTAGAGCAGCAATTAGTAGGGTGACTGGGTTTTGAACACAGAACCTCTGCACCTATAGTCGGATCTTTAGACCACTACACCATCTCCAACATAAAAAACAACAGGTGCTTTTGAGTAATTCTTTTGTACTTTACCCATGAAAATGTCAAAGTAAAACAGCAATGTAGGAGGATTGAGATTTGTACATGGAACATCAGCAATGAGAGTCTGATCTTTAGACCACTACTGCATCTCTCACTAACTTTTGAGTGCTCTTGAGTAATTATTTTGTATTTGAACCTCGAAAAGGTTAAAATACAAAGGAATTAGTCAAAAGCACCAGGAGCCATTTATATTGAGAGATGGTGTAGTGGTCTGGACATTAGACTCTCGGTGCAGAGCTTCTGTGTTCAAATCTCACTCCTCCTATGTTGCTGTTTTACTTTTACATTTCTTTCAAGGTTAAAATATAAAAGAGTTAGTCAAAAGCACTAGAAATGCATCTAGTGGTCTAAAAATCCGAGTTCTCGTACATATCATTGTTGTTGCTTTTCAAGGTTAAAATACAAAAGAAGTATTCAAAGCACCAGGTAAAGTCTGCTGTGGGAGATGGTGTAGTGGTTTAAATGCCAGGCTCGAATGCAGAGGTCACATGTTCAAATCCGTTCCTGTAGTGCTTTGCCCTTTTCAAGGCTAAAATAGAAGAGAAACAACTCAAAAGCACCAGGAGATACCTGTCGAGGGCCCAAAGGTGCCTTGGCTCAATGGTATGGTCGCTTGATCGGTTGTCCCTGCTTCAGGCAGGTTTCAGACAGGTTCAAGTCCCATGCCCAAGGTACACGGAGGACCATCGTGGTGGGGTGTCTCTCCCCCTGTTTCCTGAGAGCTAAAGGTGGGGGGTTATATCGGAAAGAACTCTGTCCAACAGAAATTTTAAAAATTCTTACCCACATGCCTTGAGAGCACTGGAAGAATTTGAGAAAATTGAGACAATTTTAGCCTTAAAAAGGTCAATGTGCTCCAGAGATGGACTGTAGGTTGAGTGGGATTTGAACACGGAACCTCTTAACCAGAGTCTGAGCATTAGACCATTAGGCCACCTCTCACTGTAAATGTGTTCTGGTGCATTTGAGTACTTCTCTTGTATTTTAACCTTGAAAAGATCCAAGTATTAGAGCAGCAATTAGTAGGGTGACTGGGTTTTGAACACAGAACCTCTGCACCTAAAGTCGGATCTTTAGACCACTACACCATCTCCAACATAAAAAAACAGGTGCTTTTGAGTAATTCTTTTGTACTTTACCCATGAAAATGTCAAAGTAAAACAGCAATGTAGGAGGATTGAGATTTGTACATGGAACATCAGCAATGAGAGTCTGATCTTTAGACCACTACTGCATCTCTCACTAACTTTTGAGTGCTCTTGAGTAATTATTTTGTATTTGAACCTCGAAAAGGTTAAAATACAAAGGAATTAGTCAAAAGCACCAGGAGCCATTTACATTGAGGGATGGTGTAGTGGTCTGGACATTAGACTCTCGGTGCAGAGCTTCTGTGTTCAAATCTCACTCCTCCTATGTTGCTGTTTTACTTTTACATTTCTTTCAAGGTTAAAATATAAAAGAGTTAGTCAAAAGCACTAGAAATGCATCTAGTGGTCTAAAAATCCGAGTTCTCGTACATATCATTGTTGTTGCTTTTCAAGGTTAAAATACAAAAGAAGTATTCAAAGCACCAGGTAAAGTCTGCTGTGGGAGATGGTGTAGTGGTTTAAATGCCAGGCTCGAATGCAGAGGTCACATGTTCAAATCCGTTCCTGTAGTGCTTTGCCCTTTTCAAGGCTAAAATAGAAGAGAAACAACTCAAAAGCACCAGGAGATACCTGTCGAGGGCCCAAAGGTGCCTTGGCTCAATGGTATGGTCGCTTGATCGGTTGTCCCTGCTTCAGGCAGGTTTCAGACAGGTTCAAGTCCCATGCCCAAGGTACACGGAGGACCATCGTGGAGGGGTGTCTCTCCCCCTGTTTCCTGAGAGCTAAAGGTGGGGGGTTATATCGGAAAGAACTCTGTCCAACAGAAATTTTAAAAATTCTTACCCACATGCCTTGAGAGCACTGGAAGAATTTGAGAAAATTGAGACAATTTTAGCCTTAAAAAGGTCAATGTGCTCCAGAGATGGACTGTAGGTTGAGTGGGATTTGAACACGGAACCTCTTAACCAGAGTCTGAGCATTAGACCATTAGGCCACCTCTCACTGTAAATGTGTTCTGGTGCATTTGAGTACTTCTCTTGTATTTTAACCTTGAAAAGATCCAAGTATTAGAGCAGCAATTAGTAGGGTGACTGGGTTTTGAACACAGAACCTCTGCACCTAAAGTCGGATCTTTAGACCACTACACCATCTCCAACATAAAAAAACAGGTGCTTTTGAGTAATTCTTTTGTACTTTACCCATGAAAATGTCAAAGTAAAACAGCAATGTAGGAGGATTGAGATTTGTACATGGAACATCAGCAATGAGAGTCTGATCTTTAGACCACTACTGCATCTCTCACTAACTTTTGAGTGCTCTTGAGTAATTATTTTGTATTTGAACCTCGAAAAGGTTAAAATACAAAGGAATTAGTCAAAAGCACCAGGAGCCATTTACATTGAGGGATGGTGTAGTGGTCTGGACATTAGACTCTCGGTGCAGAGCTTCTGTGTTCAAATCTCACTCCTCCTATGTTGCTGTTTTACTTTTACATTTCTTTCAAGGTTAAAATATAAAAGAGTTAGTCAAAAGCACTAGAAATGCATCTAGTGGTCTAAAAATCCGAGTTCTCGTACATATCATTGTTGTTGCTTTTCAAGGTTAAAATACAAAAGAAGTATTCAAAGCACCAGGTAAAGTCTGCTGTGGGAGATGGTGTAGTGGTTTAAATGCCAGGCTCGAATGCAGAGGTCACATGTTCAAATCCGTTCCTGTAGTGCTTTGCCCTTTTCAAGGCTAAAATAGAAGAGAAACAACTCAAAAGCACCAGGAGATACCTGTCGAGGGCCCAAAGGTGCCTTGGCTCAATGGTATGGTCGCTTGATCGGTTGTCCCTGCTTCAGGCAGGTTTCAGACAGGTTCAAGTCCCATGCCCAAGGTACACGGAGGACCATCGTGGAGGGGTGTCTCTCCCCCTGTTTCCTGAGAGCTAAAGGTGGGGGGTTATATCGGAAAGAACTCTGTCCAACAGAAATTTTACAGAAAAAAATCTTACCTACATGCCTTGAGAGCAAAGGAAAAATTGAGACAATTTTAGCCTTAAAAAGGTCAATGTGCTCCAGAGATGGACTGTAGGTTGAGTGGGATTTGAACACGGAACCTCTTAACCAGAGTCTGAGCATTAGACCATTAGGCCACCTCTCACTGTAAATGTGTTCTGGTGCATTTGAGTACTTCTCTTGTATTTTAACCTTGAAAAGATCCAAGTATTAGAGCAGCAATTAGTAGGGTGACTGGGTTTTGAACACAGAACCTCTGCACCTAAAGTCGGATCTTTAGACCACTACACCATCTCCAACATAAAAAAACAGGTGCTTTTGAGTAATTCTTTTGTACTTTACCCATGAAAATGTCAAAGTAAAACAGCAATGTAGGAGGATTGAGATTTGTACATGGAACATCAGCAATGAGAGTCTGATCTTTAGACCACTACTGCATCTCTCACTAACTTTTGAGTGCTCTTGAGTAATTATTTTGTATTTGAACCTCGAAAAGGTTAAAATACAAAGGAATTAGTCAAAAGCACCAGGAGCCATTTACAATGAGAGATGGTGTAGTGGTCTGGACATTAGACTCTCAGTGCAGAGCTTCTGTGTTCAAATCTCACTCCTCCTATGTTGCTGTTTTACTTTTACATTTCTTTCAAGGTTAAAATATAAAAGAGTTAGTCAAAAGCACTAGAAATGCATCTAGTGGTCTAAAAATCCGAGTTCTCGTACATATCATTGTTGTTGCTTTTCAAGGTTAAAATACAAAAGAAGTATTCAAAGCACCAGGTAAAGTCTGCTGTGGGAGATGGTGTAGTGGTTTAAATGCCAGGCTCGAATGCAGAGGTCACATGTTCAAATCCGTTCCTGTAGTGCTTTGCCCTTTTCAAGGCTAAAATAGAAGAGAAACAACTCAAAAGCACCAGGAGATACCTGTCGAGGGCCCAAAGGTGCCTTGGCTCAATGGTATGGTCGCTTGATCGGTTGTCCCTGCTTCAGGCAGGTTTCAGACAGGTTCAAGTCCCATGCCCAAGGTACACGGAGGACCATCGTGGAGGGGTGTCTCTCCCCCTGTTTCCTGAGAGCTAAAGGTGGGGGGTTATATCGGAAAGAACTCTGTCCAACAGAAATTTTAAAAATTCTTACCCACATGCCTTGAGAGCACTGGAAGAATTTGAGAAAATTGAGACAATTTTAGCCTTAAAAAGGTCAATGTGCTCCAGAGATGGACTGTAGGTTGAGTGGGATTTGAACACGGAACCTCTTAACCAGAGTCTGAGCATTAGACCATTAGGCCACCTCTCACTGTAAATGTGTTCTGGTGCATTTGAGTACTTCTCTTGTATTTTAACCTTGAAAAGATCCAAGTATTAGAGCAGCAATTAGTAGGGTGACTGGGTTTTGAACACAGAACCTCTGCACCTAAAGTCGGATCTTTAGACCACTACACCATCTCCAACATAAAAAAACAGGTGCTTTTGAGTAATTCTTTTGTACTTTACCCATGAAAATGTCAAAGTAAAACAGCAATGTAGGAGGATTGAGATTTGTACATGGAACATCAGCAATGAGAGTCTGATCTTTAGACCACTACTGCATCTCTCACTAACTTTTGAGTGCTCTTGAGTAATTATTTTGTATTTGAACCTCGAAAAGGTTAAAATACAAAGGAATTAGTCAAAAGCACCAGGAGCCATTTACATTGAGGGATGGTGTAGTGGTCTGGACATTAGACTCTCGGTGCAGAGCTTCTGTGTTCAAATCTCACTCCTCCTATGTTGCTGTTTTACTTTTACATTTCTTTCAAGGTTAAAATATAAAAGAGTTAGTCAAAAGCACTAGAAATGCATCTAGTGGTCTAAAAATCCGAGTTCTCGTACATATCATTGTTGTTGCTTTTCAAGGTTAAAATACAAAAGAAGTATTCAATGCACCAGGTAAAGTCTGCTGTGGGAGATGGTGTAGTGGTTTAAATGCCAGGCTCGAATGCAGAGGTCACATGTTCAAATCCGTTCCTGTAGTGCTTTGCCCTTTTCAAGGCTAAAATAGAAGAGAAACAACTCAAAAGCACCAGGAGATACCTGTCGAGGGCCCAAAGGTGCCTTGGCTCAATGGTATGGTCGCTTGATCGGTTGTCCCTGCTTCAGGCAGGTTTCAGACAGGTTCAAGTCCCATGCCCAAGGTACACGGAGGACCATCGTGGAGGGGTGTCTCTCCCCCTGTTTCCTGAGAGCTAAAGGTGGGGGGTTATATCGGAAAGAACTCTGTCCAACAGAAATTTTACAGAAAAAAATCTTACCTACATGCCTTGAGACCACAGGAAAAATTGAGACAATTTTAGCCTTAAAAAGGTCAATGTGCTCCAGAGATGGACTGTAGGTTGAGTGGGATTTGAACACGGAACCTCTTAACCAGAGTCTGAGCATTAGACCATTAGGCCACCTCTCACTGTAAATGTGTTCTGGTGCATTTGAGTACTTCTCTTGTATTTTAACCTTGAAAAGATCCAAGTATTAGAGCAGCAATTAGTAGGGTGACTGGGTTTTGAAGACAGAACCTCTGCACCTAAAGTCGGATCTTTAGACCACTACACCATCTCCAACATAAAAAAACAGGTGCTTTTGAGTAATTCTTTTGTACTTTACCCATGAAAATGTCAAAGTAAAACAGCAATGTAGGAGGATTGAGATTTGTACATGGAACATCAGCAATGAGAGTCTGATCTTTAGACCACTACTGCATCTCTCACTAACTTTTGAGTGCTCTTGAGTAATTATTTTGTATTTGAACCTCGAAAAGGTTAAAATACAAAGGAATTAGTCAAAAGCACCAGGAGCCATTTACATTGAGAGATGGTGTAGTGGTCTGGACATTAGACTCTCAGTGCAGAGCTTCTGTGTTCAAATCTCACTCCTCCTATGTTGCTGTTTTACTTTTACATTTCTTTCAAGGTTAAAATATAAAAGAGTTAGTCAAAAGCACTAGAAATGCATCTAGTGGTCTAAAAATCCGAGTTCTCGTACATATCATTGTTGTTGCTTTTCAAGGTTAAAATACAAAAGAAGTATTCAAAGCACCAGGTAAAGTCTGCTGTGGGAGATGGTGTAGTGGTTTAAATGCCAGGCTCGAATGCAGAGGTCACATGTTCAAATCCGTTCCTGTAGTGCTTTGCCCTTTTCAAGGCTAAAATAGAAGAGAAACAACTCAAAAGCACCAGGAGATACCTGTCGAGGGCCCAAAGGTGCCTTGGCTCAATGGTATGGTCGCTTGATCGGTTGTCCCTGCTTCAGGCAGGTTTCAGACAGGTTCAAGTCCCATGCCCAAGGTACACGGAGGACCATCGTGGAGGGGTGTCTCTCCCCCTGTTTCCTGAGAGCTAAAGGTGGGGGGTTATATCGGAAAGAACTCTGTCCAACAGAAATTTTAAAAATTCTTACCCACATGCCTTGAGAGCACTGGAAGAAATTGAGACAATTTTAGCCTTAAAAAGGTCAATGTGCTCCAGAGATGGACTGTAGGTTGAGTGGGATTTGAACACGGAACCTCTTAACCAGAGTCTGAGCATTAGACCATTAGGCCACCTCTCACTGTAAATGTGTTCTGGTGCATTTGAGTACTTCTCTTGTATTTTAACCTTGAAAAGATCCAAGTATTAGAGCAGCAATTAGTAGGGTGACTGGGTTTTGAACACAGAACCTCTGCACCTAAAGTCGGATCTTTAGACCACTACACCATCTCCAACATAAAAAAACAGGTGCTTTTGAGTAATTCTTTTGTACTTTACCCATGAAAATGTCAAAGTAAAACAGCAATGTAGGAGGATTGAGATTTGTACATGGAACATCAGCAATGAGAGTCTGATCTTTAGACCACTACTGCATCTCTCACTAACTTTTGAGTGCTCTTGAGTAATTATTTTGTATTTGAACCTCGAAAAGGTTAAAATACAAAGGAATTAGTCAAAAGCACCAGGAGCCATTTACATTGAGAGATGGTGTAGTGGTCTGGACATTAGACTCTCAGTGCAGAGCTTCTGTGTTCAAATCTCACTCCTCCTATGTTGCTGTTTTACTTTTACATTTCTTTCAAGGTTAAAATATAAAAGAGTTAGTCAAAAGCACTAGAAATGCATCTAGTGGTCTAAAAATCCGAGTTCTCGTACATATCATTGTTGTTGCTTTTCAAGGTTAAAATACAAAAGAAGTATTCAAAGCACCAGGTAAAGTCTGCTGTGGGAGATGGTGTAGTGGTTTAAATGCCAGGCTCGAATGCAGAGGTCACATGTTCAAATCCGTTCCTGTAGTGCTTTGCCCTTTTCAAGGCTAAAATAGAAGAGAAACAACTCAAAAGCACCAGGAGATACCTGTCGAGGGCCCAAAGGTGCCTTGGCTCAATGGTATGGTCGCTTGATCGGTTGTCCCTGCTTCAGGCAGGTTTCAGACAGGTTCAAGTCCCATGCCCAAGGTACACGGAGGACCATCGTGGAGGGGTGTCTCTCCCCCTGTTTCCTGAGAGCTAAAGGTGGGGGGTTATATCGGAAAGAACTCTGTCCAACAGAAATTTTAAAAATTCTTACCCACATGCCTTGAGAGCACTGGAAGAATTTGAGAAAATTGAGACAATTTTAGCCTTAAAAAGGTCAATGTGCTCCAGAGATGGACTGTAGGTTGAGTGGGATTTGAACACGGAACCTCTTAACCAGAGTCTGAGCATTAGACCATTAGGCCACCTCTCACTGTAAATGTGTTCTGGTGCATTTGAGTACTTCTCTTGTATTTTAACCTTGAAAAGATCCAAGTATTAGAGCAGCAATTAGTAGGGTGACTGGGTTTTGAACACAGAACCTCTGCACCTAAAGTCGGATCTTTAGACCACTACACCATCTCCAACATAAAAAAACAGGTGCTTTTGAGTAATTCTTTTGTACTTTACCCATGAAAATGTCAAAGTAAAACAGCAATGTAGGAGGATTGAGATTTGTACATGGAACATCAGCAATGAGAGTCTGATCTTTAGACCACTACTGCATCTCTCACTAACTTTTGAGTGCTCTTGAGTAATTATTTTGTATTTGAACCTCGAAAAGGTTAAAATACAAAGGAATTAGTCAAAAGCACCAGGAGCCATTTACATTGAGGGATGGTGTAGTGGTCTGGACATTAGACTCTCGGTGCAGAGCTTCTGTGTTCAAATCTCACTCCTCCTATGTTGCTGTTTTACTTTTACATTTCTTTCAAGGTTAAAATATAAAAGAGTTAGTCAAAAGCACTAGAAATGCATCTAGTGGTCTAAAAATCCGAGTTCTCGTACATATCATTGTTGTTGCTTTTCAAGGTTAAAATACAAAAGAAGTATTCAATGCACCAGGTAAAGTCTGCTGTGGGAGATGGTGTAGTGGTTTAAATGCCAGGCTCGAATGCAGAGGTCACATGTTCAAATCCGTTCCTGTAGTGCTTTGCCCTTTTCAAGGCTAAAATAGAAGAGAAACAACTCAAAAGCACCAGGAGATACCTGTCGAGGGCCCAAAGGTGCCTTGGCTCAATGGTATGGTCGCTTGATCGGTTGTCCCTGCTTCAGGCAGGTTTCAGACAGGTTCAAGTCCCATGCCCAAGGTACACGGAGGACCATCGTGGAGGGGTGTCTCTCCCCCTGTTTCCTGAGAGCTAAAGGTGGGGGGTTATATCGGAAAGAACTCTGTCCAACAGAAATTTTACAGAAAAAAATCTTACCTACATGCCTTGAGAGCACAGGAAAAATTGAGACAATTTTAGCCTTAAAAAGGTCAATGTGCTCCAGAGATGGACTGTAGGTTGAGTGGGATTTGAACACGGAACCTCTTAACCAGAGTCTGAGCATTAGACCATTAGGCCACCTCTCACTGTAAATGTGTTCTGGTGCATTTGAGTACTTCTCTTGTATTTTAACCTTGAAAAGATCCAAGTATTAGAGCAGCAATTAGTAGGGTGACTGGGTTTTGAAGACAGAACCTCTGCACCTAAAGTCGGATCTTTAGACCACTACACCATCTCCAACATAAAAAAACAGGTGCTTTTGAGTAATTCTTTTGTACTTTACCCATGAAAATGTCAAAGTAAAACAGCAATGTAGGAGGATTGAGATTTGTACATGGAACATCAGCAATGAGAGTCTGATCTTTAGACCACTACTGCATCTCTCACTAACTTTTGAGTGCTCTTGAGTAATTATTTTGTATTTGAACCTCGAAAAGGTTAAAATACAAAGGAATTAGTCAAAAGCACCAGGAGCCATTTACATTGAGAGATGGTGTAGTGGTCTGGACATTAGACTCTCAGTGCAGAGCTTCTGTGTTCAAATCTCACTCCTCCTATGTTGCTGTTTTACTTTTACATTTCTTTCAAGGTTAAAATATAAAAGAGTTAGTCAAAAGCACTAGAAATGCATCTAGTGGTCTAAAAATCCGAGTTCTCGTACATATCATTGTTGTTGCTTTTCAAGGTTAAAATACAAAAGAAGTATTCAAAGCACCAGGTAAAGTCTGCTGTGGGAGATGGTGTAGTGGTTTAAATGCCAGGCTCGAATGCAGAGGTCACATGTTCAAATCCGTTCCTGTAGTGCTTTGCCCTTTTCAAGGCTAAAATAGAAGAGAAACAACTCAAAAGCACCAGGAGATACCTGTCGAGGGCCCAAAGGTGCCTTGGCTCAATGGTATGGTCGCTTGATCGGTTGTCCCTGCTTCAGGCAGGTTTCAGACAGGTTCAAGTCCCATGCCCAAGGTACACGGAGGACCATCGTGGAGGGGTGTCTCTCCCCCTGTTTCCTGAGAGCTAAAGGTGGGGGGTTATATCGGAAAGAACTCTGTCCAACAGAAATTTTAAAAATTCTTACCCACATGCCTTGAGAGCACTGGAAGAATTTGAGAAAATTGAGACAATTTTAGCCTTAAAAAGGTCAATGTGCTCCAGAGATGGACTGTAGGTTGAGTGGGATTTGAACACGGAACCTCTTAACCAGAGTCTGAGCATTAGACCATTAGGCCACCTCTCACTGTAAATGTGTTCTGGTGCATTTGAGTACTTCTCTTGTATTTTAACCTTGAAAAGATCCAAGTATTAGAGCAGCAATTAGTAGGGTGACTGGGTTTTGAACACAGAACCTCTGCACCTAAAGTCGGATCTTTAGACCACTACACCATCTCCAACATAAAAAACAACAGGTGCTTTTGAGTAATTCTTTTGTACTTTACCCATGAAAATGTCAAAGTAAAACAGCAATGTAGGAGGATTGAGATTTGTACATGGAACATCAGCAATGAGAGTCTGATCTTTAGACCACTACTGCATCTCTCACTAACTTTTGAGTGCTCTTGAGTAATTATTTTGTATTTGAACCTCGAAAATGTTAAAATACAAAGGAATTAGTCAAAAGCACCAGGAGCCATTTACATTGAGAGATGGTGTAGTGGTCTGGACATTAGACTCTCGGTGCAGAGCTTCTGTGTTCAAATCTCACTCCTCCTATGTTGCTGTTTTACTTTTACATTTCTTTCAAGGTTAAAATATAAAAGAGTTAGTCAAAAGCACTAGAAATGCATCTAGTGGTCTAAAAATCCGAGTTCTCGTACATATCATTGTTGTTGCTTTTCAAGGTTAAAATACAAAAGAAGTATTCAAAGCACCAGGTAAAGTCTGCTGTGGGAGATGGTGTAGTGGTTTAAATGCCAGGCTCGAATGCAGAGGTCACATGTTCAAATCCGTTCCTGTAGTGCTTTGCCCTTTTCAAGGCTAAAATAGAAGAGAAACAACTCAAAAGCACCAGGAGATACCTGTCAAGGGCCCAAAGGTGCCTTGGCTCAATGGTATGGTCGCTTGATCGGTTGTCCCTGCTTCAGGCAGGTTTCAGACAGGTTCAAGTCCCATGCCCAAGGTACACGGAGGACCATCGTGGAGGGGTGTCTCTCCCCCTGTTTCCTGAGAGCTAAAGGTGGGGGGTTATATCGGAAAGAACTCTGTCCAACAGAAATTTTACAGAAAAAAATCTTACCTACATGCCTTGAGAGCACAGGAAAAATTGAGACAATTTTAGCCTTAAAAAGGTCAATGTGCTCCAGAGATGGACTGTAGGTTGAGTGGGATTTGAACACGGAACCTCTTAACCAGAGTCTGAGCATTAGACCATTAGGCCACCTCTCACTGTAAATGTGTTCTGGTGCATTTGAGTACTTCTCTTGTATTTTAACCTTGAAAAGATCCAAGTATTAGAGCAGCAATTAGTAGGGTGACTGGGTTTTGAACACAGAACCTCTGCACCTAAAGTCGGATCTTTAGACCACTACACCATCTCCAACATAAAAAAACAGGTGCTTTTGAGTAATTCTTTTGTACTTTACCCATGAAAATGTCAAAGTAAAACAGCAATGTAGGAGGATTGAGATTTGTACATGGAACATCAGCAATGAGAGTCTGATCTTTAGACCACTACTGCATCTCTCACTAACTTTTGAGTGCTCTTGAGTAATTATTTTGTATTTGAACCTCGAAAAGGTTAAAATACAAAGGAATTAGTCAAAAGCACCAGGAGCCATTTACATTGAGAGATGGTGTAGTGGTCTGGACATTAGACTCTCAGTGCAGAGCTTCTGTGTTCAAATCTCACTCCTCCTATGTTGCTGTTTTACTTTTACATTTCTTTCAAGGTTAAAATATAAAAGAGTTAGTCAAAAGCACTAGAAATGCATCTAGTGGTCTAAAAATCCGAGTTCTCGTACATATCATTGTTGTTGCTTTTCAAGGTTAAAATACAAAAGAAGTATTCAAAGCACCAGGTAAAGTCTGCTGTGGGAGATGGTGTAGTGGTTTAAATGCCAGGCTCGAATGCAGAGGTCACATGTTCAAATCCGTTCCTGTAGTGCTTTGCCCTTTTCAAGGCTAAAATAGAAGAGAAACAACTCAAAAGCACCAGGAGATACCTGTCGAGGGCCCAAAGGTGCCTTGGCTCAATGGTATGGTCGCTTGATCGGTTGTCCCTGCTTCAGGCAGGTTTCAGACAGGTTCAAGTCCCATGCCCAAGGTACACGGAGGACCATCGTGGAGGGGTGTCTCTCCCCCTGTTTCCTGAGAGCTAAAGGTGGGGGGTTATATCGGAAAGAACTCTGTCCAACAGAAATTTTACAGAAAAAAATCTTACCTACATGCCTTGAGAGCACAGGAAAAATTGAGACAATTTTAGCCTTAAAAAGGTCAATGTGCTCCAGAGATGGACTGTAGGTTGAGTGGGATTTGAACACGGAACCTCTTAACCAGAGTCTGAGCATTAGACCATTAGGCCACCTCTCACTGTAAATGTGTTCTGGTGCATTTGAGTACTTCTCTTGTATTTTAACCTTGAAAAGATCCAAGTATTAGAGCAGCAATTAGTAGGGTGACTGGGTTTTGAACACAGAACCTCTGCACCTAAAGTCGGATCTTTAGACCACTACACCATCTCCAACATAAAAAAACAGGTGCTTTTGAGTAATTCTTTTGTACTTTACCCATGAAAATGTCAAAGTAAAACAGCAATGTAGGAGGATTGAGATTTGTACATGGAACATCAGCAATGAGAGTCTGATCTTTAGACCACTACTGCATCTCTCACTAACTTTTGAGTGCTCTTGAGTAATTATTTTGTATTTGAACCTCGAAAAGGTTAAAATACAAAGGAATTAGTCAAAAGCACCAGGAGCCATTTACATTGAGAGATGGTGTAGTGGTCTGGACATTAGACTCTCAGTGCAGAGCTTCTGTGTTCAAATCTCACTCCTCCTATGTTGCTGTTTTACTTTTACATTTCTTTCAAGGTTAAAATATAAAAGAGTTAGTCAAAAGCACTAGAAATGCATCTAGTGGTCTAAAAATCCGAGTTCTCGTACATATCATTGTTGTTGCTTTTCAAGGTTAAAATACAAAAGAAGTATTCAAAGCACCAGGTAAAGTCTGCTGTGGGAGATGGTGTAGTGGTTTAAATGCCAGGCTCGAATGCAGAGGTCACATGTTCAAATCCGTTCCTGTAGTGCTTTGCCCTTTTCAAGGCTAAAATAGAAGAGAAACAACTCAAAAGCACCAGGAGATACCTGTCGAGGGCCCAAAGGTGCCTTGGCTCAATGGTATGGTCGCTTGATCGGTTGTCCCTGCTTCAGGCAGGTTTCAGACAGGTTCAAGTCCCATGCCCAAGGTACACGGAGGACCATCGTGGAGGGGTGTCTCTCCCCCTGTTTCCTGAGAGCTAAAGGTGGGGGGTTATATCGGAAAGAACTCTGTCCAACAGAAATTTTACAGAAAAAAATCTTACCTACATGCCTTGAGAGCACAGGAAAAATTGAGACAATTTTAGCCTTAAAAAGGTCAATGTGCTCCAGAGATGGACTGTAGGTTGAGTGGGATTTGAACACGGAACCTCTTAACCAGAGTCTGAGCATTAGACCATTAGGCCACCTCTCACTGTAAATGTGTTCTGGTGCATTTGAGTACTTCTCTTGTATTTTAACCTTGAAAAGATCCAAGTATTAGAGCAGCAATTAGTAGGGTGACTGGGTTTTGAACACAGAACCTCTGCACCTAAAGTCGGATCTTTAGACCACTACACCATCTCCAACATAAAAAAACAGGTGCTTTTGAGTAATTCTTTTGTACTTTACCCATGAAAATGTCAAAGTAAAACAGCAATGTAGGAGGATTGAGATTTGTACATGGAACATCAGCAATGAGAGTCTGATCTTTAGACCACTACTGCATCTCTCACTAACTTTTGAGTGCTCTTGAGTAATTATTTTGTATTTGAACCTCGAAAAGGTTAAAATACAAAGGAATTAGTCAAAAGCACCAGGAGCCATTTACATTGAGAGATGGTGTAGTGGTCTGGACATTAGACTCTCAGTGCAGAGCTTCTGTGTTCAAATCTCACTCCTCCTATGTTGCTGTTTTACTTTTACATTTCTTTCAAGGTTAAAATATAAAAGAGTTAGTCAAAAGCACTAGAAATGCATCTAGTGGTCTAAAAATCCGAGTTCTCGTACATATCATTGTTGTTGCTTTTCAAGGTTAAAATACAAAAGAAGTATTCAAAGCACCAGGTAAAGTCTGCTGTGGGAGATGGTGTAGTGGTTTAAATGCCAGGCTCGAATGCAGAGGTCACATGTTCAAATCCGTTCCTGTAGTGCTTTGCCCTTTTCAAGGCTAAAATAGAAGAGAAACAACTCAAAAGCACCAGGAGATACCTGTCGAGGGCCCAAAGGTGCCTTGGCTCAATGGTATGGTCGCTTGATCGGTTGTCCCTGCTTCAGGCAGGTTTCAGACAGGTTCAAGTCCCATGCCCAAGGTACACGGAGGACCATCGTGGAGGGGTGTCTCTCCCCCTGTTTCCTGAGAGCTAAAGGTGGGGGGTTATATCGGAAAGAACTCTGTCCAACAGAAATTTTACAGAAAAAAATCTTACCTACATGCCTTGAGAGCACAGGAAAAATTGAGACAATTTTAGCCTTAAAAAGGTCAATGTGCTCCAGAGATGGACTGTAGGTTGAGTGGGATTTGAACACGGAACCTCTTAACCAGAGTCTGAGCATTAGACCATTAGGCCACCTCTCACTGTAAATGTGTTCTGGTGCATTTGAGTACTTCTCTTGTATTTTAACCTTGAAAAGATCCAAGTATTAGAGCAGCAATTAGTAGGGTGACTGGGTTTTGAAGACAGAACCTCTGCACCTAAAGTCGGATCTTTAGACCACTACACCATCTCCAACATAAAAAAACAGGTGCTTTTGAGTAATTCTTTTGTACTTTACCCATGAAAATGTCAAAGTAAAACAGCAATGTAGGAGGATTGAGATTTGTACATGGAACATCAGCAATGAGAGTCTGATCTTTAGACCACTACTGCATCTCTCACTAACTTTTGAGTGCTCTTGAGTAATTATTTTGTATTTGAACCTCGAAAAGGTTAAAATACAAAGGAATTAGTCAAAAGCACCAGGAGCCATTTACATTGAGAGATGGTGTAGTGGTCTGGACATTAGACTCTCAGTGCAGAGCTTCTGTGTTCAAATCTCACTCCTCCTATGTTGCTGTTTTACTTTTACATTTCTTTCAAGGTTAAAATATAAAAGAGTTAGTCAAAAGCACTAGAAATGCATCTAGTGGTCTAAAAATCCGAGTTCTCGTACATATCATTGTTGTTGCTTTTCAAGGTTAAAATACAAAAGAAGTGTTCAAAGCACCAGGTAAAGTCTGCTGTGGGAGATGGTGTAGTGGTTTAAATGCCAGGCTCGAATGCAGAGGTCACATGTTCAAATCCGTTCCTGTAGTGCTTTGCCCTTTTCAAGGCTAAAATAGAAGAGAAACAACTCAAAAGCACCAGGAGATACCTGTCGAGGGCCCAAAGGTGCCTTGGCTCAATGGTATGGTCGCTTGATCGGTTGTCCCTGCTTCAGGCAGGTTTCAGACAGGTTCAAGTCCCATGCCCAAGGTACACGGAGGACCATCGTGGAGGGGTGTCTCTCCCCCTGTTTCCTGAGAGCTAAAGGTGGGGGGTTATATCGGAAAGAACTCTGTCCAACAGAAATTTTAAAAATTCTTACCCACATGCCTTGAGAGCACTGGAAGAATTTGAGAAAATTGAGACAATTTTAGCCTTAAAAAGGTCAATGTGCTCCAGAGATGGACTGTAGGTTGAGTGGGATTTGAACACGGAACCTCTTAACCAGAGTCTGAGCATTAGACCATTAGGCCACCTCTCACTGTAAATGTGTTCTGGTGCATTTGAGTACTTCTCTTGTATTTTAACCTTGAAAAGATCCAAGTATTAGAGCAGCAATTAGTAGGGTGACTGGGTTTTGAACACAGAACCTCTGCACCTAAAGTCGGATCTTTAGACCACTACACCATCTCCAACATAAAAAAACAGGTGCTTTTGAGTAATTCTTTTGTACTTTACCCATGAAAATGTCAAAGTAAAACAGCAATGTAGGAGGATTGAGATTTGTACATGGAACATCAGCAATGAGAGTCTGATCTTTAGACCACTACTGCATCTCTCACTAACTTTTGAGTGCTCTTGAGTAATTATTTTGTATTTGAACCTCGAAAAGGTTAAAATACAAAGGAATTAGTCAAAAGCACCAGGAGCCATTTACATTGAGGGATGGTGTAGTGGTCTGGACATTAGACTCTCGGTGCAGAGCTTCTGTGTTCAAATCTCACTCCTCCTATGTTGCTGTTTTACTTTTACATTTCTTTCAAGGTTAAAATATAAAAGAGTTAGTCAAAAGCACTAGAAATGCATCTAGTGGTCTAAAAATCCGAGTTCTCGTACATATCATTGTTGTTGCTTTTCAAGGTTAAAATACAAAAGAAGTATTCAAAGCACCAGGTAAAGTCTGCTGTGGGAGATGGTGTAGTGGTTTAAATGCCAGGCTCGAATGCAGAGGTCACATGTTCAAATCCGTTCCTGTAGTGCTTTGCCCTTTTCAAGGCTAAAATAGAAGAGAAACAACTCAAAAGCACCAGGAGATACCTGTCGAGGGCCCAAAGGTGCCTTGGCTCAATGGTATGGTCGCTTGATCGGTTGTCCCTGCTTCAGGCAGGTTTCAGACAGGTTCAAGTCCCATGCCCAAGGTACACGGAGGACCATCGTTGAGGGGTGTCTCTCCCCCTGTTTCCTGAGAGCTAAAGGTGGGGGGTTATATCGGAAAGAACTCTGTCCAACAGAAATTTTACAGAAAAAAATCTTACCTACATGCCTTGAGAGCACAGGAAAAATTGAGACAATTTTAGCCTTAAAAAGGTCAATGTGCTCCAGAGATGGACTGTAGGTTGAGTGGGATTTGAACACGGAACCTCTTAACCAGAGTCTGAGCATTAGACCATTAGGCCACCTCTCACTGTAAATGTGTTCTGGTGCATTTGAGTACTTCTCTTGTATTTTAACCTTGAAAAGATCCAAGTATTAGAGCAGCAATTAGTAGGGTGACTGGGTTTTGAACACAGAACCTCTGCACCTAAAGTCGGATCTTTAGACCACTACACCATCTCCAACATAAAAAACAACAGGTGCTTTTGAGTAATTCTTTTGTACTTTACCCATGAAAATGTCAAAGTAAAACAGCAATGTAGGAGGATTGAGATTTGTACATGGAACATCAGCAATGAGAGTCTGATCTTTAGACCACTACTGCATCTCTCACTAACTTTTGAGTGCTCTTGAGTAATTATTTTGTATTTGAACCTCGAAAATGTTAAAATACAAAGGAATTAGTCAAAAGCACCAGGAGCCATTTACATTGAGAGATGGTGTAGTGGTCTGGACATTAGACTCTCGGTGCAGAGCTTCTGTGTTCAAATCTCACTCCTCCTATGTTGCTGTTTTACTTTTACATTTCTTTCAAGGTTAAAATATAAAAGAGTTAGTCAAAAGCACTAGAAATGCATCTAGTGGTCTAAAAATCCGAGTTCTCGTACATATCATTGTTGTTGCTTTTCAAGGTTAAAATACAAAAGAAGTATTCAAAGCACCAGGTAAAGTCTGCTGTGGGAGATGGTGTAGTGGTTTAAATGCCAGGCTCGAATGCAGAGGTCACATGTTCAAATCCGTTCCTGTAGTGCTTTGCCCTTTTCAAGGCTAAAATTGAAGAGAAACAACTCAAAAGCACCAGGAGATACCTGTCGAGGGCCCAAAGGTGCCTTGGCTCAATGGTATGGTCGCTTGATCGGTTGTCCCTGCTTCAGGCAGGTTTCAGACAGGTTCAAGTCCCATGCCCAAGGTACACGGAGGACCATCGTGGAGGGGTGTCTCTCCCCCTGTTTCCTGAGAGCTAAAGGTGGGGGGTTATATCGGAAAGAACTCTGTCCAACAGAAAAAATTCTTACCCACATGCCTTGAGAGCACTGGAAGAATTTGAGAAAATTGAGACAATTTTAGCCTTAAAAAGGTCAATGTGCTCCAGAGATGGACTGTAGGTTGAGTGGGATTTGAACACGGAACCTCTTAACCAGAGTCTGAGCATTAGACCATTAGGCCACCTCTCACTGTAAATGTGTTCTGGTGCATTTGAGTACTTCTCTTGTATTTTAACCTTGAAAAGATCCAAGTATTAGAGCAGCAATTAGTAGGGTGACTGGGTTTTGAACACAGAACCTCTGCACCTATAGATGCCTTAATGGTCCACGTCACATTGATATAAACCAGTATGCGCACGCCGGTCGGCACCAAATGAACCCCACCGTTCATAGGATGCAATGGATGGCACTCGTGTTTAAAAATGCATTCCATCAAACTTTCAGATGCCGTTTTTCTCCCAGTGTGGAGGAAGAATGCTTAGGATTTTTACTGTAAATTCTCACTCTTGAAATATATAATCCTTAGTTTCTGTTGATTCTAAACAATAATAGCGATTCAAAACAGTTGTCCTTCAAACCCCACCTCTATTCACCGTCATCAGAACAGAGGGAGCGCTCCTCATGATCACCCACCCGATCCACTGGATCACCAGAGCGTCTACTGCTCGCCCAGCTGCAGTCCATGAAGCCTAATTATGCTCCGTCCTGCGACGGTGTCGCGCGCAGAGCCGCAGACCTCCAAGCTCAGAAGGGTTGCATTGGTGACGCGATGTGAGTTTGTATATCAGCTACTCTTGACGTGGAACACCGTTGCGCAATGAAGTATATAGGCCTATATGTCTCGATAAGGGCGCACCCATGGGAGCACCTCACTAGCACACAAGAGGAGGTTGAATAACCAGTGCTCCCCAAAACAACAGGTTTGGGGATCTGTTGGGAATTGATTACATGATACAGTCAGCTGTGCATTCAGTCTCAATGTTTGTAAACAAATAATTGGTCTATAGTCGGATCTTTAGACCACTACACCATCTCCAACATAAAAAACAACAGGTGCTTTTGAGTAATTCTTTTGTACTTTACCCATGAAAATGTCAAAGTAAAACAGCAATGTAGGAGGATTGAGATTTGTACATGGAACATCAGCAATGAGAGTCTGATCTTTAGACCACTACTGCATCTCTCACTAACTTTTGAGTGCTCTTGAGTAATTATTTTGTATTTGAACCTCGAAAAGGTTAAAATACAAAGGAATTAGTCAAAAGCACCAGGAGCCATTTACATTGAGAGATGGTGTAGTGGTCTGGACATTAGACTCTCGGTGCAGAGCTTCTGTGTTCAAATCTCACTCCTCCTATGTTGCTGTTTTACTTTTACATTTCTTTCAAGGTTAAAATATAAAAGAGTTAGTCAAAAGCACTAGAAATGCATCTAGTGGTCTAAAAATCCGAGTTCTCGTACATATCATTGTTGTTGCTTTTCAAGGTTAAAATACAAAAGAAGTATTCAAAGCACCAGGTAAAGTCTGCTGTGGGAGATGGTGTAGTGGTTTAAATGCCAGGCTCGAATGCAGAGGTCACATGTTCAAATCCGTTCCTGTAGTGCTTTGCCCTTTTCAAGGCTAAAATAGAAGAGAAACAACTCAAAAGCACCAGGAGATACCTGTCGAGGGCCCAAAGGTGCCTTGGCTCAATGGTATGGTCGCTTGATCGGTTGTCCCTGCTTCAGGCAGGTTTCAGACAGGTTCAAGTCCCATGCCCAAGGTACACGGAGGACCATCGTGGAGGGGTGTCTCTCCCCCTGTTTCCTGAGAGCTAAAGGTGGGGGGTTATATCGGAAAGAACTCTGTCCAACAGAAATTTTACAGAAAAAAATCTTACCTACATGCCTTGAGAGCACAGGAAAAATTGAGACAATTTTAGCCTTAAAAAGGTCAATGTGCTCCAGAGATGGACTGTAGGTTGAGTGGGATTTGAACACGGAACCTCTTAACCAGAGTCTGAGCATTAGACCATTAGGCCACCTCTCACTGTAAATGTGTTCTGGTGCATTTGAGTACTTCTCTTGTATTTTAACCTTGAAAAGATCCAAGTATTAGAGCAGCAATTAGTAGGGTGACTGGGTTTTGAAGACAGAACCTCTGCACCTAAAGTCGGATCTTTAGACCACTACACCATCTCCAACATAAAAAAACAGGTGCTTTTGAGTAATTCTTTTGTACTTTACCCATGAAAATGTCAAAGTAAAACAGCAATGTAGGAGGATTGAGATTTGTACATGGAACATCAGCAATGAGAGTCTGATCTTTAGACCACTACTGCATCTCTCACTAACTTTTGAGTGCTCTTGAGTAATTATTTTGTATTTGAACCTCGAAAAGGTTAAAATACAAAGGAATTAGTCAAAAGCACCAGGAGCCATTTACATTGAGAGATGGTGTAGTGGTCTGGACATTAGACTCTCAGTGCAGAGCTTCTGTGTTCAAATCTCACTCCTCCTATGTTGCTGTTTTACTTTTACATTTCTTTCAAGGTTAAAATATAAAAGAGTTAGTCAAAAGCACTAGAAATGCATCTAGTGGTCTAAAAATCCGAGTTCTCGTACATATCATTGTTGTTGCTTTTCAAGGTTAAAATACAAAAGAAGTGTTCAAAGCACCAGGTAAAGTCTGCTGTGGGAGATGGTGTAGTGGTTTAAATGCCAGGCTCGAATGCAGAGGTCACATGTTCAAATCCGTTCCTGTAGTGCTTTGCCCTTTTCAAGGCTAAAATAGAAGAGAAACAACTCAAAAGCACCAGGAGATACCTGTCGAGGGCCCAAAGGTGCCTTGGCTCAATGGTATGGTCGCTTGATCGGTTGTCCCTGCTTCAGGCAGGTTTCAGACAGGTTCAAGTCCCATGCCCAAGGTACACGGAGGACCATCGTGGAGGGGTGTCTCTCCCCCTGTTTCCTGAGAGCTAAAGGTGGGGGGTTATATCGGAAAGAACTCTGTCCAACAGAAATTTTAAAAATTCTTACCCACATGCCTTGAGAGCACTGGAAGAATTTGAGAAAATTGAGACAATTTTAGCCTTAAAAAGGTCAATGTGCTCCAGAGATGGACTGTAGGTTGAGTGGGATTTGAACACGGAACCTCTTAACCAGAGTCTGAGCATTAGACCATTAGGCCACCTCTCACTGTAAATGTGTTCTGGTGCATTTGAGTACTTCTCTTGTATTTTAACCTTGAAAAGATCCAAGTATTAGAGCAGCAATTAGTAGGGTGACTGGGTTTTGAACACAGAACCTCTGCACCTAAAGTCGGATCTTTAGACCACTACACCATCTCCAACATAAAAAAACAGGTGCTTTTGAGTAATTCTTTTGTACTTTACCCATGAAAATGTCAAAGTAAAACAGCAATGTAGGAGGATTGAGATTTGTACATGGAACATCAGCAATGAGAGTCTGATCTTTAGACCACTACTGCATCTCTCACTAACTTTTGAGTGCTCTTGAGTAATTATTTTGTATTTGAACCTCGAAAAGGTTAAAATACAAAGGAATTAGTCAAAAGCACCAGGAGCCATTTACATTGAGGGATGGTGTAGTGGTCTGGACATTAGACTCTCGGTGCAGAGCTTCTGTGTTCAAATCTCACTCCTCCTATGTTGCTGTTTTACTTTTACATTTCTTTCAAGGTTAAAATATAAAAGAGTTAGTCAAAAGCACTAGAAATGCATCTAGTGGTCTAAAAATCCGAGTTCTCGTACATATCATTGTTGTTGCTTTTCAAGGTTAAAATACAAAAGAAGTATTCAAAGCACCAGGTAAAGTCTGCTGTGGGAGATGGTGTAGTGGTTTAAATGCCAGGCTCGAATGCAGAGGTCACATGTTCAAATCCGTTCCTGTAGTGCTTTTCCCTTTTCAAGGCTAAAATAGAAGAGAAACAACTCAAAAGCACCAGGAGATACCTGTCGAGGGCCCAAAGGTGCCTTGGCTCAATGGTATGGTCGCTTGATCGGTTGTCCCTGCTTCAGGCAGGTTTCAGACAGGTTCAAGTCCCATGCCCAAGGTACACGGAGGACCATCGTTGAGGGGTGTCTCTCCCCCTGTTTCCTGAGAGCTAAAGGTGGGGGGTTATATCGGAAAGAACTCTGTCCAACAGAAATTTTACAGAAAAAAATCTTACCTACATGCCTTGAGAGCACAGGAAAAATTGAGACAATTTTAGCCTTAAAAAGGTCAATGTGCTCCAGAGATGGACTGTAGGTTGAGTGGGATTTGAACACGGAACCTCTTAACCAGAGTCTGAGCATTAGACCATTAGGCCACCTCTCACTGTAAATGTGTTCTGGTGCATTTGAGTACTTCTCTTGTATTTTAACCTTGAAAAGATCCAAGTATTAGAGCAGCAATTAGTAGGGTGACTGGGTTTTGAACACAGAACCTCTGCACCTAAAGTCGGATCTTTAGACCACTACACCATCTCCAACATAAAAAACAACAGGTGCTTTTGAGTAATTCTTTTGTACTTTACCCATGAAAATGTCAAAGTAAAACAGCAATGTAGGAGGATTGAGATTTGTACATGGAACATCAGCAATGAGAGTCTGATCTTTAGACCACTACTGCATCTCTCACTAACTTTTGAGTGCTCTTGAGTAATTATTTTGTATTTGAACCTCGAAAATGTTAAAATACAAAGGAATTAGTCAAAAGCACCAGGAGCCATTTACATTGAGAGATGGTGTAGTGGTCTGGACATTAGACTCTCGGTGCAGAGCTTCTGTGTTCAAATCTCACTCCTCCTATGTTGCTGTTTTACTTTTACATTTCTTTCAAGGTTAAAATATAAAAGAGTTAGTCAAAAGCACTAGAAATGCATCTAGTGGTCTAAAAATCCGAGTTCTCGTACATATCATTGTTGTTGCTTTTCAAGGTTAAAATACAAAAGAAGTATTCAAAGCACCAGGTAAAGTCTGCTGTGGGAGATGGTGTAGTGGTTTAAATGCCAGGCTCGAATGCAGAGGTCACATGTTCAAATCCGTTCCTGTAGTGCTTTGCCCTTTTCAAGGCTAAAATTGAAGAGAAACAACTCAAAAGCACCAGGAGATACCTGTCGAGGGCCCAAAGGTGCCTTGGCTCAATGGTATGGTCGCTTGATCGGTTGTCCCTGCTTCAGGCAGGTTTCAGACAGGTTCAAGTCCCATGCCCAAGGTACACGGAGGACCATCGTGGAGGGGTGTCTCTCCCCCTGTTTCCTGAGAGCTAAAGGTGGGGGGTTATATCGGAAAGAACTCTGTCCAACAGAAAAAATTCTTACCCACATGCCTTGAGAGCACTGGAAGAATTTGAGAAAATTGAGACAATTTTAGCCTTAAAAAGGTCAATGTGCTCCAGAGATGGACTGTAGGTTGAGTGGGATTTGAACACGGAACCTCTTAACCAGAGTCTGAGCATTAGACCATTAGGCCACCTCTCACTGTAAATGTGTTCTGGTGCATTTGAGTACTTCTCTTGTATTTTAACCTTGAAAAGATCCAAGTATTAGAGCAGCAATTAGTAGGGTGACTGGGTTTTGAACACAGAACCTCTGCACCTATAGATGCCTTAATGGTCCACGTCACATTGATATAAACCAGTATGCGCACGCCGGTCGGCACCAAATGAACCCCACCGTTCATAGGATGCAATGGATGGCACTCGTGTTTAAAAATGCATTCCATCAAACTTTCAGATGCCGTTTTTCTCCCAGTGTGGAGGAAGAATGCTTAGGATTTTTACTGTAAATTCTCACTCTTGAAATATATAATCCTTAGTTTCTGTTGATTCTAAACAATAATAGCGATTCAAAACAGTTGTCCTTCAAACCCCACCTCTATTCACCGTCATCAGAACAGAGGGAGCGCTCCTCATGATCACCCACCCGATCCACTGGATCACCAGAGCGTCTACTGCTCGCCCAGCTGCAGTCCATGAAGCCTAATTATGCTCCGTCCTGCGACGGTGTCGCGCGCAGAGCCGCAGACCTCCAAGCTCAGAAGGGTTGCATTGGTGACGCGATGTGAGTTTGTATATCAGCTACTCTTGACGTGGAACACCGTTGCGCAATGAAGTATATAGGCCTATATGTCTCGATAAGGGCGCACCCATGGGAGCACCTCACTAGCACACAAGAGGAGGTTGAATAACCAGTGCTCCCCAAAACAACAGGTTTGGGGATCTGTTGGGAATTGATTACATGATACAGTCAGCTGTGCATTCAGTCTCAATGTTTGTAAACAAATAATTGGTCTATAGTCGGATCTTTAGACCACTACACCATCTCCAACATAAAAAACAACAGGTGCTTTTGAGTAATTCTTTTGTACTTTACCCATGAAAATGTCAAAGTAAAACAGCAATGTAGGAGGATTGAGATTTGTACATGGAACATCAGCAATGAGAGTCTGATCTTTAGACCACTACTGCATCTCTCACTAACTTTTGAGTGCTCTTGAGTAATTATTTTGTATTTGAACCTCGAAAAGGTTAAAATACAAAGGAATTAGTCAAAAGCACCAGGAGCCATTTATATTGAGAGATGGTGTAGTGGTCTGGACATTAGACTCTCGGTGCAGAGCTTCTGTGTTCAAATCTCACTCCTCCTATGTTGCTGTTTTACTTTTACATTTCTTTCAAGGTTAAAATATAAAAGAGTTAGTCAAAAGCACTAGAAATGCATCTAGTGGTCTAAAAATCCGAGTTCTCGTACATATCATTGTTGTTGCTTTTCAAGGTTAAAATACAAAAGAAGTATTCAAAGCACCAGGTAAAGTCTGCTGTGGGAGATGGTGTAGTGGTTTAAATGCCAGGCTCGAATGCAGAGGTCACATGTTCAAATCCGTTCCTGTAGTGCTTTGCCCTTTTCAAGGCTAAAATAGAAGAGAAACAACTCAAAAGCACCAGGAGATACCTGTCGAGGGCCCAAAGGTGCCTTGGCTCAATGGTATGGTCGCTTGATCGGTTGTCCCTGCTTCAGGCAGGTTTCAGACAGGTTCAAGTCCCATGCCCAAGGTACACGGAGGACCATCGTGGAGGGGTGTCTCTCCCCCCGTTTCCTGAGAGCTAAAGGTGGGGGGTTATATCGGAAAGAACTCTGTCCAACAGAAATTTTACAGAAAAAATTCTTACCCACATGCCTTGAGAGCACTGGAAGAATTTGAGAAAATTGAGACAATTTTAGCCTTAAAAAGGTCAATGTGCTCCAGAGATGGACTGTAGGTTGAGTGGGATTTGAACACGGAACCTCTTAACCAGAGTCTGAGCATTAGACCATTAGGCCACCTCTCACTGTAAATGTGTTCTGGTGCATTTGAGTACTTCTCTTGTATTTTAACCTTGAAAAGATCCAAGTATTAGAGCAGCAATTAGTAGGGTGACTGGGTTTTGAACACAGAACCTCTGCACCTAAAGTCGGATCTTTAGACCACTACACCATCTCCAACATAAAAAAACAACAGGTGCTTTTGAGTAATTCTTTTGTACTTTACCCATGAAAATGTCAAAGTAAAACAGCAATGTAGGAGGATTGAGATTTGTACATGGAACATCAGCAATGAGAGTCTGATCTTTAGACCACTACTGCATCTCTCACTAACTTTTGAGTGCTCTTGAGTAATTATTTTGTATTTTCTTTTTTGTTTCGAAAAGGTTTATTAACACTTGTCCTTTACATACATTCATTTCATCAATAAAAACAAATATATAACATTTCATTGTATTTTTTCTCTTCTACACAGCACATTTTCTCTTCTACACCATGGGGACGCCCCCATGGTGTAGAAGACGCCACCAGAGCATCATGACTAAAAAAGCAGGTTAAAAAACAGTGTTGAAAGTGCTGTTTGAAGACCATTATGTATGTCAGTGTAAGTGTGTTGAGTTCATAAAAAGTGTCAGTTAAAAAGCAATCTGGCTAGCCATCATCAGGGAAACGTTCTGTTGCTCCTTTACCAAGAGACTAAAAAGTGGATGATGCTAAAAACTCTCTTAATTTATTCACAGTTCAACTTGTTTCTATGTGCAGGAGCGGGGTGAGTCACTAACGGTTAGATCCCCATCCTGCCTCCTCCAACAGGTCAGGTCTCTCGGGACCTGTCAATGAACATCACCAGTCAGTCTGCCTGCGGCCCTGACCTTTGTTGTGGGCTTCGGTCTCCCTCGTCCGAATGAGCGCAGAGGCCATGCTTCTTTGCGGCTGCGTTCCTAGGGCCTGCCGCCTGCAGCTTCGGCCGCTTGGACCGTTGCTGTGGCCATACGGATCGCAGCCACGGGGGGGATGTGCATGCGCTTGCTCACCAGCAGGTTGCGGGTAGTCCATATGGCGTCTTTGATGGCGGCAAGGGTGAGCCAGAGATTTGTGTACTGAGCTTTTGTCAAGCGATCCTGGCCCACCCCATACAGCACTAGCTGTGCTGTGAGGACGCCCCCTACCGGTTGAGTACGGGAATTAATCAGGGAGCCGGCTGTCGCCCACTGGTCTACGGCACCGCGGCACTCCCAGAGCAAGTGCCTCACCGTCTCAGGTGCGCCACAACCAGGACGGGGGCATGTTGAGTGCGCTGCCATGCCCCGGGAGTGCATAACAGCCCCGACTGGGAGGATGACGTGAGCTACCATCCAGGACAGGTCCCGGAGTCTGTTGGGGAGGGCAGGATGGTTCACATTGCGCCACACCGCCTGGGGCTCGCCTACTGCAAGCAGGCGCACTGGACTCACTGTTTCCCGCTCCTGCACAAGAGAGAGAAGAGAGTGGTGGTCACTTAAAACATCCACATCCTGCTCAAGGTTAAAGTGCAGAACAAACTTCTTGATAAAAGCATAGGCAGGTGGCAGGTCAAAAGACACTGGAACTCTAAGATCAACTGGTAAAAGGTGCAAGTGTCTGAGATAAGACCCCATGCAGTATCTGGCCATAGCAGCTGTCTTGTGTTCTCTGGATGGGGCTGTAGCGTGTGTGATGTGTAGTGCGGTGTAAAGGCTGCCAAAAAATAAATACAGGTCGGGGACTCCTTTCCCCCCCTTCTCCTTTGGCTTCTTCATTACGTCACGTCTCAGTCTCTCCCACTTGGATCCCCATATGAAATAAAAGATGGCTCGTTCCAGGTCTAAAATCACTCGTTTAGGAGGCATAAAAACTGAGGAGACAGATAAAAGCAAGGGTAAAATCACAGCTTTGATGATTAAAACCTTACCTTCTATTGTCAGTCTTCTAAGTCCCCAGTACCCCAGTCGCTGCTTAACTCTCCCTACCAGGTCTGGCCAATTGGTTTTGCCCTCCCCCTGTCTGTCAAATTTGACCCCCAGTATCTTTAAGTCAGTCTGGGTCACAGTCAGGGGAAGTCCAGTCATGTCAGTTGCTCTCCATGGTCCATAAAAATGGGCTTGGGTTTTGTGTCTATTAAGTTTAGCACCAGAGGCCCGTCCATAAAAATCAGTCAAGTCAAGTGTCCTGTTAACGGATGAAAGGTCAGTGCATAAAAGGTTCACGCCGTCCATGTATAAAAAACAATTGGCTGTTTCCCCCCCACTCCCTGGAATACTTACCCCTTTGATCCATTGGTCCCTTCTCAAGATTTGTGCCAATGGTTCAACGGCGGCGATGTAAAGGAGGGCGGATAACGGACATCCCTGACGGACGCCGCAGTGTAAGTCAACTGCATTTGTAAGATGCCCATTTACAACAAATCTGCTGCTGATATCTCTATACAGCAAACCCACCCACGCTATGAACCTCCCTGGAAACCCCAGTTTTTGCAGTACCTTAAAAAGGTACTGGTGCGAGACCCGATCAAAAGCTTTCTCAAAATCTAGATTTAGGACTATAAGCCGCATGTTTCTGTCTCTCGCATAACAAATGGTGTCTCGGATCAGCACTAGGTTGTCTGTGATCCTCCTCCCCGGTAAGGCACAGGCTTGATCCGGGTGGATCACCTCCCCCAAAGCCATGGACATCCGTGACGCTAAAAGTTTACTAAAAAGTTTACAGTCAAAATTTAACAGTGTAATCGGTCGCCAGTTCTTCAGGTCAGTCTTGTCATCTTTCTTGTGGAGTAGAGTTACTATCCCTAACCTAAAACTGTCAGGTAGTCGATCTAGTCGCTCTAGGTCTTTAAAAACAGTCAATAAGTCAGGTGCTAAAATGTCCCAGAAAGTCAGATAAAAGTTTAAAGGAAGTCCGTCATTTCCTGGGGACTTCCCTTTCTTAAAACCTCTCAAACATTTATCCAACTCTAAAAGTGTAAAGTCCTGGGATAAAAGCTCACTGTCTGAGACTGTTTTGTCTAAAAAACCTAGAACCTCTGTCATGGTATTTAAGTCAATTTCTTTTTCATAGTACAAGTCCCCATAAAAGCCCTCTACTACTTCTTTCATCTCTTTTATGTCTTCCACCACCTCCCCATCCTCCTTCTTTAACTTTACCATTCCCTCCCCTCTGTTAACAATCTTTTTAAAAAAGTACCTTGTACACTTTTCTCCTTCTTCTATTTCTCTTTCTCTACTTCTTAAAATTATTCCACGACTCTTGATTTCTGCCAAATCTGACATTTCTTGTTTTACTTCTTTAATCAAGTCATTAAAATCAAAACCCTGCTGGTTGTAGTCAAAATAACGCTGGAGTCTTTTTTGCAGCCCCAACATGCGTCTATCTTCCCTAGCTTTCTTTCTCTTACCTGCCTCTCTGAAGAAAGTCTGTGTCCTTCCCTTCACCATCTCCCACCAAAGAGCACGTGAGTCATAACAGTCCTGGAGGGTCTGCCATTGACTGTACTGCTCCCGGTACTGGTTTACTAACTCCTCATCCTCTAACAGGGAGCAGTTTAGTTTCCACAGACCCCTCCCTACCGTCACACATGAGGGAAGTGAAAGGGTGACAGAAAGCATAGCGTGATCAGAAAAGAAAACAGGGGTTAATCTAGCATCGGTGGGCGGACAGTCCCGTGTAAAAGCATAGTCAATGCGAGAGGCTCTGGTGCTGTCACCATTAGACCAGGTGAAGCCCTCCTCTCTGGGATGCAGGGTTTTAAAACAGTCAATCTAACATATAATTTTCGGAATGTCTGTCTGTCTGAGTGTCTGTCTGAAACCGCGTTTCTCATCAGTGGCTGGAGCAATTGATCTGAAATCGCATCACCATAAGCATATGAACACACCTGACATAACTGTGAAGCCCGTTTGTCACTTTCGCAAATCGTATGCTGTATATTTGCATTTTTATGGTGTATCTATATCTATTTAGCCTACAGTACCTTTTGTGACCACACATGTTAAGGGAGGGGCGCTGTTGTTCAGTCCATGCACAATCACACACAAACACACACACACACACACACACACACACACACACACACACACACACGCACGCACGCGCGCACACGCACACACACACACACACACAGGTGTGTGTGCAGGCAGGCAGGCAGGCAGGCAGGCGGGCGGGTGTGTGTGCAGGCGGGTGGGCGGGTGGGCTGGGGGGGGGGGGGGGGGGAACAGTATCTCTGTAGCCATTAAAGGAAACGGGTTTCTTACATTGATGCTCCTACAGTACATCATGCAAGCACCAGTTAAAGTTACTTTCCATCCCTCATATACTGTGTGCACAGTGCACATCCCATAACCCACACACTGCACATCATTTTGGAGCTCATATCTTTGAACGGGTAAGGGCTAGTTAGTCTAAAATCCCTACAGATGCTCTGTAATAAAACAGACGTCTTGTCAACTTTGAATTCAACCCCTGCTCCTCGTCTATCTTTCCTGCTTAACACACAATTAAAATCCCCTCCCACCACTAAAGGATCCCTCCCTAGCATGTGGGGCTGCAGGTCTTCTAAAAGGTCATATCTACTGTTCTTGTCAGTAAAACCATACACATTAAGAAGGTTAAAATCCCTCCCCAAATAAGTCAGATGTACTAAAAGAGCCCGCCCGTCTCTCACCACTGTGCTTCCCTTCACCAGAATGTGGGGGTTCTTAATTAAAATGGCCACACCGTCCGCTTTATTCTGATTGGAACCACTCCATATGGAGGGTCCCACTGGCCACTTATCTTCCCATTCTCTGTATGATTTTAAAAAGGGCAACCAGCATTCTTGTAATAAGAGCACATCAGTCTTAAAAGTATTAAGAAAGGATAGAACGCTTTGGGCTCTCACTCCCGACCTCACGCTTCGCACATTTAGTGTGGAAACTGTGAAAGCCATGAGTATGGTTATAAACAGTAGAGCTGACATTTTAAAAGACTAAAACCAGAGGGTTAAAATAATTTCTTAAAGTTAACAAAAACATCTTGTGGACACAGCCCTTCCCTAACATCCACATCATTAGATGCCAGGTTGTTGGCTGCATCCTCGCCACTAGGGCGTTCAACCATTCTCATGTCATGGACTTTATCATTTGGTGTCGATTGCGTTATAGGGTTCATCAGGTTTATGGTAGTCATACTGACAAAGGAGTCTGAGTTTTGAGAACTGTTTTCAGGGAAAACTCTGGGCTCTCCCTCTATAGAGCCAGGTCTTCCCTTCTTCTCCTCAGCTCCAGGAGCTTGAGGAGACAGTTCAGATGCTGTCCTCTTGACACCTGGCTGGGCATTAGGGAGGGAGGTGTTACTGGCTAAGCTCTCACTCACTTCTTCCTTACTTGACTCTGTGGACATCTGACTGCCGGTCTCACTAGAGACGTCAGACACATGACCACCCCTCACCACTGGCTCCGCCCTCTCTGCTCCAGCTCCACCTCCTGTCTGTACCTCCCCCTCGACCACACCCTCTGGGGGGATCACAGACTCCTCCCTTTCTCCCGCCTCACCTACATCCTCTCCACCACTGAAAGGGCTCTGTGGGGGATCCTGGTGAATGATGTCATCAGTTACCATATTAGCCACATTAGCCGAAATGTTTGGTCGGCCATTTTGTGACACATTTCTGGGGCCATTTTTGGCAATATTAGCAAAAGACTTAGGACAATTTCTGAAGAGGTGTGTATTCTCTCCACAGAGATTGCAGCTTCTACCATTGGGACAGTTGTCAAAAACATGACCAATTTTCCTGCATTTCCCACAAACAACATTTTTGCAAGCCTCTACCAGGTGTCCATGCTCTCCACACTTGCGGCAGAGCTTGGGTTGACCTACATAGTTAATGTAGCCTCTGTTTTCCCCAAGCATTATTACAGGTGGAATCTGCTTCAGGCCTTGGTAGCCCTGGGGGTCAGGTAGCTGTTTTACCTTGACCCTCCAGCTACAATCCCAAATGCCATCAGCATCATAATGTTTGGTAGGGTCAGTTTTTACAGAGCAATATCTGGCCAGCCATATTTTTATGTCACTGCCTTTCACAGTTTCATTGAACATCCTGACAGTCACTGTTTTTTCTGAGCTGTCAGTTAGCTCTTCCACTTGAAAGGATACAAACTGGTCTTTCACATTCTCATAGCGATTCCAAAACTCTCTTAAATTCCAAGCACTGCCAAAACTGACATCAAAGCCTTTTCGCATGGGTAGTTGCAAAATGCAGTTGATGTCATCTGGGGTGAATTTTAATTCTCCCAGGATAAATCTACGGGAGAAATCCATCCTGGTCAAACCCCGCAGCCCATCATCAGGAAGATTAAAGCGAACAGTGTGGTGCCTCCCCAAGCCGGCACGGGAAGCCGACATGGTGGAGGCACCTCCACCTAACAACAGTTAAAAAACAAACAACAGTCTAAACCAGACAAGAGGCACTAAGTAAAAGCAAAAATGTCCCACAAGGGACAAGAAAACTTTAAACACTCACCTCAAACCGGTCAGCAGATATTGTAAATCAGACAATAACATTAAAACAAAATATTCTTTACACAGTGCAAAAGTAATATAAAGATCTCACTCACTTGACTGAATGAAATTACTTTATTATACAGGAGATAACAAATTGACAATGAACCACTAAAGGAAAGATTGAGCCACAGAAGAGACTCAACCTATACCCACGTCTAGTGGCGACCGCTGTCTGAGCCAAAAGGCCGAGAAGCGGCCTCTTGAGTAATCCTTTTGTATTTGAACCTTGAAAAGCTTAAAATACAAAATAATTACCCAGAACTCTGTCCAACAGAAATTTTACAGAAAAAATTCTTACCTACATGCCTTGAGAGCACTGGAAGAATTTGAGAAAATTTAGACAATTTTAGCCTTAAAAAGGTCATATGAGGTTTTCTCATATGACACAACAAAGAAACTAGCTATGGACAGTAACTTCTGCATCAGCTCAAAGTCAAATCCTGCTGTTTTATCTGATGCATTTGTCACATTATGCCATTTCTGGTCTTTACAGGTATACACAGACACATATGGTGACTTGCCAAAAAATGCACAAATGCTGGACACAGCATAATCGTTTTGGTGGTACAGACAGGAGAGATTGAATGTTTTGGGAATTTCTGTGCCAGATCTTAATAGGAGAAGTAAAGTCTGTGGGCTGTGAATTATTTTATAGGTTGGTAATCTCTTTTCCTGCTTACATGTTTCACATTTGTCAAGTTGACCAAGAAATAGTTGTTCAAATGTGTCCAAGATGCCTTTTTGTGACACTTCAAGTGGCTGTACTATCAGTTGTGACATGTTCCTTCTAGATGGTACAGCCTGGTCACCACACAATGTACAAATGTAGTGACCAAGACTTTTAAGGCTAAGCAGAGTTTGAAAATGTCTTAAAACTTCACTTTTTTTAGCAGGTGGCTGCACTGGAAAGCCAACAGAAATTGATTTTACACCTCTCCCGCTTAGCGGAGAGTGTGGTGTGATAGAGGAGATCTCCCCGAACGCGTGCGTGTGTTCAAAGTGCCGACGCAGCGAGCCGCCTGCTCTCCAGCGCCAACTAGAGTTTGGAAATGTCTGAAAATGTCACTTTTTGGAGCGAGTGGCTGCACTGCAAAGCCAACAGAAATTGATTTTACGCCTCTCCTGCTTAGCGGAGAGTGTGGTGTGATAGAGGAGATCTCCCCGAACGCGTGCGTGTGTTCAAAGTGCTGACGCAGCGAGCCGTCTGCTCTCCAGCGCCAACTAGAGTTTGAAAATGTCTGAAAATGTCACTCTTTTGAGGAGGTGGCTGCACAGGAAAGCCAACAGAAATAGATTTTACACCTCTCCCGCTTAGCGGAGAGTGTGGTGTGATAGAGGAGATCTCCCCGAACGCGTGCGTGTGTTCAAAGTGCCGACGCAGCGAGCCGCCTGCTCTCCAGCGCCAACTAGAGTTTGGAAATGTCTGAAAATGTCACTTTTTGGAGCGAGTGGCTGCACTGCAAAGCCAACAGAAATAGATTTTACACCTCTCCCGCTTAGCGGAGAGTGTGGTGTGATAGAGGAGATCTCCCCGAACGCGTGCGTGTGTTCAAAGTGCCGACGCAGCGAGCCGTCTGCTCTCCAGCGCCAACTAGAGTTTGAAAATGTCTTAAAACTTCACTTTTTTTAGCAGGTGGCTGCACTGGAAAGCCAACAGAAATAGATTTTACACCTCTCCCGCTTAGTGGAGAGTGTGGTGTGATAGAAGAGGTCTCCCCGAACGTGTGCGTGTGTTCAAAGTGCCGACGCAGCGAGCCGTCTGCTCTCCAGCACCAACTAGAGTTTGAAAATGTCTGAAAATGTCACTTTTTTGAGGAGGTGGCTGCACTGGAAAGCCAACAGAAATTGATTTTACGCCTCTCCTGCTTAGCGGAGAGTGTGGTGTGGAAGAGTAGGTCTCCCCGAATGCGTGCATGTGTTCAAAGTGCCGACGCAAAGAGCCGCCTCCCGTCCAGCACCCACTAGAGTCTGAAAATGGGACTTTTTGTATATCATGTTGTTAAATAATAGACGCTTTTAATTGCGACCATAGGTCGCACTTACTACAGAAAGCTCCACCAGGTGTCCGTGCGTCCGTCCGTCAGTCAGTCCGTCAGTCCGTCACACGTCAGACGTCACACTTTTGCCCTGCTCATATCTCCGCAACCGTTGCCCCGATCCATGCCAGATTTTGCACACACACTCCTTACCTGCCAAACTACATCCTCCAAGGACCCCCGGAGCTCCAGGGACCCCCAGCTCCCTCGGGGACCCCCAAGTGTAAAAAATGAGCACATGTGCAAAAATTACCAAATGACCACTCCAACGGGGCTGCTCACGGGGAATTCCTGGGGACCACCCACTCCTGGTGCTCCAGAACGGATGCAAAAGTGGTGACGCCCCCAGTGGAGGACCCCCTCCACTGCAGCTCACATAAAATGCCGTAACTCGGCCTAGGAGCGTCCGGGAGAGCCGGGGCCGGTAACTATTCGTCCGCCAAGGCAACGCGGAGACCCCACCCCTCATTTCTCACATGGCCCTCTTCTAGCGCCACCTTCAGGCCGATTTTTACAACACATTTTTGCCCACTACTCCTACAGTTTTGGCCCTAAAATCACGCAAATTGCCACACAATATGTCTACACTCATCCCATCAACATGAATCTGTCCCATATAGTGCCACCTTCAGGCCGATTTTTAAAAACACATTTTGGAACACTGCTCCTACAGATGTTGCCCTAAAATCACGAAAATCACTACACAGTATGTCTACACTCATGTCATCAAAATGGCTCAGGCAGATTTTGGAAAAACTCATTTTTGCCCTATTTGTGGAGATAAGTGTGACCTACGGTCGCTTATCTCCCGATTAGGGAGTCTTACTGGTTTATTACTGGTATTGTATCTCACATGCACAATCCACCATTATTATCTGGAGCATATTTTGTTGTTGTTTTATCACTTTATTTGCTTACATTAATTTTACATATAACCTGGCCTAGAGGCAGACATGCACAGATATTAACATGATATCCAGATAATCTAGTCTGGAATTCAAAATGAAATTGAGTAAAAGTATGAAAGTATTGGCATCAAAATATACTTATATACACTTTACTATACTTAAATATACTTTATACCAAAAGTAAAAGTAAAAAATAGCATCCATCCAACCATCCATGCATCCATCCATCCATCCACATCCATCCATCCATCCATCCATCCATCCTTCCATCCACATCCATCCATCCACCCATCCACATCCATCCATCCATCCACAATCCATCCACCCATCCACATCCATCCATCCATCCATCCACATCCATCCATCCATCCACATCCATCCATCCACATCCATCCATCCATCCATCCACATCCATCCATCCATCCATCCATCCACATCCATCCATCCATCCATCCACATCCATCCATCCATCCACATCCATCCATCCATCCGTCCGTCCACATCCATGCATCCATCCATCCATCCATCCATCCATCCATGCATCCATCCATCCATCCATCCATCCATCCATCCATACATGCATCCATCCATCCATCCATCCATCCATCCATCCACATCCATCCATCCATCCACATTCATCCATCCATCCATCCATCCACATCCATCCATCCATCCACTTACTGTACTGTACTTTACTGTACTCTACTGTACCTTAGTGTACTGTACTTTAATGTACTCTACTGTACCTTACTGTACTGTACTTTAATGTACTCTACTGTACCTTACTGTACTGTACTTTAATGTACTCTACTGTACCTTACTATACCTTACTGTACTGTACTTTAATGTACTCTACTGTACCTTACTACACCTTACTGTACTGTACTTTAATGTACTCAACTGTACTCTACTTTACCTTACTGTACTTTGCTGTACTCTATTGTACTCTACTTTACATTACTGTACTTTGCTGTACTCTACTGTACATGACTGTACCGTATTGTACTGTACTTTTCTGTACTTGTACTGTACTTTGCTGTACTCTACTGTACTTTGCTGTACCGTATTGTACTGTGCTTTGCTGTACTCTACTGAACCTTGCTGTACTCTACTGAACCTTGCTGTACTGTATCTTACTGTACTGTAATCTACTGTATTTTACTGTACTGTAATCTACTGTATCTTACTGTACTGTAATCTACTGTATCTCACTGTACTGTACTCTACTGTACCTTATTGTACCGTACCTTACTGTACTGTACTGTACTGTACTGTACTGTACTGTACTGTACTGTACCTCTCTCTCTCTCTCTCTCTCTCTCTCTCTCTCTCTCTCTCTCTCTCTCTCTCTCTCCCTGTGCACCCTTCCCTCTTGTAACCTGAGACTTTGATGATGATAATGACACATTGGCTCTACAGAGGATTGCGCAATAGGTATTGCGAAATAAGCATATAAACACAAACTGTACGGTAAATATGCATTTTGAAAAGATGACACTAAGTGGATTACGTTCAGCATAGCATGCAGTATATATTTCTGTAATAATGGTGACTTCAAACACGACCGAATGTCGGGAACCGCCGAACAAAATCTGTCTTTGGCCGTCGTGAGTTGGTGTTGCTGAGATTATCACATTGTGGTCAGAAGTTGTATGGAAAATGGGCTAAGTACCCATTTACTGGGGATCAATAGCCAATTTAAATCGGTAAAAACTTGTTAGGGCACTTTGAAGTACACCAGTATAAGCAATTTAAAAATACACACATCGTAAATGTATCATTTTAAATAAATGTACGGTCTTTACAAATATTAATTACTGACATCTTATTTTGAAGGTCTTATATTCGCCAGCTCCTACACCGGAAGTCCTATATTCGCCAGTTTCACGTTGCTCGCTTGTTTTGGTCCGTCCGTCGGGTCTTGATGACGTTTGCCATGGAAACCATAGAAACCAAGGTAAACATGGAAACTATCGGACGCACAAGTGTGTGTGTGTGTGTGTGTGTGTGTGTGTGTGTGTGTGTGTGTGTGTGTGTGTGTGTGTGTGTGTGTGTGTGTGTGTGTGTGTGTGTGTGCGTGCGTGTGTGTGCAGCACTAGCCCCAGAACCTCACCCGTCGCTGCGTCCTGGTGTGCTCCGAGACAGGACGCAGCGACGGGTGAGGTTCTATATGGGGCTAGTGCAGCACATACAGTATGAGAGCTGCTAAATGCAATTTACATCAGAGTCTTTATTTTATTTTTTTATCTATATTGTATTGAGGAAAAACAATGCTATTTGTTCCAAAAGTGTTATATAAAATAACACAATGCAGTTTAATTTTATTTTTGACACTTGCTTTGGCATGTAATAAACGTATGTTTTCTCATGCCAATAAAGCTCCTTTGAATTGAAGTGTGTGTGTGTGTGTGTGTGTGTGTGTGTGTGTGTGTGTGTGTGTGCGCGCGCGCGCGCGCGCGCGCGTGCGTGTGTCTGTGTGTGTGTGAGAGAGAGAGAGAGAGAGAGAGAGAGAGAGAGAGAGAGAGAGAAATAGACAAGGCAGAATTTCTGAAAATGTGCTTGTATAAAGTCCCGAAGGCATTTTGCGAATATTTATTATATACAACTGTTCTAGGGGTATTAAGGGCTGCTGAATCCAAATTTGCTGTATATAATGCTCAAAAATGTTCCTAAATGGCTCAAAATTGGATTAAAGTTGGGCTCCCATCGACTTTCTATACAGGAGGAAAATACGCAGAAAAAAAATCTGCTTTAAGTACAGGGCCGGATCTAGCCTCTAGTAGTAGGTGGGGCAGCAAGAAATGATAGGGGGGCACCTCCAGCCCACGCCGTGAGGCGTGGGCGGAAAAAAATGGGGGGATCAAACCCCCTAAAACACCCGAAATGCATAAAAAACAAAGCATTTTGGCACACTTATACCTATAACACGCATTACAAACAACAGGTCTTACACCTATCTCTCTCTGTCTCTATATATTCTAGTAGAGATGGACTGATTGCAAAATTCTTGGCCGGTACCGATCCACCGGTTTTATGAAGGTCTGACCTGCCAAAAACGATTTTCCGATACCGATTTCTTTAGCTATGAACTAGAAAATAGGGTTGCTCCAATACCCTTTTTTCAGGCCAAGTAGGCCTAGAAGACATACTTCAATTTGAGTACCAATAAGCTAGAAGAACACTAATGCCAAATCAATCACAAAAGTACAATATCCAAAATCACAGTCAATATCCAGTCTAATATGATATGGATATAATATTGATGCCAGCTGATCATTCACTGTAAGGCCTAAAGTTAAAAATACATACTACTGTATATATTGTATAATTGCTGTGCCATTGCTTCTGTCTGTGTCACTGTTAGAGCTGCACGATTAAGGCAAAACCGTTATTTTAAATTATTGGTATACATATTGAGATCATTTATTTCAAATATTAATAATATTATTATTGAATAAATATTTTTTAACAAGCAAAACGATTGTCTTAAAAGCTAAAATAAATAAGGTTGCATTCATTGTCTTCAAGGTGAGAAATTTACCTTGTGTCACAGTAGTCTGACTCTAGTCTATTCCTTCCTTTCAAATATTTAAGGGCAAAATATTACCTCATGACCCTGGCTGTTGCTGTTGTTTTGGGTTGTAAAACCTCTGTAAGGGACTTAAAATGTTACATAATTCATTTCTGTTGCTTAATGTACTTTGTGAAACTATCGGAGGATACTATAACGACCTTTAACAGGCTTCACCTGGACATGCATTAATTAATCCAGTGTGTGGACAGACACAAATGACACCACGCAAAGTGAACTGACTTTTTTTTTCCAACAACAGAGAAACGGGAGGTGGTTTTCCTTTGAAACTGGCTAAAATAAAGGGACATTTATAGGATGGCTTTTTCTGTCGCTTGCAACAGCTTTTGCAATGCTGTTGCTTTCTGTTAAATGAAAGTGAAAGTAAACTCCTTCTGCATGGACCGTCTGGACTGGAGGCAGGAAAGCCTTGCGATGCTTTTTTTTTTTTTCCTTCTTCTTTGAGACTACATTGACACAGGATTATGGAATATATCCTTACATTGCAAAGGTAATCAGCATCATCTGTATTCTGTTGTAGGCTGCCACTAAGTAGACTGGCTGCTATTTGCTATGTTTAAATTAGTCCAGAGCATCATGCTGTGCACCGGAATTTATGTCAGTGACCGTCCGGTCACCGATGCGGCCGGTTTGATATCATACCGGCCGATTTTTGATTTTTGCATGCCATCATGTTTGGTGGGGCAGACAGGGCATTTAGGGGGGCATTGCCCCCCCTTGCCTATGCCTAGATCCGGCCCCGTTTAAGTAGGATGTGAGGGGTCTAACTATGGGTTTGTCATGATGCTGAATCCATTGCAAGCATTTTTTTTGCACAAAAAACATTCCTTGGCCCCAGAAAACGCCCACAAAACTGATGAAAAGTGATGACTCATTCACTTTTCATCAGTTTTGTGGGCGTTTTCTGGGGCCAAGGAATGTTTTTTGTGCAAAAAAAATGCTTGCAATGGATTCAGCATCATGACAAACCCATAGTTAGACCCCTCACATCCTACTTAAAGCAGATTTTTTTTCTGCGTATTTTCCTCCTGTATAGAAAGTCGATGGGAGCCCAACTTTAATCCACCATTTCACTATGTTCCACCACTAGGATTTCTTAGGACTTTTGATATGTTATTACTAACATATTTATGAAACAAAAAAAGTTGAAAGAGTTTGTGTTGCAATTTGTTCAAGGTTGGCCCATCTGTTTTCTTAGATTGCCTATACTACTTGCAGTGGCGGCCATGTTGGATTTCTCAATTTTGAGCCATTTAGGAACGTTTTTGAGCATTATATACAGCAAATTTGGATTCAGCAGCCCTTAATACCCCTAGAACAGTTGTATATAATAAATATTCCCAAAATGCCTTCGGGCTTCTGATTTTCTGAAAATTGAACCTGTCTAAAAGAAAGAAGCTCATAACTGTGGTTGAAAAATCAAACACGCAGATAGAAAGTGGATAATTCAAGCTTTCCGTGCAATGTGAGTTTAACACGACCAGATAGGAATTTTCTGTTTTAGTTGGATGTATATGGCCTGTCAAGGGTTGGTATTGCAACTCTAGATTCACTCATGAATAGTAAACTAAACAGAGAACCGATGAGGCCATATCTACCAGTGATGCTTAAAGGAGTAGTTCTAGTTCACCCCCAAAATGACCTTTTTTCTATTGATTAGTCACACCATGGAGAGTATGAGTTCAATAATATTTTTTGGTTTTAGTCACATTCCTAAGACAAAAATTTTATTCAAGTAAATTTACCCCCATTGATTCCGGATGGTGACCCGTTTCGAAACGGGTCACCATCCGGAATGAATGGGGGTAAATTTATTGTTATCACATTTTTGTCTTAGGAATGCGACAAAAACCAAAAAAATATTATTGAACTCTACTCTCCATGGCGTGAGTAATCAATAGAAAAAAAGGCATTTTGGGGGTGAACTACTCCTTTAACATCAGGGGGTGTCTGTCGCCCCCTAGCGTTCATATATTAAAACTATGTTAACTGTTTACTAAATTGTATCAGCAATGAATCCAACAACATGTGTCCATGTTTTAACACCAAATTGGTGACTCTCAATCATCTGAAATGAATGTTAAAACCAAGTGCATAACAAACATAGAGCATAACTAGATGTGCTGAAACCAATGTCATCGCAAATCTTTTCATTAATTTTCAACATTAGAATATACATTTTAAATCTGGATTTTCTCCAGAGCCTGCTCTTGAATGCTTGGGAGCAGATGCAATATGTATCATTTTCTAATGAGACCTTCACCTTCATTCTACATTCAGAGGATGGGTGAGCTGTTGGAGGCTGTAGGCACTATGCAGTGTTTCTCAAACGTTCAAATTTCAAGGTCTCCCCTTAACATGGAACCAAATGGACTCATTTAGGGTTCATTTGGTTCCATTCATAGTGTATGAATGGAACCAAATGAACCCTAAAGAGTTACAGGCTTGTATGGGTCCACCGTCCACCTAGACCCCCATAAAGGAACCCACTTTGAATCCACTTTGAGAAACACTGTTGTAGAGTACAGTGGTGGAAAGTAAGTAAGTACAACCTTTAGGTACTTTTACTTCACGTTGAATATTTCCATTTTTTGATACTTTATACATAAAACTACATCTCAGAGGCAAATATTATAGTTAGTTTGGAGAATTGTATTATTAAGAAGGAAAGAAATACATATATCTTTACTATTTTAGACCTTTTTGAACCCATTTAGGCCGATTTGAAAATGACCCACTGTTTTCTGGAAAACGTATTACTCAGCCTGTAGCAGCTAGAAACAAAATTCCAAAAAATGTTATAGCTTACACAAAGGTGTAAGCTATCAAATAAAAAAAAGAAAAATACTGTACTATATGTACTGTAATACACAAAAATGTGTTCCCTTGCTGAGGGGTAAAAGCACAAAAATGTGTACCCATCCATCAGAAAAGTTGTGTATGCATACTTTCACTTTTAGTACTTATTGATGTAAGTATATTTTGATGTCAACACTTTTGTACTCGGGTTTAAATAGAGGACTTTTACTCGTAACAGACCTACATTGAGATATTGCTGCTATTACTTTACAGCAAGTAAAACACTTCTTCCACCGCTGTAGTGCAGTGCATGTGAGAGCGACTGGGCTGTGGTCAGCCGGCTTCATAAGAGGGAAAACAGAGGGTGGAGTCGCTCACTTTTCATCCAAAGATCTGAACACAACCTCACTTTCATGTATTTGAGGCAAATCTTTTTTGCTTTGCTTGGCACGAAGAAAGAAAGAAAAAAAATAAACCCAGAAAAGGTTCTGGTTTCTTGGGACCTTCAGCCACACAACCAACACTTCTTATGAAGATTTTTTTTAAGGTTTGCAAAGACTTAAATTAAATTCCACTTCAATCACTTTTGCGTAGCGAGAATCCTTCAATGGGATTTATCCACTTGAACCCTGGTGTCCGTATTCGGCGGAAATGTGGAGATCTACCAGCTCACAACACATTGCGTTTTTGACTGTGAGCTTGTGTTTGGTAAGAGATTTAGTACAGAAATCGCAAAAATAACATATCTACAAGCCCACAAAGGGTTGCAATGTGTTACATTATATGCCTGCAGACTGGCTATTTTTGCTATTTGTCTGTCTATAATAGCTTAGTGCGCATTTTTGGGAAGGAGGGGGGACTGGGCAGACGTGTGCGCCTCCACCTCTACAAATCGCACTACAACACTGCTACCGGCAATATTCTCTAGGTCAGTGGTTCTCAACCTTTTCTCGACCAGCGCCCACTTGAAAATCTCAAAAGCATTCGTAGCCCACCCATCCCACCCACGGCAGCCAAAGGGCTGCCGTGGGTGGGATGGGTGGGCTAAGTCTAAGTGGTCAAAGAGTTGGGCCATATTTATTTTAATGATCAATCAGTCGATTGCGTTCTGGTTTGGATCACTGAAATTAACGCATTTTTCAGATATTTTTCGGCGGCCCACTCGCAATACCCTCGCGATCCACCAGTGGTCCACGACCCATAGGTTGAGAATCACTGGTCTAGGTGTGTATTTAGTTGTGATGTGTCGTTCATAAGATTCGAATCATTAGCAAGACTCGTGAACGATTTGTTCAAATCCCTGAAATGTGTCATTCACACATTCGTTCGATCGTGCTATGAACAGTGATCGTTTTGAACGGATCATTACCGTCAACGTGAACAAAATGATTCGTTCACTGAAATGAACGGGATTGCCTATAACTAGTATTTAGGGAGTTGTTGCCACAAAAGTGCCCTTTAAACCACTTAAACCCTATTATTGTAGAGTCCCTCAGGGCTCTGCACGAGGGTCCGTTTTCTGTTATTGTGGGGAAAGCTTTGGCAGGAGTTTTCCCCCCACAATAGAAGGATGCCGGGGGTTTAAGTGGTTAACTGTAATACTGAAAGCTTACAGGGATCCTCCTTTAGCCTGGAAGAAGAACTGCCTGATCCAGACCACGGCGTGGAGCCCCTGCTCCAAGACGTGCGGCCTGGGCATCTCCGTGTGCGTCAACAACGACAACGGCAAGTGCGAGATGAGGAAGGACCGCGGCCTGTGTCTGCTGCGGCCCTGCGACACGCGCCTGATCAAGAGCATCAAGGTGACGAGTACTAGGGATGCAATTATCAGGGTTCCCACACATCTTTACCAATTAATTTCCAAAACTTTTCCAAGACTTTTCCAGAATATTTAACCCGATTTCCAGGACTATATAACAATAATTCAGCTCAATAACGAGTCGCTTGCTCCTATGCGCAAATAATCATGTTTCAACTGGGGAACCCGGCACCCTGACGAGCACTAATTTCGAGGAATTTTGTATAACACGGTTTTATTGTGAAAATAGCCGATCTACATGCTCACAACGCCTTGCGTTGCGAGGCGTTGTGGGCATGTAGATCGGCTATTTTCACAATTTCTGCCTCAAATATGAGACAATTTGGCCAATGTTTAATATGTCATTTCAGAGGTATTAACAAAATCAATAACCAAAGACAATGCAAGAATGCATAGCTATTTTTTCCAGGACCTTCCAGGACCCTTGATCAATTCCAAAACCTTTCCAGTACTGGAAAATTATTTTTATAATTTCAAAATATTTCCAGGAATTTCATGACCTCGGGAACCCTGAACTATCCATTACTTTTCTGTTTGGTACATTGATGTATAGAGAAGGTATTTTTCTACATCAATGAATCAGTGTGAAAACATTCCACTATATTTCCATTCAATATTCTATACTGGCGTGCAAAAACTGCAGCGAATCTACAAGCTCACAACGTTTCACGTTGCAACGTGTCAGAGATCATCCCCTTTGGATATTTTAAGAAGAATACAATTCTATTCCCCCCAAATGTATTAGAATATTGTACATTAGGGTGCATCAAAATACACATTTATAACTAGCTGATCTGTTCCATTGATAAAAGTGTTCCCATTCATGTTGTTACAACATGTGCAAAATATTTTTGCATTACTTGATGATTTAGAGGTGCAACGGCCATCATCTAATTTGGCTAAAGGGGTTAACCAGCATACATATGGATGTTTTACCTTAATTTTGTTTATTTCATTGTCTCCACCAGCCAAAGGCTGAGGGGAGAGTATGTTTTCCCCTCCGTCCGTCAGTCCGTGCGTCCGTGCGTGCGTGCGTGCGTCCGTGCGTGCGTGCGTCCGTCCGTCCGTTTGTCCGTTACCAGCTAATCTCCGGCGCCGTTGGCCCGGTCGCTGCCAAACTGTGCACACACACTCCCTCGACACCAATTCAGAACCTCTGCCCCAAATATTTCACATGGGCCTGTTCTAGCGCCACCAGGAGGCCTACTTTTGCAAAACTAACTTTTGCCAGTGCTCCTACAGATTTTGTCCAAAAATCACGTAAATCAGTAGACAGTATCTCTACAGTCATGTGATCGACATGGATGTGTCAGATTTTCCATATTCCATCCTGATTGGCTAAAACTGGCATTCAAAGTTTGCAGGATTGGTCAGTTTTGAATAAAATGCCTGAAATCCTGAACGCAGTGTGCGATTTTGGTGGAATTGTGCATGCACATTCCCAATAGGCAGAGGAATAAATGCCACTTAAGAAAAATCAAATCAGCCTCATGGTGGCGCTATAACAGGCCGATTCATGTTTTCACCTATAACTCCACTTATTGTGAAATTGTGCACGCACATTCCCACTAGGCTGAGGAAGAAATGCCACATCAAACTTTTCAAATCAGCCTCATGGTGGCGCTATAACAGGCTGCCTGGCCTGGTGGAGACCTGTGCTCGGAAGAGCACTGCTTCTAGTTTACATCTATTTTTATACTGTAAAAGGGTTAAGATCAGGGCAGAACCTAGGTCCTGACATCATAGATGTTTGACATCATAGACCACATGAAACTGACCATGGGCATTCCCAATTATGGGCCATAAGTGGGCCTTCCCAGATATGGGCTTAATATTGATGATCATGGTCAGGGATCTCCATATATGGGCATAAAAGGGATTGTTTAATGTGGTTGCCCTAACAGGGCACCATACCATATATGGACTTAACTCACTTAGCGCCAGATTTCAATATGAATCTGCGCTTATAACGCCAGGAAATAGCTATATTGAATACCCAAAATCACATTACATAACCAGGCGCCTGTGCCTGCTTATGCCACAATTTGACCACTAGAGTGAGCAATAGCCCATAGACTTTCCATGGTCCCATGTTAAGTCAGAATAAAAAACGAGGTTCAGGACATAACAGGATGGTACAATGACATGCTCTCCATTGACATTCAATGGACAGGCCGCGGGCCGCCATTTGAGCTCAATACTGCTCAATTCGTGCTTGATCGTCTCAAACCACCATTGGTATGGGCATCGGAACGTATATAGATGCCACACAGAAAGTTTCCGAATCAAAATCCGACCTAGTGAAGCTACGTGAGGGTCGGATGGTTTGCATTGAGCCTAGCGGCTAACAGAGGCCTACGTAAACAGGAAGCTATGGCTTAAAGGTGACGTCATAATCGTATCCTTTTTTTTCACGGTTTTCATCTGTATGCTAGTCGAAGGTAAGCTAACCGTTCCGCTCCGTCTATCAACCCAAATTAAAAGCTTAAACAATGCTTTTATATAAAAGTCGCTCCGAGTCGCTCGGCACCAAACGCCATCATTAGTTAGTCGCCCAGAAAGTCGCTCGGCGCTAAGTGAGTTTTAATATGCAACTGTCAGATGTGCAAATGGGTGTTATTAGGAATGATGTCAATGGTTTGTGTTGTGTGACGTCAGACCAGAGCTCTGGTCGACCTGAATAAAATGCGCCACAGTTTCTAAACATCACATTTATTCTGAGTACGACCGTGAGAAAGCTGTTGCAAACAGTGTACTGTGAGAGTCAGGGAGTCAGCCACGACAACCTCTACCGTGAATGATGAACAATGGACAGCAGCTGCCCTCATCTTCCTGTCGGACAATCACCAGCTGTGTAACCGGCCAGCAACAAGGAGACGCAGACAAACCAAGATCTTGCGAGGACTTCAACACAGCCAGGAGAAGTAATGAAACATTTGATGACCTACACATGAAAGAAAACCACTTATGTGATAAGAGTTCCATCGAGGTATCAACACAGCATGTCCACATCAAAGAAAAACCTTTCCAGTGTAAACAGTGTGACAAGCGTTTCAGTGAGTTAGGTAATCTGAAGAAGCACCAACGTGTCCACAGTGGTGAAAAACCCTTTGTGTGTAAACAGTGTGACAAGAGTTTCAGTCTGTCAGGTCACCTGAAGGCACATCATCGTGTTCACACTGGAGAAAAACCCTTTGTGTGTCAACAGTGTGACAAGGGTTTCAGTGAGTTAAGTAGCCTGAAGAGACACTGTAAGATCCACAGTGGAGAAAAATCCTTTGTCTGTGAACAGTGTGACAAGCGTTTCAGTGAGTTAGGTAATCTGAAGAAGCACCAGCGTGTCCACAGTGGTGAAAAACCCTTTGTGTGTAAACAGTGTGACAAGAGTTTCAGTCTGTCAGGTCACCTGAAGGCACATCAGCGTGTTCACACTGGAGAAAAACCCTTTGTGTGTCAACAGTGTGACAAGGGTTTCAGTGAGTTAAGTAGCCTGAAGAGACACTGTAAGATCCACAGTGGAGAAAAATCCTTTGTCTGTGAACAGTGTGACAAGGGTTTCATTGAGTTAGCTAACCTGAAGATACACCAGCGTGTCCACAGTGGAGAAAAACCCTATGTGTGTAAGCAGTGTGGCAAGGGTTTCAGTGAGTTAGGTACTCTGAAGAAGCACCAGCGTGTCCACACTAGAGAAAAACCCTTTGTGTGTAAACAGTGTGACAAGGGTTTCAGTGAGTTAGGTACTCTGAAGAATCACCAGCGTGTCCACACTGGAGAAAAACCCTTTGTGTGTAAACAGTGTGACAAGGGTTTCAGTGAGTTAGGTACTCTGAAGAATCACCAGCGTGTCCATACTGGAGAAAAACCCTTTGTCTGTAAACAGTGTGACAAGGGTTTCAGTATGTTAAGGACTCTGAAGAATCACCAACGTATCCACACTGGAGAAAAACCCTTTGTGTGTAAACAGTGTGACAAGGGTTTCAGTGAGTTAGGTAATCTGAAGAAGCACCAGCGTGTCCACACTGGAGAAAAACCCTTTGTGTGTAAACAGTGTGACAAGGGTTTCAGAATATTGAGTGATCTGAGGACACACCAGCGTGTCCATACTGGAGAAAAACCCTTTGTGTGTAAACAGTGTGACAAGGGTTTCAGTGAGTTAGGTACTCTGAAGAATCACCAGCGTGTCCATACTGGAGAAAAACCCTTTGTCTGTAAACAGTGTGACAAGGGTTTCAGTATGTTAAGGACTCTGAAGAATCACCAACGTATCCACACTGGAGAAAAACCCTTTGTGTGTAAACAGTGTGACAAGGGTTTCAGTGAGTTAGGTAATCTGAAGAAGCACCAGCGTGTCCACACTGGAGAAAAACCCTTTGTGTGTAAACAGTGTGACAAGGGTTTCAGAATATTGAGTGATCTGAGGACACACCAGCGTGTCCATACTGGAGAAAAACCCTTTGTGTGTAAACAGTGTGACAAGGGTTTCAGTCAATTGAGTGATCTGAAGACACACCAGCGTATCCACACTGGAGAAAAACCCTTTGTGTGTAAACAGTGTGACAAGGGTTTCAGTAGGTTATCGAATCTGATGATTCACCAGCGTACCCACACTGGAGAAAAACCCTTTGTGTGTAAACAGTGTGACAAGGGTTTCAGTCAGTTATGTCACCTGAAGAGGCACCAGCGTATCCACACCACATAAGAGCTTCAATCAGTTACATATTCTGATGACAAACCATCATCTCCACACTTCACCCTTCACCCCAATCTCATTCACCCCAATGAGTTGTCCACCAGATGGCGCTGACCACTCAGGCCATGCTTAAGCAGAATGAAACACGATGATCCAGGCGACTCGCCTTATGCACAACTGGGCATAAAAGGGACAAGGGCTGACAATTACAGAGATCTCCATATATGGGCACATCAATTGGATCGGACGTACTGTAGGTGAGAGCGGCCTGAACCTCTAGTTTAGCTAATTCTGAATCTTTTATGGTGTGTGGAACTGGTACCTGGTAAACTGGTACCATTATCCACAAGACAGGGAAATAAGGCTGTTGCACCACTGTTGTGTGACTGTGAACTGTTATATGATTGTGAAATGTGAAGTATACATTAGCCAAAAGCAGGGGTCTTCAACGTTTTCAGGCCAAGGACCTCTTAGTTGAAAGAGAGATGAAGCAGGGAGTCAGGGACCCCCCACAACCTGTTCATAGATTCCATATAGTTTCATCGTTTGGCGGCACAATCATCAGTGTAATTTGGATTAACTAGCCCTTACCCGTTCAAAGATATGAGCTCAGAAATGATGTGCAGTGTGTGGGTTATGGGAAATGGAAATGGAAAGTAACTTTAACTGGTGCTTGCATGATAATATGTAGGAGCATCAATGTATGAAATACCCATTTCGTTTAATGGCTACAGAGATACTGTGTACCGATCTGCATGATTTTTGGACAAAATCTGTAACAGGGCCAGACAACCGACCCCCAACCACCCCCCCCCCCCCCCCACGCCCGCCCGCCCGCCCACCCGCCTGCACACACACACACACACACACACACACACACACACACACACACACACACACACACACACACACACACACACACACAGAGCTGGTTAAACATGTTGCTTCATGCTAGATGCAGAATAGATATGCCTCAAGCTAGATGCAGAATAGATATAGATACACCATCAAAATGCTAATATACAGCATATGATTTGTGAAAGTGACAAACGGGCTTCACAGTTATGTCAGGTGTGTTCATATGCTAATGGTGATGCGATTTCAGATCAATTGCTCCAGCCATTGAGGAGAAACGCTGTGACAGACACTCACTCAGACAGACACTCAGACAGACATTTGGAAAATTATATGTTTGATGTAAATTTGTTTTTTCAGATATTTAACCACTTGAACCATCCATTCTTAATAAAAACCTTTCACCCTGTACTTAGTCTGCTCTTTTTCCCCTCTACACCAAACCCCTTTGCCTAAAATAGACCCCCCCCCCCCCTGGCCTAAAGGATTGAAGACAATGGACCAAAATTGTAGCTCATTCTGAGTGAGCGTTTTTTCTTTCTTTCTTTTTTTCTCTCACCATCACTTGACTAGACTGAGTGTTGTTTCTCCCGCAGAGCCACGGCTGCTTAAATCCACCAGCATTTTCCTTGTCTTTTGTTGTCAGGCGGAGGGTGCCAATTATTATGCTGGTCTCTCTCCGGAGCCTCCTTTTCTTCCTCTGCCCACCTATCCACTGCCTGGCAGAAACACAGTGAGGAGAGGGAGAGACCCCCCGTCGATCGGCATGCCCACATTCACATGCTAATCCCCCCACCATCTGCTCCGTGGTGGAAAGTAACTAAGTACATGTACTTGAGTACACATTTTTTTTGAAGCGGTGAAAGACGCTTCCAAGGAGTGGCTTTGTGTGTCCCATGTCCATATATGGTCATTTCAGTCCAGAATGAACAGGTTTTATCAAAAACAAAATGTGTGTCCCATGTCCATATAGGCTAAGGTCATTTCAGTCCAGAATGAACAGGTTTTTATCAAAAACAAAATGTGTCACCTCATGTCCATATATGGTCATTTCAGTCCAGAATGAACAGGTTTTATCTGTCCCGTACGTCCAGAATCTGTCCCGTACGTCCAGAATATATGTGTGGTGTCCGTCCCGGTCTGATGATTGGATACTTTGAGGATTGGTCAAGCTTCACATGACAATTCGGCCTTCCAGATAAAAACATTCATTCATTCATTCATTCAGAATAAAGAATGTGTCTATGTGTTCCAGAGTTCATAACTCTGTAACACATAGAATAAAGGTTCACCGCTTCACTTCGAACCGAGGTTTGATTTTTATTTACTTTACTTTATTATTGTGGGCTCGCCTGAAAGGCGAGAACACTATGTTATCTTCATTATTTATATATCAAGTTCCGCCACGACAGTACAAAGGCAGGGCCCTTAGCCAATGAGGTGCAATCAGGGGCGTAGGGAGCGGTAGGCGAACGAGGCGACCGCCTACCAACCACCCGCTTCGAACGTTATCAGAACATAGAATGTCCATTATCAGCCTTTATTAACTGCATATAATATACTTCAGTGTTCCAATGTGTGCCACAGACAAAAACCTTCAACTGAAGGTTGAAGGTTGAAGGTATATATATATATATATATTATATATATACAGTATATCATGGAGAGGATATATAACTGGAGAGGTTGTCTGGATATATGTTTGGAGATTCTCTCTCTCTCTCTCTCTCTCTCTCTCTCTCTCTCTCTCTATGTATGTATATATATATATATATATATATATGTATATATATATATATATATATATATATATATATATATATATATATAGTGTGTGTGTGTGTGTGTGTGTGTGTGTGTGTGTGTGTGTGTGTGTGTGTGTGTGTGTGTGTGTGTGTATATATATATATATATATATATATATATATATATATATATATATATATATACACACACACACACACACACACACACAGTATATTCTAAAGATGATATATACCCGAAGAGGTTGTCTGGATAGATTTGGAAAGTACCTCTCCAGGTATATATGTGTGTATATGGCTCTGGCTTCAGAAATATATATATATATATATATATATATATATATATATATATATAGTATATCCTATATATATATATATATATATATAGTATATTCTATATATATATACCTCAATGTCCACGTTTTAAGTATTATATATATTATATATTATAATATATATAATATATATATATATATATATATATTATATTTAAGTATTATATATAATATACTTCAGTGTTCCAATATGTGCCACAGACAAAAACCTTCAACTGAATTCCTATATATATATACCTCAATGTCCAACTTTTACGTATTATATATATTATATATTATATATTATATATATATATATATATATATATATATATATATATATATTATATTTAAGTATTATATATAATATACTTCAATGTTCCAATACAGTGGTTCACAGAAAATTGAGTCGCCTCAGGTATCTGTAGGTACCTCTGGACACCCACCGGTCTCTCTGGAGATGGGAGTGTCTAAAAATAGGAGGCCGTCCTTTCAGCTTATCTTCTGCAATACAGTCAAGTGACACTAGATGGCATAGCAGAGCAATTAGTTTAACTATTTTGCTGGGGATTGAAATGAATTGAAATGAACCACAGAAGAGACTACTGTAGATACTAGAGAGTAATTATACTTTAAATGGTGTAAAAATACATTTTGGCATAGGACTTTTTCATTAAATGTTAATTAAATGTCTCATTTGTATTTGTAAGGGTCCATTTAAAACTGGCTATGGGACTAAAACGGATAATTATAAAGTTAACAGTTCACATGACAATGAGCTTATTACCAGCACTTAATAACAGTTCCACTGTTTCAGAGAGAGCATGTTTCATTATGGAAAAGCTCTGCTGTTCGCTTGTCTGTCTTTGTTTCCTTGTTGGTTTGAAAACATGTGTCTACCCATGTTTTTCTTAGATTAGCCAACTAATTCTACTATTTCTTTGCATTTGATGTAATTGGTGTTGGTGTAATGATGTATTACCTAAGTTCTAAGAATTACTTGAGTTCAATGTTGAGGTATTTGTATTTTACTTTAGTATTTACAAATTCAATTTGGTGGTCATTACTTCACAGTGTCTATATATCATTGATTACTGCACCTCTCAGTTCTCAATTATAAACATTTATAATCATGTAGTCCAGGGGGCGCCTGAGGGATTGAGCATACAGTTATGAGAGCACTGGCCAAACTGCATTCCTGGCACTCAGCCGATATCACACGTCGGCTTTGTCCCTTTCAATGTGAGCAGGGCGTCACCCAGCGTCAAAGCCCGCCTCCACATCCTGGCTGTCTGCAAAGGCTGTATGTCTACTCGTGATGTAGCTCTACTGTAGCCTATACAGTATTCTACCCCCACCTCCAAAATAATAAAAAAAAATCTCAACTGAACTGTGTCATGTTCCCAGCCTACATAGGCCTATACTGTGTATTTACCCTTCAACTATAAAATATATATTGTTTTTAATGAGACATGCTTTGTAATTAGGCTATGCTCCCAAATCCATATTATTATCGTCTGTTCGCATATTTCAATGAGTCCCGCAAAAGGAGGTTTTTAGCGAGGTGAAGTGAAACACCAACAAAAGTCACCTGGAAGATGAAGGTCGGAACATTTATAGCCTATGGAGCATATTTCTGGACATTATCTACGGGGATGGGCTATTTCTCTATCAAAATAACAACTTTTCTAGTGTTATTTCTTATCCTGGTAAACATCATGGGTCTGTCTGACAGACAGCGTTCCTTGTTCGGCCATGTCAGATATATGCGCTTTCTCTAATTATCCAACAGAAGAGAGAGAGAGAGAGAGAAATGGTCAAGCCTATAATATATTCAATAGAAATATATTTGTTATGCCAAATTACAAAACCAAACCCGAGTGGCCCCGTAATGGTCTTGTCCAGTTCCGTCCCGTTCGGATTCTTTTTTTGTTTTTTTTTAGACCTGTGACATTGTCCTGAAATCCGTTTATTTCCGAGGTTCAGAGAGACCCGAGCATTTAGCTTATGTTTAGGCTATTAAAAGTCCATGCGTGCCTCTGCCTTTCATGTGGTGAGGTCTACTCAATCTAACATACATACCCCTCCACACCTAAAGTATTTGCCGAAAATAGCCAATCTGCAAGCTCACAACACTTTGCAGTGTGAGGTGTTGTGAGCTTGTAGATCTGCTATTTTTGAAAAATTGTGAAAATGAGTGCAAGTCTTTGAATATCTTTGACCCGATCTTTGACCCGACTTCTAAATCCTTCCTCTAAAATCGAAATCATGCTGTTCTCAAACCTTTTCATGTGAAGGACCCCCAAAATTACAGGTATTTGGCCACGGACCCCCCATCTCAAAATATGTTATTACAGGGACCCCCCAGAAGCAAATATTTGAGTTACAAATGTTCGCTTTTAAGTAGATATATTCAAAGACTTGCAAAAAAAAACATGATTTAAAAAAAATAGCAGATCTACATGTGCTTGTATATTTGCTATTTTTCAATAGTTAAAGCAGTCAATAATCCTGCACTGTTATGCAGCAGGGGAGGGGGTGCTATGACATCCAGCAGCCAGCGGCCAGCGGTGGACAGTAACTGAGTAAATGTACTTGAGTACTTTTACTTTTATTTGTACTTCAAGTAGCTTAAAAGCATGTACCGGTATGTCCTCTTGAATACGTTTATTTAAAAGCAAGTACTGTTTTACTCTTTTTAAGAAGTCCTCCACTCCATCAGTGTTTCAACTGTAAACCTTTGCTTTGTCCCAAACAGCGTCAAAGCCCTCCCCCACATTCCTGGCTGTCTGTGATGCAGCTATGCTGCTCCCCCTCCAACCGTCCTACTGTATATGTTCCATGTTCTCCCTTATAGACTGTTTTTATTTAATTTTTTGACACTTGCTTTGGCAATGTAAACGTATGTTTTCTCACAAAATGTCATGATTACCGAAAAGTATTGTCACATCTTCTTCTGAGACGTTGACATTTACCAGAAGAGGAGGAATGGAGAAGGATTTCTACAGGCATTAGGCCTACATTTATGACCATGATGGCATTACATTATTATTATTAAACCACAATCAAATGTTTGTCCATACAGATTGTAGTGGAATAAAAATAGCCTACTCGAGTAAATGTACTCAGTACACCAATGAAGCCTGCGTGTGCCGTCAATTCAACACGGGCGGACAATAGAACTGGTTCAACATGTTTGGCACAGATACTTGTGTATTGGAAGCAATTAGCTTGTCTAGAGGGTCGCCTATATGGTCAGCTGCTCCCCCTCCAACCGTCCTACTGTATATGTTCCATGTGATGTTCTCCCTTATAGACTGTTTTTATTTAATTTTTTGACACTTGCTTTGGCAATGTAAACGTATGTTTTCTCACAAAATGTCATGATTACCGAAAAGTATTGAAAAACAGTGTGGTAAATAATAGTTTGACATTTTAACTTGACCTTTCACTCTGTAATTAGAAAGGGACCCTTTCACAAAAGCAAAAGCGATTGGTCATGTCAGAGGCTTGGTTCTCAAAAACCTCCTCGCTGTCACATCTTCTTCTGAGACGTTGACATTTACCAGAAGAGGAGGAATGGAGAAGGATTTCTACAGGCATTAGGCCTACATTTATGACCATGATGGCATTACATTATTATTATTAAACCACAATCAAATGTTTGTCCAGGTGTCTGGGACAACTAATACATCTTTATGAACAACTTTATGAGGCTATTGGAAAAATGTTGCCTACTGCCTTGTTTCCAAATAAAGAACAATTTCAATTGAACATGTGAACAAAAGTTGTGTCTTTTTCGTTTCCTTATATTTAGCTTATTATTATTATGTCACGTTTATGTTGTTTTGGGACAGTGTGTGAACCAATTATTTTGTAATTGTTTGTGTCACAACGTTCTGTCATTTGATGACTTCTCCGCCTCTCTCTCTCTCTCTCTCTCTCTCTCTCTCTCTCTCTCTCTCTCTCTCTCTCTCTCTCTCTCTCTCTCAGCCCTAGAATATATATATACATACAGTATATAGTATCAAAATCAGCTTACAGTTTTTTTTCGATTGCTAAAACACATTTTTTTTAAATTTGGCACAATTTTCACAACCTTTACTTCTGTCCCCAATCGCTTGACTCAATTTGTTACTACTTTAGATTTCCTTATCATATTAGACTCTGACTTTCCTTCTTTACACTCTGATGTAAATTTCACATCACCTTGTTGTCAAAACACAAGACACACTTTTCAGGTTTGCACACACTTCTCACATAAAATCTCATAGCATCAATCCACAACACACAAATATTCAAATCTCTAAACTTTCGGGTCAGGCGAGCAATTCAGAGCCAGGTCCCACTGCTTCAGGCCATGGAGGAGGCTTATGGAGATGTGGGCTTTGAGGCCTGTCAGGGCTTCATGCGGCACTCTAGGCCAGGGGTTTTCAAAGTGGGTGATGGGGCACCCTGGGGTGCCACGACGGCAGTCCAGGGGTGCCGCGAGATCATTTGATAATATTTTGAATTTATTTGGACACTTGAAAAAATATTATTTATTATATAAAGTACAAAGTTATTTTCAGTCAGTTCTAACCAAAATGGCTATTATGTAATGGCTCAACGTTTTCCTCGCAACATAATCACTAAAATATCGTCACTGTCGGGCAGAAAACTTGTATCTCCAAGTTTCAAATGTGTACGGCTTTTGGTAAAGAAAAGCCATGCTACATCATACAAGACATCGCACAAAACTATTGAAAACAGCCGATCTACAAGCACACAACGCGTTGTGGGCTTGTTTGGAGTGTTTGGGGGTAAACGTTTAGACCTACAGTCAATAAAATGTTTTGTCTGCATATTTGTGTGCTGTTTTATGTTTGTCTATGAGAGAAGTGGGCATACACTGGGTCATTTTACAAAAAGGGAATTGGTTCATTTACCAGAGTAATTGACATTCATTCAGTGTGTTCCATTTCGACAATTGTGTTTTCAATTTTGCTCTTCAGTGTTCTGTTCATGCTTGGTAGTGTTCAGCCAAAAGCTAGTTGTGTTTATTCAATGAATGCATGTGTGTGTCATGTGAAAATATGGCTGTGTTTACCAAATGAAAACACGAGTTCCATTTTGTGAACATGTTAAGAGATTTGATGGCAAAGAGTTGTTTTGCAAAGGGATCTTCAACGTTTTCAGATCAAGGACCCCTTAGTTGAGAGAGAGATGAAGCAGGGACCCCCACAACCCTTTGTACCTCAACCTCTGTGCTTACTGCTTAGTATGCTCTTTTTTCCCCTCCACACCTAAAGTATTTGCCGAAAATAGCCAATCTGCAAGCTCACAACACTTTGCAGTGTGAGGTGTTGTGAGCTTGTAGATCTGCTATTTTTGAAAAATTGTGAAAATGAGTGCAAGTCTTTGAATATCTTTGACCCGATCTTTGACCCGACTTCTAAATCCTTCCTCTAAAATCGAAATCATGCTGTTCTCAAACCTTTTCATGTGAAGGACCCCCAAAATTACAGGTATTTGGCCACGGACCCCCCATCTCAAAATATGTTATTCCAGGGACCCCCCAGAAGCAAATATTTGAGTTACAAATGTTCGCTTTTAAGTAGATATATTCAAAGACTTGCAAAAAAAAACATGATTTAAAAAAAATAGCAGATCTACATGTGCTTGTATATTTGCTATTTTTCAATAGTTAAAGCAGTCAATAATCCTAGGCCTAAATGGGTTAAACAAATAATTACAATTTGAGTGCAAAAATAACTTGAAAAGAAACTATTTACAAGCTCACAATGCAGGTAGAGATAACAAGTAACCAACAAGTAATAGACTCGAATAGTCGACTCATATTGAAGAATCGCCACCCCGTGGCTGAACAGCCACACTACACGTTGAAATAAAATATCACATTTCTAGGGGGCGCGGCTAAGAATTTGGAGGCGTGTTTGACAGAGGTACCTCTAGGCACCTCTTGACACCTCTAGGTGTCATTTTAGACTTGGCGACGCTAAATGTTGTAACCCACTGTATGTGCCACAGACAAAAACCTTCAACTGAACTCCTATATATATATACCTCAATGTCCAAGTTTTACGTATTGTATATATTATATATTATATATTATATATTATATATTATATATATATATATATATATATATATTATATTTAAGTATTATATATAACTAGAAGCTCGGCCGCCCGAAGGGCGGCCGAGCGTCTAGTCGGCAACCTGGCCAACTCGGGAACAATGTAAATAGGGAATGAATGCCCCGCCCTTTAATGCAAACCTCATTATATCTGTTGTCAGAGGATCCGTTTTGACCATCTGTTTGGCCATGTGTCCATTTTGTCTGGGTCCATTTCATGCCCATATATGGAGATCTCTGTAGGACCCGTTTTGACCATCTGTTTGCCTGTGTCCATTTATACCCATATATGGAGTTATGTCTGTCTGCGTCCATTTTATGCCCATATATGGAGATCTCTGTAGGACCCGTATTGACCATCTGTTTGCCTGTGTCCATTTATGCTCATATATGGAGATATCTGCATCTGTCTGTCTGCATCCATTTTATGCCCATATACTGTATGGAGATCTCTGTAGGACCCGTATTGACCATCTGTTTGCCTGTGTCCATTTATGCTCATATATGGAGATATCTGTATCTGTCTGTCTGCATCCATTTTATGCCCATATATGGAGATCTCTGTATCTGATGTCTGTGTCCCTTTATGCCCATTATGGAGATCTCTGCATCTGTCAGTGCCCCAGACTACCTGCTGCGGCGGGAAACACGTGTGCCGAATTTGAAATAGGGAATGAATGCCCCACCCTTTAATGCAAACCCCATTATACCTGCTGTCATAGGACCCGTTTTGACCATCTGTTTGCCTTTGTCCACTTATACCCATATATGGAGATCTCTGCAGACACAGTACCGGTTCCGGCCCTACCCTTTAATGCAAACCCCATTATACCTGTTGTCATAGGACCCGTTTTGACCATCAGTTTGCCTTTGTACACTTATGCCCATATATGGAGATCTCTGCAGACACAGTACCGGTTCCGGCCCTACCCTTTAATGCAAACCCCATTATACCTGTTGTCATAGGACCCGTTTTGACCATCTGTTTGCCTTTGTCCACTTATGCCCATATATGGAGATCTCTGCAGACACAGCACCCCTTACTTTACTTACAGAGCGCCCCAGAGTTCCCTAGCCCCTGGGCTCCTTATTCCCCTTTATTATTTAAGTTTAGCGTGAGAGGGAACTGCCCGGGCTTATCCACATTATTCACCTGGTTCTCTTAAAGGCACAGCCCGCTAATTCCCCTGAACCCAACCGCTCTGAAGAGCACTCTGAACTTGCTCACCTCGAAGTGAGAGGAAGAAAGACTTTAGTTTATGCCACACTCAGAGAGATTTTTAGTTGACTCATCTAGCGTATGTGATGTCAGAGCCTTTTATGAAGTGATGTCACAATGAGTCAGCGCTTGCTCCGGAAAAGCCCGATGTCAGTCCTCTCCGCATACGGAGATTCCAAACCTTTCGTGCCGGATCCGAAAAACTGTGTATCGGGTCGGGTCGAGGCCTAGCTAAGAACGTAGGCAAAGGTCTGAGCTGTCTGTGTGCGAATTTTGGCGTCTGTAGCACCAACCATGTGCTGTCAGGGCTCATCCATGCGATTCGGGCCAATTCGGATTCAGCATCCATTGGCTTCAATTAGTAGTCAGGACTCCGCATATGGAGATTCCAAACCTTTCGCGTTGGTTCCGGAAAACCGCATATCGGGTCGGATCGAGGCCTAGCTAAGAATGTAGGCAAAGGTCTGAGCTATCTGCGTGCGAAATTTGGAGTCTGTAGCACCAACCATGTGCTGTCAGGGCTCATCCATGCGATTCGGGCCAATTCGGACTCGGCTTCAATTAGTAGTCACGATATACTTCAGTGTTCCAATATGTGCCACAGACAAAAACCTTCAACTGAACGCAGTACTTGCGCCTCATATTTTATGTAGGCGCAAGTAACAAGGCGCTACACTGGACGAGGAAAAGTTCTGCTGTTGTGTCTGTCTGGATCTACTGAAGGGTCCAGACAGACAGATTGCTCCCTGTGGACACAACTACTGCAGTAGGTGTCTTGAGGAATACTGGGATCTGGACGATCAAAGACGTAAAGCCAGCTGTCCTCAGTGCAGCCAGATGCCTGATCACTGCTATGATGGACCTGAAGATGTGGCCTGTGATTTCTGCACTCGGAGAAAACAGAAAGCTGTGAAGACTTGTCTTCAGTGTCGGGTCTCTTACTGCGACACTCACCTCCAGCCTCACTATCAGTCACCGGTCTTTAACAATCACAAGCTGGTCAAAGCCACCAGCAAGTTTCCGGAGAACGACTGTGCTCACCACGGCAGGGTGATGATGTTTTTCTGTCGTACTGATCAGCAGTGTATCTGTTATCTGTGCTCCGTGGAAGAACACAGAGGTCATGATACGATCTCGGCCGCAGCAGAGAGGACTGAGAGACAGAGAAACTTTGATATGAGTCAGCAGAACATCCAGCAGAGAATCCAGGAGAGAGAGAAAGACGTGAAGGCGCTTCACCAGGAGGCGAAGTTCATCGGTCACTCTGCCGATAGAGCAGTGGAGGACAGCGACGCCATCTTTACTAACCTGACGACTTCCGTTAAGAGAAGACGATCTGAGTTGAGGGAGCTGACCAGAGACCAGCAGAAACATGAAGCGAGTCGTGTTGAAGAACAGATGAAGCGTGTGGAGCAGGAGGTCACCGAACTGAGGACGAGACATGCTGAGCTGGAGCAGCTCTCACACATAGAGGATCCCATCCATTTCCTGAACACTTACACCTCCCTCTCAGGGATCGGTGAACCTTCGCACCCAGTCGGCGGCAACGTGGATCCCCTGAGATCCTTTGAAGATGTGACTGTGGCCATGTAGAAGGTCAGGGACAAACTAGAGGTCGTTTTCAAAGAGGAAGAGGCAAACATCTCAGAGGCAGTGAATGGAGTGGATGTTTTACTGTCGGCATCGCCGGAACCCCAGACCAGAGCCGAGTTCTTACAAACAATCAAACTAGAGGATACTTTTAAAATTCAACAAATGAAGAGGTTATTTGTAGTGATCCTTTTCTCTGTAGTTGTGTTGACACATCCCATTAGGAGCAGTGTGTTTCCCCTGTGGACAGACAGGGAGCAGTCAGGGGTAGGGGTTCAGTGTCTTGTTGGGGGACACAACACGAATCCTGGTTGGCTTGAGTTCTGGGGGTTGACACCGTCACTCAGAACCCAAGAGCAGAGCTGAGTTCTTACAATATTCATGTCCAATCAGACTGGATGGAAACACGGCACATGTAAATCTGTCTCTGTCTGAAGGGAACAGAAAAGTAACACTGAAAAAAAAATATATATATTTCGATCACCCAGATAGATTCACTGAATGGCATCAGGTTCTGAGTCGAGTGGGCTTGAGTGGACGCTGTTACTGGGAGGTGGAGTGGAGTGGAAACGTTGATATAACACTCTCGTATAAAGACATCAACAGAACGGGGTCGTTCTCCTTAAAAGGTTTGCCGCCTAACAGAAGGACGGAATCCTCCACTGAAAGTGGATTTGGTTACAGCGACAAAGCTTGGTCTTTACGGTGCGCGCCGGGCAGTTATGTTTTCAACCACAGAAACTCTTCCACTAGAATCCCAGGTTCTTCCTTGTCCTCCTCCAGAGTGGGTGTTTACTTGGATCACAGTGCAGGCACTCTATCCTTCTACGCGGGTGGTCTGACACCATGACTCTGCTCCACAGAGTCCAGACCACCTTCACCCAGCCTCTCTACCCTGGGATTGGGCTTTGGTTTGATGACGGAGCCAGTGCTGAACTGTGTGACCCAGTGGAGTCAGTTCTGCAAAAGTTAGGGTATGGCAATGATGGGAGTCGTCCTCATGGAAAATAGGCTTTTACTTTTTGTATAACATTTCTATTGTGAAAATAGCAGATCTACATGCTCACAACGCGTTGTGAGCATGTACATCGGCTATTTTCACAATGTCTGAAAAAAAAAGATAGTCATTTTTTTGTAATTTTTTTTACATAGGTTTCTACGGTTTCTTGGGCTGGATATGGCAAAACTTAGCATGTTAGTAAACGTGCCACAATTAACAATAATGCATTGCCACTGTGCAACCTGGGAATATACCATTTTGTCAAGCTGGGGAGATACAAGTGTGGAGAATATATATTATATATATATAATACCTTGTTAGCCTCCCAGCAACAGGACTACATTGCCAAAATCATCTTGGTGTTGCCTGATCTCCAGTGATAATGGTATACTTATGTAGTGAAGAGTCGTTTCATCTCTTTTCTGAGGACAGAAGGATCAGTTGGCGATGCTGGGATGAGTGGAAGGTAGCCAATAATGCTAGCCTGTGGGTGAAAGTTTACACAGAATGCTGAAAAGCCAGGTAAACCAGCTTCTGCATCTGGAGAATTCAGCAACTGTGATGTTATTCTGCATTGGGCGCTGTGTTTTCATCCATCGTGTGTCACGCGTCGGACTGCACATATCAAACAAAACACGAGAGAGATCAACACCTAGAGCCGTCACCAGCAGCAAGGCCCCTTTTACACTGCAGACAATTATTTCTTCAATAAAAAAAAATCACACCCAATGTGAAGTGAGCGGTGGTCGTGCTTGCATAACGTCTTCAGACACACGTTTTACTATGGCAAGACACTGAGGAAAAAGGCTACAGACACACAAACAGCCACTCTATGGAACGGATAGCGAGTGTTTTTATAAACGTATTTTAAAATGTATTATTTTTTAGGATTTTCGTCTGCGTCCGCGCCGCCTCCGCGTCTGGTGAAAGCTCACTCTCAGGTGTTGAGCGTCGATTTCATCTGTCATTCATATCATGTAGCCGATAAAAGTGCACGTTGGGAACCTCTCATTCATAACAAAAGCGCAGCTCTTATCCCACAGCTCAACGGCAATGACGTCATTTTGGGCACACTCGACGATGACGTTCATCGAGCTGCTGGTCTGAATGTACCCATGCCCATGTGTACCCATGCAGGCGAGTGTCTCGCAACCCCTTGGGCGATAGCGGCAAAGAGAAGCATAAAGTGGCCACTTATGTAGCTGGCCGCTGAGCGTGCAGTCAAAGCGGTACAATCCGGCGTATTTAACATGATATTTGCCAGTGGTTTCGTCATAATTTCCATAATTGGTGATAACACGGTCAAACCTGATGGCCACATTTCTGTTGCTGGGGGCGGTCACAGACTTGCTCAAATAAACAGAAACATGAGACCACACCTCTTTGTGTCGTATGTATTCCATCATCTTCTCTAGCACAGCCTTCATCTCGACCGCTTCACAGCGGCTACCGCCTTGCTTCCTGCTACAGCCCTCCCCCTCAGCGTGGACAAGGGCATTCCTATTCCTCAGAGGAATACCAGTAGAGTCGCCGAAATGAAGGTCGCCCGGAATGGTCGCCGACAAGTGTCGCCGACGTGTTTGGAATAGTCGCCTGGCGTTATAGAAAACTCATCCAGGCAGTGAGAAATCTCATCGAGAATGGTCGCCGACGTGTTTGGAATAGTCGCCTATATTTATAAACCATTAGGCCTATAGACAACAAAGGTATAAAGGGAGTGAGTGAGTGAGTGAGTGGGGTATATATTTATAAACCATTATAGCCTACTTAGCATTTAAAACTCTGATGCCCAAAATAGACAACAAAGGGAGCGAGTGTAGGCTACCCTACCCATATGTCACCCATTCACACGTTACAGTAGTATAGGCCTACTACTACATGTTTTGTACCTGTGCTATTTAGAGAAACTATAGGGTCTAAGCTTTATAACTGTACAAGCTGGCTGCTGGCAACTTTGTCTCTGACCAACGACTACAACGTATTGGATGCACAGATCGCTTCGTTGGGATTAAAACCGCTCGTAGTCCTACCATAGTGGTGCGGTGGTATGTGGCTTTGGAAATAAACGTCATGAAACTTTACCTTTTTCTATGCAAACTTCTAATAAAGTCTTCAATCAATCCATTTCATCCTCCATGACACAAACTACTTTAACCGAGCCTATGCTCGCGCCTCCGACCAAGACGACACGAGGAAAACAGTGTGCATGCACTCCGTGCAGCTGTCAGTGTGTGCCAGGGACGTGCAGAGAATGTTAGAGAGGCAGGGGCTGACACTTCTAAAAGAGGTCAATTCTTTCAACATACTTGCATTCAAGTTCAGGAGCTGCATTCAGGTATATGGCACGGAAAAGGGCGTTTGCATTTCTTTCACCATAGTAAAAAAAACGCATTCATGGTCTAGACTGGAGAGCAGTAATGGCGAGTGCCAATGTGCGGCCGGAGGGCACTTTTTACCAGTGGATAAAAGGGCAGGGGCTCAAGCCCCTTTGATGTCTAATGTGTGCACGTGCCACTATGTGCTGAGTCGCGGCTCGCAACATGATGCTGTCCGACAGTAAAATAAAACTTTGTGGATATAGTTTGATATAATTAGGCCTACATTTCTGTTGATGTTTCAACCAAGGGACGAGTTTATTTTATTTGTGATTCCCCCAAAACACTCATGATAGCTGATACAACAGAAGTAAATGACATTTCACAGAAGATCTTTTTAATTAAAATGGTCGGATATTTTCACTACTTCATAATTATATTTTTTTATTTATGGAATTTCTTGTGATGTGTTTGCTTGACTGAAAATAATAATAGGCCTACATAATCAAGCGGTCGATCGGTGAACTGATGCACAGAGGAGGCATAGCCTACACACTGGACCCATTGTACTATAGGCCTAGCTATAGCCTAGCTTTTGTCTTGAAATAAAAGATAATTTGACAGACAACAGCCTGCATACTGACCATAATGGAATGTTATTGCAAGGCTATATTTCTTGCAAAAGATTTTAAGACAACGGGTGTGTCCGCATAACCTTATATAACGAAGTTGCTTTCATACTAGCTTTTTATTAGTGAACTAAAACAATATTTGACAGATATGACTAGCTTATACATTTTAGTTATGAATTGGAATGTTATATTATAGCAATTGATGCAACAATGATGTGTGGAACACTAATGGAGAGACATGGCACGCATTACGCGTCGTGCGTAATGCCATCCAGCCCATTTAATTGCGTTTTGCCATTGCCATATGGACAGAGAGATTTCTCACACGGGGCCATGTAGAAGTAATCAAAGCCATCAGCTGTAGCCTGTAAATGATCAGTCAATCAATTAAAAGGGTACCCACGTCCGTTTAGTTTGGCAGGTCCTGTGCAGGGCTGCAGGCTGAGTTTCAATTGTTTTTTACCGTCATATCAGACAGCGATTTATCTCCGACACAAATTGCCTATTATAGGCCTATTGTAATAGCCTACAATAATTGGCTGGGATGTAGGCCTAATATTACAATTAGTGTGATGATGTGAACTCTAAACGTTCCCCTAATCCCTAACTCTTGACGCAAAGCTATAAGATTCATGTGATATCCTACTCTATAATGTCAGGTCTAAGTTGTGGCATTTAGTACATTATTTCTATTTGATACCAGTGACATGCAGTGACATGCATTCTGAGACTCTCTCAGAATGCATTGATTTAATCGAATCTTAGAAAAAAGAAAGAAAAAAATTCTGCGCCTATTCTCATTTAATACTATTTCATACTGGCCTGGGATTGTTTTCTTAATAGGCCTATGATTGTTGAATGTCCATACAAAATGCACTTTGTATTTAGGCCTACTTTGAATTTCAAAGTGGGCTATTAATCTTTCTGTTTGGTGAAACAGATACTTGACTGTGCACATTTCAATATGATGTCAAATGCCACTTTGCTGCTTTGTCCATATGCGCTTAGGAAGCAAAGTAAGAGTAAGACACCAGTTTCATTCGAACATGGCTCGTCAATTATGAAGCGATTTAAAAAAATAAAACGTCACCTCATTCATTGGAAAGCCCCACTTCCATGACCAATGACTGTAGCCTATATATAGTAGCCTAGCGTTCCTATTAAATCTAAATATTTAAACGTTGGCTGATCTACCAGCTCTACAGACTCCTGTCCCAAAACTGACATTTCCTGATTCTCAAAGCTCTGAGCTTTGGTTGGCAGCTTGTAGATCGGCTATTTTCAAATAAACTAGGACTTATTAAGTGGATTGATTATGTATGTTTGTTAATGTCATCTATTAGTGATCTAAAAGCACAGTATTTTTTATGTGTGCCCATTGTCTCTCTCTCTCTCTCTCTCTCTCTCTCTCTCTCTCTCTCTCTCTCTCTCTCTAGTGACTTTGATTACTTCTACATGGCCCCGTATAGAGAAATCTCTCTGTCCATATGGCAATGGCAAAACGCAATTAAATGGGCTGGATGGCATTACGCACGACGCGTAGTGCCATGTCTCTCCATTAGTGTTCCACACATCATTGTTGCATCAATTGCTATAATATAACACCCCTTGTCTTAAAATATTTTGCAAATTAAAAAGATCTTCTGTGAAATGTAATTTACTTCTGTTGTATCAGCTATCATGAGTGTTTTATATGGATATGGGGGAATCACAAACTCGTCCCTTGGTTGAAACATCAACAGAAATGTAGGCCTAATTATATCAAACTAGACCTATATCTACACAGTTTTATTTTACTGTCTGACAGGCATCATGTTGCGAGCCGCGACTCAGCACATAGTGGCATCGTTTGTGTCATGGAGGATGAAATGGATTGATTGAAGACTTTATAGTTTGCATAGAAAAAGGTAAAGTGTCATGACGTTTATTTCCAAAGCCACGTCGTTGCGAGCCGCGACTCAGCACATAGTGGCATCGTTTGTGTCATGGAGGATGAAATGGATTGATTGAAGACTTTATAGTTTGCATAGAAAAAGGTAAAGTGTCATGACGTTTATTTCCAAAGCCACGTCGTTGCGAGCCGCGACTCAGCACATAGTGGCATCGTTTGTGTCATGGAGGATGAAATGGATTGATTGAAGACTTTATAGTTTGCATAGAAAAAGGTAAAGTGTCATGACGTTTATTTCCAAAGCCACGTCCTACCACCGCACCACTGTGGTAGGACTACGAGCGGTTTTAATCCCAACGAAGCGATCTGTGCAGTCAGACGTGCTGCTATTAAATCTGCAGATCCAATACGTTTGTTTCTCTCGCAAATGACAATCTGGCAACACCACTGGCTGGCTGCTGCTGCGTCTCTGATTTCCTCTATCCCAACATAACCGCAATTTAGCTCATGTGTTTAAAGCAACAGTTGAGGGGCCAGGATGTTTAACAGAAGACAGGTACAGCTACAGTTATAAGCTTATGTAACGTGTGAATGGGTGACATATGAACACTCACTTGAATACTGGGCATCAGAGTTTTAAATGCTAAGTAGGCTACACTCACTTGAATACCCCTCACTCACTCACTCACTCACTCACTCACTCACTCCCTTCCTTTATACCTTGTTGTCTATAATGGTATAAATATAGGTGACTAAGTAGGCTACACTCACTTGAATACCCCTCACACACTCACTCACTCACTCACTCACTCCCTTTATACCTTGTTGTCTATAATGGTATAAAAATAGGCGACTATTCCAAAAACGTCGGCGACACTGTCGGCGACATGTAAAAGCTGTCGGCGACAATTCCAAATCAGGCAGGCGAGAATTCCACCGAAATTGGTGAGCCTTCCTCGGCGACTCTTCCACGTTTTCCGGCGACCTTCATTTCGGCGAGATTACCTGTTACCCCTCAGAGTGCTGAGGAATTTCCTCCGCTTCCTACCGGCGCCCTCCTTCGCGTGGTGACGGCGGGCATGCCTCATAGTGCGGAGCACTCCGCCGGAGCGGGCTCCGCACTGACGCTGGGAGAACCCGGCTACCGCGTTGCTTCCTTCCGTCCGTCCGTCCGTCCCAGGTCCGTCGGAGGCCCTCCGCACTCCGCCGGAGCGGGCTCCGCACTGACGCTGGGAGAACCCGGCTACCGCGTTGCTTCCTACAGCCCAGTCCGCCCTGAGCGCTCTCCTTAGCGTGGTCACGGCTGCCATCCCTCATTCTGCGGAGGCCCTCCGCACTCCTCGTTACAAGGCTACTGAAGAAATCCTTAAGTTTGGATGACATTATCTTGACTTCAAGTGGGATATTATTAGAATATAGTAATACTAAGTAGTCAGACGTCCTGGTAACAAACTGACTGCAATGCATAGATCGAAACATTTGACCCGCATATATAGCCTACACAAAGTATGACGTCACGCTGTGTTGTGACATGACATCATCATTGTGTGTATGCACATGTCCAAATTTGGAAATGACAGAGAGAACCAATTCACAATGGGAATTGTGTGGTGCAGGCCCGGCTGCAGGATGAAATGACAAAGGAATTGGTCCACGTCCTGACTGTGCTTGCTGGGTGGTTATTATCTCCGTGAAGACATAAATTCCAACTAGGTCGAGTAACAAATGCCATCCTTTTCACATTGCTATGTTATAGCGCCACCAGCAGTTCGACTTTTGCAACACACATTTTTGGAACAAAATGCCTCAATCATGAATGCACCGTCAAGATAACAGTGAAGGAAGAGAATAAGTCATGCCACCCTTTTCATATTGGACTATTATTGCGCCACCAGGAGGCCACAATAACATACCTGACCTGCAGAGACCTATGCTTGGAAGAGCACTGCTTAGTTTTTGTTGAGTTAATATCGGGCCTAGGCCTATTGTGTTATAAAAACTCAACAAAGCATTACAAAAATGTTACTGTTGGTATTGAGAAAACTGAGGTCACTTTGTCTATAATTTCAGTTAGTTTTTTAAACATGAATATTGGTTTCAGTTTACTGTAGGCCTAGTTCAGTTAACGTAATCATTTTAATAGGCAAAAGTTCTGTGAACTAGACTATCTATTTCTACAAGCTTAAGCTGCCGGTTTTCGCAGAACTACTTTTGTTGATGGAAAAAGAGGGGAACAAGACAGACCCATGGGGAAGCCTGGTCAAGAATATGTCTACTTTTCTACTTTCTTTCTACTTTTTATTTTGTCTACCAAAGGTTGATGTACACCTTATTACATAACTACTTTAGACTTGTACTGTACCAAAAATATGTGTTATCTTGTGGTGTTAATACAATGTTTGGATCCTGAAACTGTGTTATTGTTATATTGTGAACTTCACTTGAAGGCTACAGTGCCACGTTTTTTGGGTACCTTTATTTATACAGGTGAAGTCTTGTTGACATACAAGATATACATTATTTTACCAGGGAGCCTGTTCATACAAACATTTCCATAAAGATAAGAGTTTTCATAATAAAATAGCAAAATATATTTATATTCGAATTTTATTAACGCAGGAACAATGGCTTCCATTGTAGCATGGTAACTTTTCAGGAATAGAAGAATTAGCTTTGGATTCCCCAACGATGATAATTTCAGAACTGTCCACAGCCCTCCTATATGAGACACTGACTGAGTAGAAAAGAATTGTGCTATTTTATCATGAACATTAGTGAGGACCAATTGTATGAAGATGTTGAAAATGTTTTTCCTTTTTAGGCCTAGAATTATTGAATGCTTTAACAGTTAAAGTTTAACCAGTGAAAAATAGCATATATACAAGCTCACATATTTCGAAAAAGTCGTCAAAATGTGTGCCAAATTTTGTACACACCTTGTATGTATTTTCAAAGCGAACATTTGTAACTCAAATTTTGCTTCTGGGTGGTTCCTGGAACTAAATATTTTGAGATGGGAGTCCGTGGCCAAATAAATATAATTTTTGGGGTCCTTCACATGAAAAAGTTTGAGAACCACTGACATAGTAGTCTCTCAAGAACAGACTAACTGAGCTCCAGTTAAGTGAAAAGGACCTTTTCTTTGACGATGGCTAACCAGATTGCTGACATAGAAACATAGTGCCTATGCGGGTCGTGCGCGCGTATGCGCGTTTTGGATAGATCCACTGTATATCAATTCAGCCGGCTACATCAGGCGTACGGATAGCAAACCTCGGTTCGAAGTGAAGCGGTGGACAGATAAAACCTCTATTCTGAATGTATTTTTCATCTGTTTTGATAATCTGCAATGGATACTGCATGTACAAGACAGATAAACCCTGAAGGCCATGTGAAGCTTGACCAATCCTCAAAGTATCCATTCATCTAACCGGGAGGGACACCACACATTTTGCTTTTTGAAAAAGCCTATTCATTCTGGACTGATATTTTACACGTACGGGACAGGAAAAACCTGTTCATTCTGGCCTGGAGTGACCATATATGGACATAAGGTAACATACTTTGTGTTTTTGAAAAACCCTGTTCATTCTGGACTGAGATCACCATATATGGTAATTAAACAGACATTCTGTGGGACAGGAAAAACCTGTTCATTCTGGCCTGGAGTGACCATATATGGACATAAGGTAACATACTTTGTGTTTTTGAAAAACCCTGTTCATTCTGGACTGACATCACCATATATGGGTAATTAAACGGACATTCTGTTTTTGAAAAAGCCTGTTCATTCTGGACTGAAATGACCATATATGGGCGTGATACACACAAAGCCATTCATTGGAAGCGGTTTTCACCGCTTCAAAAAAGGGAGGAGGATCTGGCTTCATATAATCTGAAGCAATCCTGTGTGCTCATTCAGACGACAATAATTGTAAAGGATTCCTACCCGATGACCCGAGAATATCAAGCTTTTTTGATATTCTCGGGAGAGCCCCTGACGAGTCCCGAGATCATAAAAAGCTAATTAACATAATCCGATCGTGTCGGGGTACCGTTCAAACCCAAGACCGAGTCCGACCGAACGATTTTCCCGGGGGATCATCCCGACAATCGGCCCCGGGGAATCGGCCCCGGGCTCGGCCCAGCGTGCACGGGCCTTAACTCATTGAGCCACTCGCCGCTGAATCGTGAATGTTTTTATTTCATTATAAGAACAACAAACAACGTTACAACAAAAATAAGACTTTGTTGTTGCTGTTGCTTATCTAGATCAGGTCTGTCTGGTTGATTGATTGATTGATTGATTGATTGATTGATTGATTGATTGAAGAATGTATTAGAAGGTTGCAATAGGAAAAAGTACTGTTTCATGACAATACAAATCACTGGTACAAGGTAACTAATGTGTAACTAATTGTAAGCTTTTCGGCTTATTTAGCCTACACAGGATGACAGGAACCACTTTATGCATTCAAAGACAGACGGATAGAACACAGTACTTTGCATAGGATAACATCAAATACAAAAGCAGAAAAAAGAGCCTTAAAATCGAGTTTCCATGCTGGGAATCAAACCCAGCTCCCCTGGGTGAAAACCAGGAATCCTATCCGCTAGGCTAGAACATATGGGAACATCAGGAAGAACATTTTAACATACTAAACATAGCTTATTTATTTTCCCGTATTCTATAGAATTTTGCGTGTTTGATATATATATTTTTTTGGCCTTTTATGCCTTTATTGGATAGTACAGTAGACTGACAAGAAATGGGGGAGAGATGGGGAGAGACTAGCTCTGGTCCATCGCTTCGGGAGGTGACGCGGTGGACCAGAGCTAGGGAGAGACATGCGGCAAAGGTCATCCGGATCAGGAATCGAACTGGCGACGCCGCCAGGTATCAATGCCTATATATATGGTATACGCTCAGACCAGTAGGCCACCGGGTGCCCCCATGTTTGATACTTTTATTAGATTTAATAGCATGGCTGCATCCTGCATGGGTACAATTTCAGCAATTAAAACGGCAAGCGTATGTGTGTAAATAACCAGGATTCGAACCCAGGTCTCCTACATGATAGTCCAAATTCCTAACCATTAGACCAAGGGATATCCCCATGGAGAAGGTGAGATACTTGGAAATTGACTGGGGCCATCAGCAACATTAGACAGTCAGAATCCAGGTCCTCCCCCTAGAAAATGTTGAACATAGATGTAATTTCCTGTGTTCTGGTGAATTTGGGGAGTTTGATACCAAATCCAGGAGAAATGACAATTCAGGAGCATGGCAGGAAATGGGGTCAAAGATTCAGGAGACTCCTGCCCGATTCAGGAGGGTTGGGTTAGGGTTAGGGTAAACTGGGGCTGACCCACAGCCATGAATGTCATAAGAACTTAGATCTTAGAAAATGATTCAGGTGGCACAGGGGTGAAGTTCCTGCCTGCCACCGTGAAGTGTGCAAATCCTCAGCGGTTCATCTTGCTTCATCATTCATTGTTCATCTTGCCAGGATCAGCCCCATGTGAAAGGGCCCTAAGGTGTTAACTCAACCTCAGACAAGAGAATTCAGCAAGAGAGAGAGCGACAGGGAGAGAGAGAGAGAGAGAGAGAGAGAGAGAGAGAGAGCAAGAGAGTACAGTATTTCTCCCAAGCAATAACTTGCCCAATGCCACAAGTTTCATGGAATGCATTGTAGTCAATGAGAGCCAGGGAGAGCAGTTTATGAATAAACTCTTTCTGCAGTATTGTGACCTTTGTAAAATACTTGGTCTAGCACAGTACTTTGACGTTGCGTTTGTCTGACTCTCCCCATTACTAACCCTATCTCTAACCACAATCAGTCTTCATTACCTCTCATTGTTTATCTTTTGGTTTGCATCCGTCATCCAGCACTTTACTTTACCACAAGTGTTTCTAACACTGACTAATTTCATTATAATAATAAAAGTCATGTTTTAAGTGTGTAGGCCTGTTCCTCTTATTTTATCTGAACTCTGAACTAGGTTCATAAGTTCATAAATATTTGAGAACCACAGTGAATAACGAGACAGTCATAGCTGAAAGGATAGAGTGCGTGGGTGCCTGCCACGCCCCTGGTAATCTGAACCGCGCAATGGAGCTAATGGACATAACTGCTGCATACAGTAGTAAAAATCACACCTGTGCAAAGTGAGCGGTGCTCACTTCACATGGTATCAAACATGACACAGGTAATAACTCCTTGTATGGCCCGTTCTGTCCGTGATGTCAGTTATCTCCATACAGATGTGCCATTTCAAAACGTACATGTTCTGCCATTGGCAAGACAGTAGGCTCTCAGTAGATTCACAGAACATTGAGGTATTTTGCTACCTTCTCTGACTTAGAAGTTGTACCTATATGAAGGTGGATTCTGCTTTTCGATTGGTCTCTTGCCATTTGTGAGTTTCTGCAAAGTGCACTCCTTTCTCCATAAAAATTTGAAAGACAAAACAGAAACCTGCTCAAAGAATGCAAGGTCCATGACACAGACATCTGTGGTATTTCTTATAGAGGTTACGGCAGGGTTCTTTGTTAATCATGGCTGCTAGTTCCCTCCAGATGTCATGTGGGACTGACTTCTCCAGACCGTACTGAAGAACCGCTAGCTTGCATAACACCTTGAGACCAGGACTTAGGTCTAAGGCGTACATGTCCTCAACCCGGCCGCCTCTAATTCCTCCAAAGAAGAAGACACGATCTCCCACCATGGCACTGTGCAAATGGTACGCACACGGGCCTTTGCCCTTGGGCTTTAACATCTTCCAGGAGCAGGTCTCTGAATGTAATTTCCACAGATCATTGTACAAACCACCAAGTATGTACAGCTCTCCATTGTAGGCAAAGGCTGAGTGTCCGGCTGAGTGTCCATGAAGATGTGAAGTAGTCATGCTCTGCCAGCAGCTGGCCTCTTTGTCAAATGCGCTGATGATGTTGTTCATCGACCGGCCCCCGAATACAAACATCTTTGTCCCGACGATGGTGGCAGAGTGATTCCTTGTACGAGGTGGCGGAGTACCTCTGGTCTTCACTAAAGACCATGACCATTTTGGCGGTGTCCAACTTGTACATGGAATTTGTGTGTTGCAGCTCATTCAATCCTCCAAAGATGTACATGTCCTTCCCCCAGACACAGGCCGAGTGTCCCACCCTGGGCATTGGAATAGCCCCACAAACATGAAACTCCAACCATCTGTGGGTGTCCACATCAAATGCGGAGATATAATCCATCCGGCGATGCACACTCCAGAGATAGATAACGTGGTCTATCAGCACAGCTGTGTGGCCACAATCCAAGCTGCGTGGAACTGGCACTACTTGCTCAGTTTGTCCAGTCGTCTCTAGGGACAACATCTCCTCTATGAGACGAGCTTCTTCAGCCTCATTGCCTTGCTCAATTTGTTCAACTATCTGTCAGGCCAACGTCTGCCAGCGAGCTTCTTTATCCTCATCGCCTTGCTCGATTCGTCCAGCTGTCTCTGGTGCCAACGTCTCCCAGCACAAAGACACTGTGTTGAAGATGTGCACGACTGCACGTGCATCATGTCACACAAGTTGTAAGGCTTCATGTCACACAGGTCGTCCTCATCGGATGAGGTGTCTAAAGGGCTGGACCACAGGCCTGACACTGTTCCAAAGCAGTACACCTTGTGCCCTACTGTTACAACAGCACCATATAATCTACAGCTAAATGAATCCATTTTCTCCTGATGTAAAGTCCAGTGCAACATTTCAAACACCAAAATGGTAAAATACCAAACAACACACGTATTTAGGGTTCCTGAGAATAAGAGTCTTGGCCATGGTTTCTGCACTGATAATTTATATAATTCAGCTGTGTTTGTCCTTTTCATCATGATGAGGTCGTATGTCGGCCTTGCCCAAATGTAGATTTTACGGGTCAGCTATGCCTCAGTAAATGGTGTCTCTAATGTTGTGTTTTGATAGCACAAATGCAGGTTTTACCTCCATTTTGCATGTGTTTCCATAAGGGCAAAGTCCTTAGCCAGACGGCTCCCAGTGACCAGTGTCAGTGACTTGGCATGATAGTCAACAATAATACCTATATATGGGCATTACCAAATATGGGCATTCCCAGATATGTCCTTAATTAATATTGATAACATTGGGACAGGGATCTCCATATATGGGCATAAAACATATGTTAATTATTAAAGCCAAGCTGTTCCTTGGCAAGTTAAGGCCTTGTTTTGATGCCTAGGGATCTCCATGTGGGCACAAGGGGGTACCCTAACAGGGCATCATCTGGGAATGCCCATATGGACAATGTATTTATTTTATCCTTTATGTGTCACGGTTAGATAGAGAAACTGTTAGATAGAGAAACGGAGCGCTCGTCGTGCGGCGCGGGGCGGAACAATTGCGGTCGCTTTGATCCACAACAATGACAACGTAGCGTCGGCAGGAATGATAACGCCTCACCCCACGGAGGTTAGGGTTAGGGTTAGGGTTAGGCATAGTTTTACAGAGGTTAAGGTTAGGGTTAGAGTTAGGCATAGTAAGCTAACGGCTAAACACAGCTGAGCTAGGCTGCTAGTAAACAACAGAGTGGTCGCAGACGAGTGACGTTGGGCGACTACACAAGTGAATGGCTGTTGTCGCCATCTCATGGTGACTACGCAGAATTACACAGGTGTAACTGATAAGAGACTATCAAAGTGAATTGATCCAGGTGGTGGTAGGGGTGTGTGGTGAACTACAAAACGAGCGCTCTTACCACAATCTGAGTTACCCAAACTGACTGTAACACATATATATATATATATATATATATATATATATATATATATATATATATATATATATATATATATATATATCCAACCTGATATCAACCTTTAAAAGTACTAATATCACATTGCCCTTTTGTGCATACAATACGAAAACGGCCATTTGTTCGTACTATTCATACGGAGAACGCCCCCATTCAAATCTATAGAAGGCGAATGCAAGAGCCGAGCAGCCGAAGTGCAGCCGAAGTTTTGCGAAGCCGTCTTTTCAATGCAAGACCCGAGCAGCCGAAGATTTACGAAGTCGTCTTTTCCTGGGCCACTGCTAGAACCCGCTGCATCCATATTTGTTTCCTTACGTTACGACTGGTCAGCATAAGGCCCTAGGTCCGGCCCTGCCCCCGGCAGTGTATCTGGGTGTAAACCACCATTAACACCATGCCCTAAACTAGTTCATAGAGTTCATAGAGATGTTGTGTCAGTGTTGTCAGTGTCGGCGTTAATTTAACGTTTGTAGAAATGAAAATAACCACGGTCCATTTGGTCCATTCTCAAGAGTAACAAAATTGAGTTAAACTAGACATGATAAAAATGTCAACTTTTGAGAGTCAAGTTTTCTGAAAACAACCACACAAAAGACACTGAGCTCTATTTGTAACAGCCCTCCGCTTTATTGAAATACATCGGAGTCAGGTTAATATAATGAGTTGTCCACATAAGCGTGGCAGCCAGTTCCATACATTATTTTTTGTTGACCTTACACCTTAAATATTTTTTTTTGTGCAAAAAAGAATCTACATCCCCTGTAGTAGGTTATCCTCAGTGAAACGCCCAAACCGTTCAAAAATGAGCCAGTCCAAGTAAAACAACAAACCAAAAAACAAAAAATGATTACATCTATAACATGCAAAACTGTACAAATTATTACAAAGCAATCCTAAAAAAAAAAGAAAAAAAAATGAAAAAGTGTAATATGATATGATAGAGCAAAATAATATTGACGGTAGTTTAGATAAGACCTCTCTGAAATGCAAAGGCGTTTGATTTTTGTTGTTAATTTTTTCTTTCCTTTTTTTTTTCCTACATTTTCTTTTAAATGGTAAACCATTGTGGCACCAGCCTGCAACTGGGGTCAAACCACCTCTCATCTTCACCCTGGTACTATAGTTCATAGTGGATTTCATAAAACACCCGTCTTTTTATGCCGTCTCAAACCCTGGTCAACATCTACAACGCTACAGCTAAATGTATCTCTCTGCTTCCCTCCATCCCCTCTCCTCTCCTAGCCTCCACACCTTCTTTTTAAATCATCATTACGATGAATAAGTTCATTGGTTTTAGACGTTTTCCTGAGTTCGTTTCCGCTCTCCTAAAGGTGGGATTCGATTTTCCATTACAGTATAAAATACTCGGGCAAGCAAAATAGCAGGGCCAACGTATTTCTCCTCATCCTCGATTTAATACACTCTACAGATGGAAGTCCAGCCGGCAGGTGTGGAAAAATGAGTTACAAGCTTAAAAAAATAAAACCATTCATAAGAGGTGATTGTGTTAGGAATAAAACCAGCTTTGCAACTCTGAATGGAATATATCAATATATATATATCTCAATATATATATCAATATAAAACTATATATAAACACTTGGAATGGGGCATCTAAGTTGCCATTCAGCAGGGGAATAACACTGCAGTGCAGCTTTTGGAAAGTTGTCATTATTTGGCATTTGGAATGAAACCCAAATTCCTTTCAAATCTGTTTCCCTTTCAAAATGTCAGAAAACCTCTTAACCAGAATGTACTGTCTTCTCGAGCAGGTAACAAAAAGGGAGGTTGGTACATTTTCAATCTCCAACACAGACAGAAAGAGAGGGTCCCTTTGTTTCAGCAGCACTAATCAACAACATACATCAAAATGATCTGCCAAAATACAAATACTCTCGTAGTGGTCATGTCAATTACCAAGTGCAGCAGTGATTTTGACACATCTAATGTGGAGGAGGAGAGAGCAAGGCTGCTGCTCTTTCTCGCAAACAACCGGAAAACTCAAATGTGACATTGTGACAGGAATTCACCTTGCTCCTACAAATCTCAAAAGCACTTTTACGAGCCCCAAGACCCCCCGGTGTGGTACCTCAATGCTATTTGTTTATATTTCGTTTTTTTACTTACAAGACAAATGTTTGTCGACAGTGTTGACTGCCAAAAATACGATTCTCAAATTTAAAAACAATCCTTGGCAGTGGACACGGTCAACAGGCACCGTGTCTTGCAAGTATAAAACAGCCTTTACTTGGAAGTGCATCAGAGGCATATCATATCATATCATATCATATCATATCATATCATATCATATCATCATATCATATCATATCATCATATCATATCATATCATCATATCATATCATATCATATCATATCATATCATATATCATAGCATATCATATCATATCATATCATATCATATCATATCATATCATCATATCATATCATATCATCATATCATATCATATCATATCATATCATATCATATATCATAGCATATCATATCATATCATATCATATCATTATCATATCATATCATATCATATCATATATCATAGCATATCATATCATATCATATCATATCATATCATTATCATATCATATCATATCATATCATATCATATCATATCATATCATATATCATAGCATATCATATCATATCATATCATAATCATATCATATCATATCATAGCATAGCATAGCATAGCATAGCATAGCATAGCATAGCATAGCATATCATATCATATCATATCATATATCATATCATATCATATCATATCATAGCATAGCATATCATATCATATCATATCATATCATATCATATCATAGCATAGCATATCATATCATATCATAGCATATCATATCATATCATATCATATCATATCATATAGCTACATTCCCACTATTTAAATATCACCACCTCAGAAAATTGCAGACATCGCCACATGTATTTAGAGATCATGATAAATATGAACTCTTAAAGCCACAACGTACTATGTAGTATACCATAATGCCTTATAAGCAACACGTCTGCTACCGATGCGTGCGCGCGTGTGTGTGTGAACCTGTGATGATACTGAAAAGATGAATAACTTTTGACTTTGAGGAACTGCCATGTCAATGTCAATGCTTTTTTTCCACTGCCGTTTAATATGCCCTTCAAAACAGAAAGCCCACGATGTAGAGACGCAATGATTAGCATTGAGGTTACTGGATCTCTGGACAGTATTTCAGGAAGAGAGAGAGAGAGAGAGAGAGAGAGGTCTATGACCATGACAGAAAGTGCTGATCTTTTTCTTACCGTTTTAAGTTTTGTACATTTAGTGTCAGTGTTGTTTTTACCGGTATATCCTAGTGCTGACTGAAGACCGGAGTCAATAACTGTAGTGTTGTTGTTTTTTCACGTCACTCATCGAAGACATTCTTTCAAATATTCTAAGGCCGTCAGGAAGAAAAAAAAAAGTATGAACCAATCAAGTTTTCTTTTTTTATATATATTTTTTGGTTATAAAACAAGTTTTCCCCTCCAAAGTCTGGTCTAACATCGGAGGGACTGACCAAGGGGGGGGGGGGGGGGGGGGTTTCTGAGATCCGGAGAACCACAAGGGAATTCAGGACACAAACACGTGAGGGTTGATGGCGATATACAAAACTCCCACAGGACCCCCCATCCTCCCCACCTGGAGGTCAGGGGGGGCCACGGACAGGTTGAGGGGAGGGGGCAAGGCATTCACTGCATAAACACACTACTTGTGAACGTGTGTGTGTGTGTGTGTGTGTGTGTGTGTGTGTGTGTGTGTGTGTGTGTGTGTGTGTGTGTGTGTATAACACGCGTCCGTGTGAGCTGAATATGTCAGCAGCATGTATACATGTGTAACTGGATCAGCGTGAAAAGCACTATTGCTTTAGATAAAAGTACGTTCACTCTACGGCATTGGGCAGTAGTGTTCACCCATGAATGAGTTTTTCTTCACTCCAACACAAACCAAAGTGGGGGAAAAAGGGGGGTAAGGGAATGATAACACCCGACAATGCGTGTCATACATACAATAATAATAATAGAATAATAAAAAAGGACAAATCTAAAAGCAATCTGTAAAAAGGAAAACAGGAAAGTGGTTTAAAATGGCTTTTGTGTGAATACAACCCAAAAAAAAAGAAACAAAATCACTCTCATAACAAAAAAAGAAAAAATTTAAAGGAACAAGGATTTGTTTTTTCGTCTCTCATGTATTTTCTCTATAGTATTTTCCTTACCATATATTACTCTCTACTCTGAACTTATGTACATTATTGTGGTGGAACTGGGGTGTCGTTGATAGGTTGGTCTTGTTGTAGTGTACAGTGGTGATTTCGGACTTTTTAGTTTTCTTCTTTTTTTTTGCAAAAATGAAAAGGTCTACTACGCTACATGGAGAAATGGTCCCAGAATGTCGGACGATGATGTCACTCACGCTGGCCCAATGAGGAGAGAGTAGCATAAAAGGAGCCGTGATGATGTCATCATATCGAACGTTCCCTCAGCTTCTATGCGCGTCTAAAGTGGAAGATTCTCGAGCGACCAGAAGCACGGCAGGGTCAGCTAAAGTTATACACAACCCTGCACCTCGTGTGTTGGCTTATTATCGCTGCCTATAGCTTTTAGCTGATGGTAAACAAATTATAAAGTCACTGCACTTATATCACTTTCATGAACAGAAAGAAAAAGGAAAATTAACATAATTGCTTTTCTCGTCTCCATTATTTCTTTTTTGTCACATAATTCAATTTCCGCAGCTTCGACCGTCTCCGACTGACATCCAAAAAAAAGAAAGCGGCACGCGGAAGTAAAGGAGCCGTTGGAATAAAAATCCACTCTTTCACGCCGGGCCACAAAGTGCCTCCCCCTTTCCTCGTCCGAGATTGATAAATAAATTAAAACATCGTCCCCTAAAACCCAAAGGGTCCTATGTACAAATACAAATCATTTTCGTTTAGTAATAATCCTCTTCTTTTTTTCCGTTTTGTAGCATCTTGAGGTTTGGAGGGTCTCTTGAGTGTGTCGAATCATGGAAAATCGTGGGGGGCTGCAGTCAAAGTACTGTCAACGAAGCTCAGCGCTTTGCTTAAACGTGGCTATAAGCAAATGAGCCCATGGAGGTGGGCAGCCGTTCATACTGTAATTATCATTCGTATACTCTACTCCCCCTCCTAATAAACACTTTGCGCACGCACACACACACACACACACAATGTAAATGCACACGCCCTCTCTCAAGTATACACACACACACACGCCGATCGCAAACACACGCCGCCACACAATAAACCATCTGTTAAACACAAGACAGCCTGCACCCCAAGATTTGCCTGTAATTCTCAGAGATGACAGTTGCCTTTTCCCCCGTGTTGTTGGTGTGGACTGCTCAGCTTCGTCTTTGGAGCCGGGCGGTCCAAATATGACAAAAGGTTGGTTTGGGGCAAAAAAGGTCAAACTGAGAACAAAACAGCATTTTCTGAACGGGGGGACCAGTGGACAGTATGGGTGCAGTTCTCTGGGCAGTGGGAGGAGGAGGGGGTTTGTTTTCCTTTTAGATAAGATAGGATAAGCTGAGCCTTAGGGGGAGCGGGGTTGGGGAGGACTGGGGCTCAGGAGGAGGGCAGGGTGGATGGGGATTGGAGGAGTCCTGTGCTGTCAGTCTGTTAGTGAGGTGTGTGGCGGGGGCTCATGTGTCCCAGGTCATGCGGTCTGTGCTCTCCAGTGAGAGGGACTTGGTCTTGTGGGGGGAGGCCGGGCTGGGGGGGCTGCTGAAGGTGGAGCTGTTGGAGGCCGTGGAGTGACGCGGAGAGTCCGAGTCCTGGAGCAAAGAGTAGAGTAGAGGAGGGGGAGAACGGTGTTGAAAACACAGAAGGAATGACAAGAGACAAGAGCAGAGAGGGGGGAAAAGAGAGAGAGAGAGGGGGGGCGGAAATAGCAATGGACAGAAAGGATGCGGTTGGAGATTAAGGATGATAAAGATGATGAAGAGAGGGAACATATGGATGGACAGCGGAGGAGAGAGTAGTACAGAGGGAGATAAACACAGACACAAGGACAAAAGGTTGGGCAAATCAAGAGATGGGACGGAGGAGATGGAGAGAGACATGGAGAGGGACAGGGTTTGATGGAGGAAACGAGAGTAGAAACAGGAAGAGATGAGCAGATAAAGTGACAGATAGGGAAGAAAATAGGAGGGAGGGAAAAAAAGAACATAATTAGGTCAGTTAATATGCAATACTGATCCATACGGTTCATTACCAAGTCTAGGAAACTAGAGTAGAATGTATTTGGCAAAGGCTAACACATGTAATCCAATGATACACAACAAATACACGTAAACCGGATTACCTTCGAGATTAAATGATCTTGTTTGCACTAACAAACAACTCTCAGTTGGGCTCCCCTGGTCATCGCAAATCTCAAAGAGCTCTGAGCTATGCGCTGTGTGTGTGTGTGTGTGTGTGTGTGTGTGTGTGTGTGTGTGTGTGTGTGTGTGTGAGTTTCTCCTTTCAACGAGAGTCAACAATTGCTGCCATTCCCCCCATCGTAGTGTTTGACTGGCAGCATGTGTATTGCACTGACTGGCAGCTTGTGTATTGCACTGGGCCCTAACAGTTCTAGCACATTCTACATCATCAGTCAATTGAGCAGCTCGATTGACCAGAACTGATTTAAAGGAGGAAAAACAAAACACATAGGCACATTAGGCAGGGGTGGTAAAAAATGAGATAGGGTGGGTGGGTGGGGGGTGAGAAGCTTAACCTCTCGTCTCACCCCTTCTATTTAACGAATCTACTTCTGGCTAAAATGTCTGCCACAAAGCATTACTGGACAATGATGGGACTGCTATGTAAGCTATGCCAATTATGTAAAGTATGCCAATTTTGCATGCCTACATATGCCTATTTTTCCAGTTCAGTGCCGTCTATGTATGTACATGTGTGTGTTCCTTTACAGTTCAGTGATGCTTTCTTACGCTAGATCAGGGTTTGTGTAATTATCTCATCTTCATAGACTGTTTTTAGTTTTTACATTACCCCAAGTACATTTGGCTTCAGGCTCCAAATGGAATGAGAGGTACTCTTGTGTCTCTGGCCAAATCCAATGAATTAGCCAATTTAATTTATTTTTAAAACCATGACTTGGGGTTTATGAAAGGCGCTATATAAATGCAAGTTATTATTATTTGATATCGAGTTAAAAAATCCTCAACTGTGATTTTATTTGATTTTTTTGAAGGTGTGGATTGTTGTTGTGCAGCACAGACACATTCCTGGGGACACAATGACATAAATACCATTCTTTCGAGTAAACGCTTTAAAAAGAAGATTGACATTTTGAATTGTATAGTTGGTTATTCTTTCATTTCATTTTTTTTTTTGCCAGGCACTTTTGAAAAGCTAACCAAAAATGGTTTTCGTATTGTACTTCTTCATGGTTACCACTGTGGCTAGCGGAGCATATACATTTTGATCCGGCATTTTAATGGTCTCTCAAGCCCAGACAACTATTCCACAATCTTTGAATGCTATATGAAGTCTGTAACTACTCTGTAACCTATGAAAGCCAAGAAAAGCAGCTGTTGTCCGTTTGTCATTTCGGTTCAGGAAAATATGAAATATATATCTTCAAGAATAAACATAATTATATATGTCCATTTCTGCTAAGCCGCAAGCTACAATACGTGTCGTAAAATGTTATTGACAGTAGGATGAATTTATACAACTGCAAAGACACAATGGATGTGGGGTGGGAGGTGGACATCCACTGTAGTTTCTTAGCATTTTCAGCACGACAAGCATTTGAAAATTGTGTGAGTTCGTCTCGACTCGAGAGACTAGTAGAATTCTAACTAACTGTTCCATTTCTAGAGGGACGCGTCAACCACAACGTGACTAGTGCCTGTGGGTGTTCATTCCACAATTTACCATGAAGTACAATACAAAATGTCACAACGTCCCTTTAAAAATCCATGGAGAGATCTGGGTGACCGGACATGCATTTGAAGCAGGGTTTCAGTGTCCGCTCTATTGGGAGCAGAACCCATCCAAACCCAGACCATCGCATGCATGTTTCTTATGGACAAATGGTAGCACCTGTCTCTATTCACTCCTCCTAATGTCATCTTATGGTTTCAATGGCCACAGTGAAACTAGACTACGCAATGCACTCCGCATATAAGCTAGCTGATCTTACAACTTGAGGGCACAACTACAGTAGCAGCTCACCTCTCACTGTATACAGATAAAGTGCTTACAGTATATGGGCAGTTACCTATTATAAAAAAAGTCAACTGTAACATGGTGATGATTAAGTCTTTTGCCTCAGCATTCTCTAATCGAACACTGTAAAAATGACTTTGTTAATTGGAAAAGTGCTAAAAATGTATGGGTCCATTTGTACACTGTCAAATAGTTAAATCAAAGGGGGTGTAAATAATATTCCTTGATTGAACATAATACAACATAATATATATATTTAGCTTTTTACAAAAACATATCACCTACATCCCCTTTAACACTGAGGATTTGTCATTGAACATTCAACTAACATGAGGGAAATGCACAAGGATTCTCCCCCAACCATGTAACACTGCCACAGCGCCATCTAGCGGACGCTTTCCAATGGATCCCATCTATAAGGCAGGAGATATTATTTGGTACCATTCGACAGCACAATCAACGTGGCTTCATGACAAGGAGAATCCTGTGCAGTTATAATTCTACAGAGCCAACTATTTCACTACCAATAGTATAATAGATCCATAGCCTTATGCCGTAGATCAGGGTTCCCCAATAGGCGGCCCGCGGGCCATTTGCGCCCGCGGCGGGCTACTGTCTGGGGAACCCTGATTGTGCTCAGAAGAATTGCACAGCATTTTGTCTTCATGGTTCAGAAACATGAGCAGGCCACCGGGGGGCAGTATGGAAGCAGACATGCTGGGTGACTTGGGGGCGGGTGGGGCAGTGGTATTCAAAGTACGAGTAGGTAGAATGGGCGAGTGGCAGCGTGGCACCATTCCAACCAGCGGTAACACAAACCCAAGCCAATGAGGGCGAGACGGGCTGGGTGACACAGACAGGCCACGTCTGGGCCAACAGAGAGATGGAGCGATCAATGGTCCAGGCTCCCATGAAGGACAGGCTGGTGACAAGTAGCCATTGGATGCTGCTCACAATGGCATAACTTGAAATGATGCAGGAAGTGAGGCGTGGTGGGGGAGGGGTGGGGCATGGCGCGGTGCCGGCCGGTGCCAGGATTTGCAAACCGTGACCGCGTGGGTGCGTTCATCTGCGCGTGTGTATGCGTTTTAAACCAGGGGTCTTCAACAGAGGGTCCTCAAGAGTTACCACAGGGGGTCCTCCAAATCTTTGAGTGATAGAAACTTTCTTTCTCCTTTTTTATATTAACCACTTGAACCCTAGCGTCCATATTCTGAGAACTTTAGTCAAAAATAGACGATCTACAAGCTCACAACGTCTCACGCTGCGAGGCGTTGTGAGCTTGTAGATCGGCTATTTTTGGCAAAGAGCTGTGGTGTAGAGGTGAAAAAGAGCAGACTAAGTACAGAGTGAAAGGTCAAGTTTATTAAGTATCGACGGTTCAAGTGGTTAAGTATCTGAAAACACAAATTGACATGAATCCAAAATACACTGACGATTGTGCTGTCAAACGATGAAACTGTATGGAATCTATGAAAAGGTTGTGGCTGTCCCTGCTTCATCTCTCTCCCAACTAAGGGGTCCTTGGCCTGAAAACGTGAAAGACCCCTGTTTTAAACATTCATCATGCTGCTCTAGGAGTGTCTGCATGTGATTATGTGTGCCATTGATATGCTGCATCTGTAACGCCTACTGTCTGTTATGTTCAAAGAAGCGCACATTGGTGCTCCCACCACAAGCTGGTGAGGTGGTGGTGATTTCAGTGCGAGGTCGTTGGACATTACCTTCATCTTACTAAGCAGGGTCCTTAATGCCCTTTTCAGATCGGGGGTCTTCTCCGATGGGGAAACCGCCTGCCACTGCAGAGGAAGGAGTCAAGACTCAACGCCCAGCCCAGAGACAGCATGCCGGGGGTGGGCAGGGAGAGGGCATGGCAGGGGCGAGGAGGGTGAGGACTGAGGAGGGCAGAGGGCTGGGGCGAGGGTGGAGGGGAAGGGGGCGATAAATGGGGCGCAATGGAGAATAAACCAGGGGCCAGGCATGGCAGGGCTAAAGGGGATGCTGGGGTGGGGGGAGCCACAGGAAAAATGGAAGGCGATTCCAAGAAGCCAGTTTGAGGATGCGTGGGTGGACAGGGTGTAGACGTTGTCCATAAACCACCAACTCTACCCTAAAAAGGTCTACCTTTGATCCCAGGAGTTTTCCTTCCGCTGTTAAATACACTCCACAACCTTGGGTTATATCATTGTTGTCGGGTGAAAACCTTGTATGTCCAAAACCGTCCGTTTTGCATCTATCATTTTAAAAATGATTTCAACTACTGAAAACAGCCGATCTACAAGCACACAACGCCTCGCGGTGCGAGGTGTTGTGTGCTTGTAGATCTGATGTTTTCACTACTTTTGTGCGACAGCCCTTGTACGATGAAGCAGGGCTTTACTTTGCGAAAGAACGTACAAATTTGAAACTTGGAGATACAAGGTTTCCACCCGACAACGACTATATAGTTGGCAATGTCACTAGGTAGCAATATTACAAAGTTATAGAAAGTTAACTAAGACATGGGGCAAACAAAAACCACCCTTTATAAAAAACGTACTTTCTGAAATCTCTCTGGGCAGTGTTACTGTTACCACTGCCCAGTTGTAGGGTTTAACATTTACATTGCATTTGTTTGCACAGTAAAAAGTAGCACGATTACACTGTCCAGTGCATGAAAAACCTTCTGGGATTTAAGGCAACAGTTACCCATCTAAACTCAAAGACTCCAAAAGAAACCAGAGCCACTACTAGGGATGAAGGCAAAGATCTTAGCCAAGCTATGTAGCGCTGCTATTGAGATGTGACATCACAGGGAGGCTAACCAATCAGTGAGAGGGGTTGGGATGAGGTGAGAGGCCTGCACGCAGAGGGTAGGATGTACAGTGTGTGGCAGATGGGACACAAGGCAACAATCTGATACGATCTCTGTCAATTATTTGACAGGTTTAATGTGCAAATTCTACATTGGTATGGCTAGGAAACCTGCTATTAAGCAGTAAAACAAGGTCTCAAACTTTCAAATGTCAAGGTCTCCCCTTAACTCTGACAGCGTACAAATGGAACCAAATGAACCCTTTGGGGTTCATTTGGTTCCATTTGTACGCTGTCAGAGTTACAGACTTGACTATGGGTCAATTTGGACCCTCCTAAAGGAACCCACAGAGTCCCTGGAATCCACTTTGAGAACCACTACAGTAAAATAATTTTAGGACATCGGCCTATCTAGTGCTTGTTGGGAAGATGAACATTTAACTGAAATTCTCGCAGCTTAATGCAGCCGGACAGACCAACTCAACTCTGTATACAAATCAAATAAAAGGCATCTACAGATGCCATTAGCACTTCTACTGCAGATGTATAAAGTATCAGTGGAACACATTGTGGCAAAATCACTTTCAGGGTTGTGTTATGAGTTTGGTTCACACACAAGGGCTACCCCATTTGTACGTCGAATGATTCAGTGCTAAGGTACACAATTACTGCTGTAGGCAACTATTCATGAAGTGTGAATGCAATTTCGGTACAGGAAAAGGTTATTCACGTATAATCACTCACCTCTCTGTCGAACTGGGAGAGGGGCGCGTCGCCACAGTCCATGCCCCCTCCGGAGGACAACGAGCTCTCAGAGGGAGAGGTCATAGTCTGGCGCTTGGACCCGTAGCTTCCCCCCGAAAGCTCCCTGCGCAACGCACTGCCGTTCTGGGAAGACGAAGACGAACCTGGAGACAGAGAGAGAGAGAGAAGATGGATGGGAAGTCAGCAGGAAGAAAGGGAAAACGTAAGGAGACATGGAGAGTTAAGGGCTCTCCATATTGTCTCCGACCACCAAACTTTTCGTTGGAAAGGTCCGGTTCAACTACAAAATGACGTCACCCGCAACTTCTGAAAAGCATTACCCCGAATTTGAGTTCGGAAAGTTCGGTGGTCGGAGACAGTATGGACGGCCGTTATGAATGGAAAAGTGTGTCTTTGAATGTGACGCTGTACTTTGTATTTTGAGAACACATTCCTTGAATTCAAAAAGTTTGAGAATCATTACGTTAATTCAACGAGCCTCTTAACTCATTTAATGCCACCCTTTCACCACTAGAGGGTGTCCAGAGAGCCATAGACAATCCCATAGAGATATGCTGGTATATGCAGAAGCCCTGCAGCCATGACTTGCCTGAACACTTTCCTTTATGCATGTACAGGAAGAGGATGAAGTTAGCTTGAAGTTAGCTATTGGCTACCAAGCATTTTAAAAGCCTTATTTTCGTCAACTTAGCCATGATTAAACCTTGCACACCTCATGCATGGGAAAAAAACAGAGAAGAATGAGCTCTAAAAAATCCAATGCAATCCTGGATTGCATTGGGGTGGATTTGTGCAGTTTGTTCACAGCTTTCAAACAAAAAAAAACGATTGGAAATCCGTTCAGGCATTCTTGAGATAATAGCCATTATGTTTTACACTGTTGTGAGCTTGGAGGTCTGCTACCTGAGTTGTATGGGGGTTGTATGGGGGTTAAACATGCAAAATCGCGATTGAAATCATGTTCACTAGATTTGATGGGGTCCAAAAAAAATATATATTTTTTTTAAATTCAATTTTTTTTTTCTTTTTTTTTTTTTTTTAAACGAGTATACTCGTGATTGGCACTGTGGGATGCGCTAATATATCACGAATATACTCGTGATTGGCACTGAATGAGTTAACTCTCTCACTGGTTATCCAATGAGAAAAGGGGTCAAAGTAGCTGGGGATCCAGTCATAAAAATGGCAGAGAACCTGTGATGTTCTGCCGCACTTTTTATTTCTGTTTTATCTATGAGTTTGGTCATTAAGGTCCACAGAATGAGAGGCCTGCTCTGCCGGAAACATCGCAAAAAAAGGTTATGGCCATTTGTATATTCACTGTCCAATTGACTCCACTAGAAATATTTAAAAAAGAAAAATAATCTGCTTTAAGTAGCATGTGGGGGGTCAAACTAGGGGTTCTTCATCATTCTGAATCCATTGCAAGCATTGGTTTTGCATGAAAAACATTCCTTGGGCAAAAGTATGGCCCCCCAAAACTGTGAAAAGTGGAAAAAAGGTGAGGAATCATCACTTTTCACAGTTTTTGGGGGCCAATATTTTGCCCAAGGAATGTTTTTCATGCAAAACAAATGCGTGCAATGGATTCAGAATGATGAAGAACCCCTAGTTTGACCCCTCACATGCTACTTAAAGCAGATTCCTTTTTTTATATTTCTAGTGGGGTCAATGGGACAGTGAATATACAAATGGACATAACTTTTTTCGCGATGTTTCCGGCAGGGCAGGCCTCTCATTCTGAGGACCTTAATGACCAAACTAATAGATAAAACAGAAATAAAAAGTGCGGCAGAACATCACAGGTTCAACCCTATTCCTTGAGCTTTTGGGCATGTGGATCCCCGACTAAACCGACTTTAACTGGAACTCTACTGAGAAAGGCTTTGTGGTTATAAAATATACTTACGTATGCCCAGTCCACTACTGGCGCTCATGGACCGACCCGGTTCACCCCGGTTCTTGGTGATGGAGGGGATGCTGACTGAGCCGCTGAAGCCTGCGCGGCTCTCCTGAACACGTACGTTCTGGATTAGACACATACAGGAGGGCACACGTACACACCGTGCAGTGCAGGGAAGAGGAGTGAGGAGAGTGGAGAGTGAGGAGAGTGAAGAGTGAGGGGAGAGAATCACGAGGGTTTATGGCCACACTCCAAGTGAAATAATATAAAGTATGTGGGTATGAGCAGTGCAAACAGACAAATAGGAATCATCGAAAGAAAACAATGCAATATTGGACTTTCTAAAACGTCTAGTTCCATTCCTTGATTCTGATTGGCTGGTTTTCCTTTAATTGCTGTGGTATAACCCACACCTTTAATCAGTTTATATCAAACCCAGGTGCGTTATTTCTTTTCACAAGTGAAGCTAGACTAGAGAACTTGATTTCAAGTAACAGGTGTGTTGTTTCTGAAGCCTGGCTGGGAACTACTTTCTTGTAGCTGGGGACTACTTTCTTGCAGACCTTATAGTGAATTAATAGTGACATAGAACAGTTTTAATAGGTACATGTCTATGATTTTTCATGTTGCCATATTGTAACCGTTTTAGAAAAGCAATAAGCCACGCAAGGCTTGTGGTTACCTGTATTTTACACCGGCTGAGAGGGTTGGAGACTCTCGGCTGCGCCTCGTGTCTCCCTACGCCTCTTAGCCGGTGTAAAATACCAGGGAACCACTCGCCTCTTGTGGCTTATTGCTTCATTGAGAAAGACTTGTTAATGGATGGAGAAAAAGACATCTTACACAAGTCACATGTTTTCAGATTGAGTTGAATAAAAAAAGAATTGGGGTGGAAACTGAAGTATCCGTCTTGCTCTGTGGATTCCCTTGTCCACCAAGTCACAGTGCAAGCAGACATCAACACACAGGACAAGCAGACATACCTTTGCACACACACACACACACACACAACACAACTACATATGGTAGTTCCGGTGTGCATTTGCACATTTAAGCCCAGTCATATAACATGGTAAGTTGTATGGGAATTGTTTATTGTGCATGTATATCCACCCGTTTCCGCGATAATTTACAAGCTCACGTTGCGTCGCAGATGCAACCGTTGTGAGCTTGTAGATCACTCTCGGCTGTGGTGCCGGAAGCTGCCTGCACATTCTGCGCAATGCACGATGGGATGTTGGAAAGTTGTGGATACAGTATGTGTGCACACACATATACACATGCACAGAGAGAGAGAGAGAGAGAGAGAGAAAGTGTGGCAGTAGATAAGTGTTAGTGAGTGTGTGTGGCAGTTGTCCTACCATAGGCAGGTCTTTGAGGATCTGGATGCCATCTCCTGGTCCCATGTGGGCCACGTGGTTGAAGTTGGTGGGGTTGGAAATCAGCTTGTTCCTCATTTCTGGGTCACGCAGCATCTCTCTGAAATGAGAACACACACACACACACACACACACACACACACACACACACACACACACACACACACACACACACACACACACACACACACACACACACACACACACACACACACACACACACACACACACACACACACACACACACACACACACACACACACACACACACAAAATAAACACTTCAGCCCTATTTTATACTTTGCGGTACAATGGGGTCGCATAGTGATAATAGCCAATCTACAAGCTCGCATCGCAACAAGTTGTGAGCTTGTAAAAATGTGCAGATACCTTAAACGTTATGTTGGTTTGTTTACTGTTGAGTGAGAAAACAATGTTGCACATTAGGCTAATCATCTGGGGACCCCCACAAAATAATTTGGCGACCCCCAGGTTGAGAAACACAGGTTGAGAAATACTGCAGTAGACTAGTTTGCCCTCCTCACCTCCTCTGCTGGAGTCTCTCCTCCTCTGGAACCCTGAAGGAGAAGCGTCTCTTGTTGTTCATGCTGCGCACCAGCTGCTTCCTGCTGTTGTCCGACGTCTCCGGGACGACCAGCTCGTCGCCCTCTGGAAGGTTAGCATAGCATGACAGTAAGTGTGCATATTTAACACGACCGGGTTAGCATAGCATGACAGTAAGTGTGCATATTTAACCCATTTAGGCCGAGGATTATTGCCTATAGCCGGGGACCCACAAGCCCAAAAGCTCAAGGAATAGGGTAGGACCTGTACTTTTTATTTCTGTTTTATCTATTAGTTTGGTCATTAAGGTCCACAGAATGAGAGGCCTGCTCTGCTGGAAACATCGCGAAAAAAAGTTATGGCCATTTGTATATTCACTGTCCCATTGACTCCACTACACTGTGACTACACAGGAAAATAAAAATATTAAAAAAAGAAAGACATCTGCTTTAAGTAGCATGTGAGGGGTCAAAGTAGGGGTTCTTCATGATTCTGAATCCATTGCAAGCATTTGTTTTGCATGAGAAACATTCCTTGGGCTACATCTCGACCCCAGAAAATGGTGAAAAGTGATGAGTCATCAAAAAAAAGTTAAAAAAGGTGATGATTCATCACTTTTCACCGTTTTCTGGGTCTGAATTGTTGCTCAAGGAATGTTTTTCATGCAAAACAGTCAATGGGACACTGAATATACAAATGGCCATAACCTTTTTTCGCAATGTTTCCAGCAGAGCAGGCCTCTCATTCTGTGGACCTTAATGACCAAACTAATAGATAAAACAGAAATAAAAAGTACGGCAGAAAATCACAGGTCATCTCACATCCTGTAGGGGTGGGTCCCTGACTACTACTTTAACCATTGAAAAATAGCAGATATACAAGCTCACAGCGCATCTGCCATTTTTGAAAAATCATGATTTGCTTCTGGGGGGTCCCTGGAACAACATATGAGATGGGGGTCCGTGGCTAAATACCTGTAATTTTGGGGGTCCTTGACATGAAAAAGTTTGAGAACCACTGATTTAGAAAAAGGATTTAGAAGTCGGGTCAAAGATATTCAAAGACTTGCACACATTTTCAAAATTTTTCAAAAATAGCAGATCTACAAGCTCGCAGCGCGGCACTCGATGCCGCGCTGTGAGCTTGTATATCTGCTATTTTTCGATAGTTAAAGCATAAAATAATGGTTAAAGTGGTTAAAATCTAACGCGACTCGGGCACGTTCCAGGTATTTGAGAGTTTAACACGACCGGGTTAGCATAGCATGACAGTAAGTGTGCATATCTTATATTTACAATTGAGCAAAAGCCGCATCCCACTTCCAAGCCCATTCACGCCCACTTTGCATCCACTTCAATTCAACTTCAACTCAACGGTAGGGAGAACGTAGGGAATAATACCCAGTGTTGGGCAATATTACTTAGGAGAGTAATCCAATCAGCCAAACAAGCTTTATTTGACAGCTGTGATCAGTGCATTAACCAGACATTTAAACCTGTCAGTAATTTGAACCCTAGGCTCTGTATGGTCTTTAACTCAGAATAAAGGATATAGGCCTAATCAGAAAGCAGCCTACTTTATTAGGAGTATGTAAGTTGAAAAACAATCCAGCACCACGGAGATGAAGAGAAACTACTTCTCCCTGTGTGTCGTCGTGTGTAAATGAGAAGAGGAGGGGCTCACTGACCGTCTCTCTCTCTCTCTTCAGTGTGTGTGTGTGTGTGTGTGTGTGTGTGTGTGTGTGTGTGTGTGTGTGTGTGTGTGTGTGTGTGTGTGTGTGTGTGTGTGTGTGTGTGTGTTGCAACGCAATCTAGACTCGCTGCGCAACTCTGTGTCAAGTTGACCTAGGCTCTCAGAGAACGAGACAGGAGTAACTCGAGGCTAAAGATGGCGGCGAATTCTGTGCTGCTGCGCAGATTGGGCGTTACTTGGGAGTTGGGAGTTACCGATGATATGGGAGTTACTTAAGGTCTTCGATAGTGTTGGGAGAGAGAGAGAGAACCAACCAGCGGCTCGCCGCTCCACTCGCATCCGTCTTTGAGTTTGGGGTCTCGGCCGCGGACTGCCTCCAGTTACCCCTGCCCTGGCGATATAACAGGGGATATGGGGATATAGAGAGAGAACCAGGGGCACGGGGCGGCAGCCGTTCCACTACTATCCGACTTTGGAGCATCGGAGTGGGACGGCTGAGTGGCTCGTATCGCGGACCACCTCCGCCCTCCGGGGACACCTGGAGGTATCGCGGAGCTCCGGGGACCCCCTGGCCGCGCCGCGCTACACCCTGTGTAGCCGGAAAAAAGACCCTTCTAACGGGGTGGCTCACGGACGGCGCCCGGGGACATCGCTCCGGGGGACGCAAATGTGCGGAGGACCGCCGCCTCTGCAGCCCACTTCGGATAGGAGTGGAACGGCGGCCGCCCTGGTTCTCTTATATATCTGCATGTCCCCCTGTTATATAGCCAGGGGTCCCTGGAGGTGGTCCACGCCACTAAAACTAACCCTAACTCTACCCCTAACCCTAAACTTAACCTCAGTAACCGTACCTCAGTAACTAACCTGCCGACGCTAGTCGGAACAGCGGCCCGTCGGTAAAATGAGCCCCCGACCCCCGTCCAAAATTCGCTGCGCATTAAGTTGTGTAATTACGGTAGAAACTGCGAGAGTGGAAGTGGGAGCAGAACGGCGAGCTGCTGGCTATAGGCTCGTGGCAGCTTTTCCCACGCCCATCACACTAACGCCCATTCGAAGACCTTACGCCATGCCCATCTGCGCCCATCTGCACAGCAGACTCGACTCCAGTTACCGGTACTTGCATTAAGCAGCTGCATGCGCTGCTCTCAGTGCTCTCCTCTCCGGCCAGCGAGGCACGAGTAATATAGTAACGAGGTGTTTTTTGGGCAGAGTAAAGCGTTATATATTACCGTTTTTGACAGAGTAATACCTTACACTACTCGTTACTGGATAAAGTAATAATATTACAGTAATATATTATTAGTAATTCGTTACTGCCCAACACTGATAATACCGCCCATAACTCTATCATTGGCCCCCCGTTGCCATGGTGACACACACACAAACACACAAACACACACACACACTTATTTATTTTTTTTACTTTTTTTTTTTTTCAAAAACACTTTTTTTTTCTTTTTTTTTTTTAAGTTCTTTAGTAAAGAATTGGGCGTGGACTCTAGATGTGAGCGGCCCGAAGGGCCGCGAACCTCTAGTTTAACACGTGATGTAACGTTGTTACATTCAACATGATGTTGATCTGTGACACGGATTCTATTATGCAAATCACGTTTCCTGGAGTGATTTCCTCAGGGTCAGACACCCTGAGGAAGGCCACATTCTAATCTAAGGCCTAGACATTGCTGTACCTGGGATGTACTGACACATTTTGCTACAGTACAATCTTTTTGGGGAGCCAAAACTGGGGAGATTTTCGTTTTTAAAGGACAACTTTGTTTGTTTACAACAAGGGTTCATATTTTAGATTGTAATTAGAGAAAAGAAAAGATGAGTGTTAAAATATTTTCATTTACTTTCTATATTCTTTGAAAGTATTTTATTTTAATGACAAACTATGTATTTTTAGATATTTCTTTACTACAGTACTATTTACAGTAGCCCCCATAAGTCACATCTGCCCATGAAGGATTGTGGTGCATCTTTGGAATGGGCTTATTGTGTCTAAAAATACATATTTAGCCACTTGCATGCATGCCCCCACCACTGAAATCAAGGTCATTAAAATCGCTAAAATGATAGAAAGCTATAAATGAAAACATTTTAACACTCGTTTTTTCTTTTCTCTAATTAGAAATATGAATATGAAAATATGAACCCTTGTTGTAAAAAAAACAAAGTTGTCCTTTAAACCGTTACCTATCCTGTCCAGCACCGGCAACAACTTGTCGAACCAGTTATCATATAATTAAAGTTACTGAAAAAGATGCACGTTGTAGTTGCTCGTCTAGAGAGACTTTGCGAGGGGAACTTTGTATGTGTATCGATCATTGCATTTCTCCTTCATTAGAGAATGTGGATGCAAGTTCTTCTTACCAGCCATCTTGTTTCTAAAATAGATGAGTCGGACTGTCTCCAGCCCTAGCAGGTTTAGAGAGCCATCAATGTTCAGAGGCCGCACCTATCGGGGAGGCAAGATATGTCGTTAGCAAAAAAACAAAAAAACAAAGAGACATAGTTAATCTTAACCCATTTAGGCCTAGAATTATTGAATGCTTTAACCAGTGATAAATAGCAGATATACAAGCTCACCCTGCAAGCTTGTAGATCTGCTATTTTTGAAAAAGTCGTGAAAATTTGTATTTTCAAAGCAAACGTTTGTAACTCAAATTTTGCTTCTGGGTGGTTCCCTGGAACTGAATATCTTGAGATGCGGGTCCGTGGCCAAATAAATATCATTTTGGGGGTCCTTGACGAAAACGTTTGAGAACCACTGACATAGTAGTCTCTCAAGAACAGACTAACTGAGCTCCAGTTATGTGAAAAGGACCTTTTCTTTGACGATGGCTGGCCAGATTGCTGACATAGAAACATAGGTTTTTCAAAAAAAAACCTTGGAAGGATTCAAAAGACACTTATAGAATGGGGTCAAAATTCAAATTTTCACAATTTTTCAAAAATAGCAGATCTACAAGCTCGCAGCGCGGCACTCGGTGCCGCGCTGTGAGCTTGTATATCTGCTGTTTTTCAATAGTTAAAGCACAAAATAATGATACACAATAATGTGTACCCATTCTGAATCTTAAGTCATAAGCTGTATTTGCATTTGAGGAATTCACACTCTAAATCTGTTTCTGAACAATGGTTACTAGCAGGGTTAACTAGGTCATGAGCAGCTTATTGTGGCAGAGCAGTTTACTGAAAATATGTGATACCGTTTGTATTCTTTTATGTCCACAAGGGGGAGCCAAAGACAAGGTGTCAGTCTCAAACTACTCAAACAGGCTTCAAAATACTGGATCGTCTTGATTATGATAAGGGATGACAAAACTATTCAGCTACTGCACATTTTGCATCTTATAGCAACATGATAAAAAGGCACAGATTCTTTACCCTGAGTCCTATCGTTCAAGTTGCAAGGAGAAGTGATATATGATAAAACAGCCGGCCTGCATACAATCACTTGTTTTATGCAGGTGAAGGGATTTGGTGCGGAGAGAAAAAAGGTGGGAGGCTAGAACAGATCCCTGGCGGACTTCGGTCAACTAATTATAAAGGGTTTAACCATTTAAAGGGCCTACACCATGCTTTTAAAACTATATTTTTTGTATAAATATATGCTCAAAATTGAGTCTTAGACAGGTTTTAACCCTCAACAAACACTCTGACCATTCCTTTTGTTTGTTCTAGCTCTACTATAATGAGGCTCTCCAGCTGCAATACCAAAACGGCCTCTGTTTGCTCAGGGGCGCATCTAGTGGTGTTTTTCCACTGGAAAAAAAAAAGTTTTTTTGAAAAAAAGACTTTTTTTTGGGAAAAAAAAGAATTAGATTTTTTTATTTCTTTTTAACGGGAATCAGAACAGCACTGTTCTGAGAACCTGTGGAAAGCTTTTCATCTCTGTCTTCCCAAAACCAGAGAAAGACACAATTGTCAGAAATAGGACTTTGTGAGGATAGAAGGTGCCAGTGGGACCCCAAAAAAAGGTTTTAAAATAGAAAAAGTGAAAATTCATGGTGTAGGTCCTTTAAGTGGTTCAAAACTCCTGTTTAGAATCTTAACTCAACGCATACGATAACACATAATGAACTGCTTAGCCTTAGTATTGAACTATTCCTGTATTTGTGACAAAGCTTGGATGACTGTTGAGAGACAGACCTTCTTCAGAGGAATGGTTTGAATCCATTCCATTGTGTTGACATCAAACACATCCACTGCATTCTCACTGTACACTGACAGGTAGGGGGCGTTGTAGCCTGGAGAGAGAACGGTGCACGTTAGCAGATTGTCAGCTACAGTAGAGTGTGCTTTTGGTTTGTCTTTTGCTTATTGCAGGTTCTTTAAACACTACACACAGTTACACAACCAAAACCCTCACATATTCACTGTAACTTAGGAGCTTTTGATGATATGGCCTTTCAACTTAAGTGACCTAATTTCTTCATTTAAATTACTGACTAATAATGCTATCCAAATCTAGGGCCAACTATGTTCAGAACACACTCAACAACCCTGCCATGCTACTGTGCTTGGGGATGACTTTGAGCAGCTGATCGCCAACTGTAACACCAAAGACTTCAGATGGACAAGCTCTTTACACGGTAACATTCTCATTATTTTTTTTTAAAAGATTTGTTTTAGGGCTTTTTTATGCCTTTATTTGATAGGATAGTAGACTGACAGGAAATGGGGAGAGAGATGGGGAATGACACGTGGCAAAGGTCGTCCGGATCGGGAATCGAACCGGCGACGCCAGCAGGCATCATAGCCTAGTATGTGGTATGCGCCTAGCTAGACCACTAGGCCAGCGGGCGCCCCAACATTCTCGTTATTAACCCATTTAGACCTGTTGTCTTTATAGCTTTCACTCCGGAAAGCATCCGTGTCATTTCGGGAGCGTGTCGATATTACGACAAAGCATTCCCCGTCATTTCACGTTATTTCCATTTACAGAGGCTGAGAAATAATTTCTTTAGTGAACTTTAGTTTCTGTAATGTTTTTCAGAAAACCATTTCTGTTAGGACTTAGAAGGCGTTTTTTAGAATCTGTCTAAATGTGTATTTATATATCATTCAGAGTGCACAAAATATAACCAAATTGTACACTCTCACAGTTAAATCATTGACACAGAGGACTTAACTGTTTAACCCATTACAACCGGGAAAGCATCTGCATCATTTTTAGAGATGTTACCGATCAATCGGCAATGGATCGGATCGGGCCGATCAAAGCGTGATCGGCGATAATCGGTGGTTTAGATCAAAAGGTAAATTCACCGGTCCGATCGGATCGGTGCATCCGAGCAACCAGCCGTTCAGTATGCCCACTTGAGGCCATTTTGGGGTATTGATTTCCACAGTGCTGAAGGAATAATTTGTTACTGCTATAATAATAAATACATAGTAATGCTGGTAAATAAATATAAGGCAAATATATAAAAGAATTCATGAGTGAATGAATGAATGAAAGTTAAAACATTAACATTTAGAAAATATAAATAATATGTAAATAATAACTTGATCGGATCGGTGATTGATCGGTATCGGGTGATCAAACTTTTGTGATCGGTGCTCGGTGATCAGTTCCAAAAAACCTGATCGGACCATCCCTAATAATTTTAGATTACTGCATTGGCTATTAAAAAAAAATAGATAATACAAGCTCACAGCGCATCACTTGTGAGCTTGTACATCTGGTATTTTAGATTTTTTTTTTTTAATGTTTAATCATTTTAGAACCGGGTCAAGTAGGTCAGACATAGAAGGGAGTCCGCTCTCCATTCCGACATGTCCGCCACTCCGAAATTGACTTCTTATTGTCGCAGTGGCGACACTCCCATAAGGGTTAAATTTAGGGTAAGGGTTAGAGATAGGGTTAGTGTCGGAATGGAGACATGTCGGAAAGGAGACATGTCGGAGTGGCGGGGTGTAACCGACATAGAACTAGGCGTGAGGATTCAGAGGCGAGCGAGCGGTGTTGAACTCACAGGCAGCGACGGGCATGGCGGGCCACATGAGCTCCTGCTGCCGCGAGCGCCGGCCCTGGGAGTCCACGTAGACCCCGATGGCACTGAAGCACAGCAGCAGCTCCTTGCTGGAGATCTCCACGGCACACAGGGCCTCCAGGCCCTGCTGGGAGATGAAGGCCAGGGTGTGGTCCTCGTGGTGGAGCAGGTGGACCGGGGACACGTCGCCATGGACACTGTGGACGTTTTGGTCACAGCACAAAGGAGTTTAGAATCGATGACGTTTTGTTAAGTCTTTGGAAATGTATTATTGGCAATTGCTGTAAAATTCAGCGCTGCATAAGGAAGGTAAAATAGGATAGAAATGAGATGGAATAGTTTATAAAAGGAAAGGAAAAGTCAACCTGTAACGGGTGAAGCCAGCCTGGTAGCCCACGTAGAGACGCTCACTGAGCAGACCCATCCACTGGACTTGCCCCGGGGCCTGGAGCTCTCGCAGCCGACGGTGACGTTGCTTGCTCTTGTTCACCTGGAGCGGCGTGGAGGTGGGAGTTTTAGAAAACAAGGACTTTATATTACGTACATAGTACAATTATCTGATTGATTGATTGTTACAGTACAGAAATGTTTTGATACAGTTATGCAAGCTGGACTTTGTAAATATAGTAGCGTGGTGACTAGGGATTTGTAAATGTGACCAAAATGAAAGTCAATTACTATACTTCTATTAATAACGATTATACGAATATTATACGATATGATATGATTATACGAAAAATCATATCATAGGTCAAATTTAAATTTAAATTATTTCCTTTAAACGCAAAATAGATAATAAATTAATATTACTCCCATACTAGGTATGCTCTAAAATGTAGTTGCTATGGGTATGGTTTGGATGACAATATAGCCTTTTGCAAAATTTTTGTTTGTTTTTATTTATTTGATTCAATTAACGATTATTCGAATATTCGATTCTTCTGAACCATCCCTAGTGGTGACCATCACGTTTAACCACATGAACCCTAGCGTTTCTATCCTGCGCATGTCATAACGGGAGAAAATTCAGCACAAATGTGCCAACATTCTGCAAAGTTTGCATTGTGAGCTTGTTGCTGGGCCATTTTCCAACCAACCAACCTCACCTCATAGCATATAATCTGCCTCTTCATGGCCACACAGAGGCAGGTGAGCGAGCTGTTGCGGACCGGCCCGGACACGATGGCCGTGCAGCCCTTGGTCTCCGCCAGCTTGAAGGAGTCCGTCTCGCGGCCGTCCAGCGCCTGCGTGGGGAAGAGGCGCACGTGGCGGTTCCTGCCCGAGATGACCGCCAGCAGCTGCTCCTGGAGGATCAGGTCTATCTGGTGCACCTTCTTGTTGTCCCCCACCCGGATGATCTCTGTGGGGACAGCGGGGACAGGGATTTACAAGATGTTTGCCAAGAAGAGGGGAGAATGCAAGAGATGGTAAAGAAAGTGGAGAAGATGGGAGACTCCCTTCCCATCTTCTCCATGGATGGAGGGAAAAGGGGAAGGATAGGGATATGGAGAGAAAGGTTGAATACAAAGGTCAAAATGAAGAAGGGAGTGGGGGTTGTGAGAGGAGAGGGTGTCGCCATTGACCACTTCCAACCCTATTTTGGGCAAGTTGTCATAAGCGAAATTAGTCGAAGCTTTTCCAAAATATTCAAAGAATGCGAAAAAGTGGTTACAACCAAGACAGTGCCACTCAAACAAATAAAAGAAAACTTAGACGTAGGAAGTAGGGCATTAACAACTTAACAAAGTCGACTCCACTCAGTAAAAGGTTGAGTTGAAGTCGACTTTATCGTTTGATGACGTCATCACATCACACACTACCCCCCAATTATTTTGGGGTGTCCCCAGATGATTAACTTAAAGTGAAACATTGTTTTCTCAGTTCTCACTCAACTGTCAACAAACCAACATAAAGTTGAGGGTATCTGCACATTTCTAAATTGACAATTTAAGGACTTTTTAATACCTCTAAAATGACAAATTAAACATTGTCCAAATTTTCAAATATATAGAGGCAGAAATTGTGAAAATAGCCAATCTACATGCTCACAACGCCTCGCAATGCGAGGCGTTGTGAGCATGTAGATCTGCTATTTTCACAATAGAAAGCAAAATTATTATTATTTTTTTTTACAACTTCGACTTTCGATTTTCTCTGGTGGGAGTCGACTAATGAAGTCGTGTCGACTTTTTCGTTAATGCCCTAGTAGGAAGTAGGCAGGAGTAGACGAAGCCACCATGCAGGTCTTACCGTCTTTGGTGACATGGATGACATAGAGGCCTTCTTCGTTGCCCAGGGCGACACGCTCATGATCTGAAAGCATAGGAGACGTTAAGGCGGCTCTGGTGCGGTGCCAGACAGGACATTCTGTACTCCAAGTCCATCTAATTAGCAGGGTTTGCTATTGTCATAACATGATAGAAGGTGAACTGCTATAACTGCCCTGAAGGTGATTCTCTCTCTCTTCACATTGTAGTCAACTCACTTTGACCGGGAACCATGAATTAAAAAATCAAACCTCGGTTCGAAGTGAAGCAGTGAAGCATTAGTTGTGGATGCAGTAGGTGAGAACTATTGCATGTACAGGACAGATAAAACCTGATTGCCAAATTATCATGTGAAGCTTGACCAATCCTCAAAGTATCCATTCATCAGACCGGGAGGGACACTACACACATATTCTGGACGTACAGGACCGATAAAACCTATTCATTCTGAACTGAAATGGCCATATATGGACATGGGACACACATTTTGCTTTTTGAAAAAGCCTATTCATTCTGGACTGATATTCTGGACGTACGGGACAGAAAAAACCTGTTCATTCTGGACTGGAGTGACCATATATGGACATGAGGTGAAATACATTTTGTTTTTGAAAAAACCTGTTCATTCTGGACTGAAATGACCATATATGGGCGTGGGACACACAAAGCCACTCATTGGAAGCGGTTTTCACCGCTTCAAAAATATAAAGACATGTGCAATATGCTTAAAGATTTAGCTGCATTCTAAATGGATGCCCTATTTGGATAAAATAACAGGGAACAATGGATTTATGAGCTACTGACTGCCCAGGGAAACGGGGGAGGGGGGGGTACAGTATGTGAGATATGAACAATAACCTACTTTGTTCTACTTTCTGTAGCTCAAGTGTAATGCCACCAAATTTCAACTTGGGAAAGCAATAACGTCTTTTATTACTTGTATCACATCAGCAAAAATAATATCACTCCTCTCTTTGCATGTATTTGTGTGTATAATATTGAATCAATTAGAATTTCAACTGATAAATGTGAATGTATATGTGTGTAAAGTCCTCAGTGCTCATTTAACCATTTGAAAGTGCCCGAATTCATTTGGTTACAATTACAATTACAATTGTGTTCTAGATCTATACTTTCTATGTGCTTTAGTTCTATATTTCTATGAATTCTGAATGAATGAATGATTTTGTCTGGAGGGCCAAATTGTCATGTGAAGCTTGACCAATCCTCAATTCTGCATGCACGGGACATGTACGCGGACTGCGTGATCTTGATGAGAGGCAGTGTGTGGTCGTAGTATAAGAGGTTTCTACCTATGATAGCAGCGGACTGCGTGGTCTTGATGAGAGGCAGTGTGTGGTCGTAGTATAAGAGATTTCTACCTATGATAGCAGCGGACTGTGTGGTCTTGATGAGTGGCAGTGTGTGGTCGTAGTATAAGAGATTTCTACCTATGATAGCAGCGGACTGCGTGGTCTTGAAAGTTTGTTTATTTGACAGGGACCGTACTCATTAATCGACATGTCGGTTTTCACTTCAATGTAAATGAGCCAGAGTTAGCCGTAGGCTAATTTTCATCTGTAGTCCCTGGACCCCCCTTGGTGGTGATCAACCCCCCCAATCCAACCCTTGATGCTGAGTGCCAAGCAGGGAGGCATTGGGTCCCATTTTTATAGTCTTTGGTATGACCCGGCCGGGGAATTGAACCCCCGACCTCCCAGTCTCAGGGCGGACACTCTAACCACAAGGCCACTGAGCTGGTGGTCTTGATGAGAGGCAGTGTGTGGTCGTAGTATAAGAGGTTTCTACCTATGATAGCAGCGGACTGTGTGGTCTTGATGAGAGGCAGTGTGTGGTCGTATAAGAGGGTTCTACCTATGATAGCAGCGGACTGTGTGGTCTTGATGAGAGGCAGTGTGTGGTCGTATAAGAGGGTTCTACCTATGATAGCAGCGGACTGTGTGGTCTTGATGAGAGGCAGTGTGTGGTCGTAGGCTTCCTTGGGCACGTAGACGAAGCGCTCCTTCAGCTTGTTCTTCTTCAGGATGCGGTGGAGCTCGTTGAGCAGCCCCACCCACTTGTTCCTCTCCTGGTCGCTGTCGGCCAGGATGAGGATGGAGGGTTTGTGGCTGCTGGAGGGGGACAGCTGGGACGCCGTCACCTGGGGGGAGAGAGAGAGAGGGGAATGTGAGCCATGTGCAGACCTGCCAACCCTGGCAAATTGTTTTGAGTACAGCGCAGCGCCCGCGGTGCAATTTTTTTTGTTTTCCCGCACAAAACAGCGTATATTTTGGGGGGTTCCATGCACCTTTTTGGGTGGGACCTTTACAGTTATGTTAACAAAATTTCACACCAGAAATGTAGCACATTGCATGTCTTGACTTACACTAATAGGAGGCAAGATGTTAGAACAACCTCTTAAATAAAAGTGCCATTTGGTCTGGAGGCTAGTATTACCAGGCAATACAGTAATGTTGCTTTGGCAATATTGTTGACAAATCTTTAATAAAATATACTAACTGCACTTGCTCAGAGTTAGTTAACAATAGACTCGCAAAACAGTCACCAGTGACTTCAGGAATGAACATACATCAATATAATCCTGTTATTCAAATTGCAAAATAGCTTTTCATTGTAGGCTATTTACATAAACCTGTGTCTTTGTTAATTGAGCAGCCTAAATAAAACCATGTCTGTGCATGATTTGCATGAAGTTGAAGGTATTCAACTCATGTAGGTTTCTATTCCATCCATGATATATAGGCCTACATCAGCCTAGTCTGTATATAATCATTCATATAGGCTGCAGGCTACTCATTGTTGATAGACCATTAATGTTCATATATTCAAAGGTGATAAATAATTTGTTCACTGTTAATGTGTTTGACAATACACATGGGCCTAATTCATTCATTCATACTCATTTAGAGATAAAGTGGAACAGGCAGCCCAGTATGTTATCCAATCATGGCCAATGTATATCAGTTCATTGTACTAAGCCCTGGGTCACACGTTTTGACTGGTTGCTCGCTGCAACACCGTCGTATGACGAATTACAACACTTCATACACAACACCACAGCTCCAGGCGGACCGCAGCCGCTCGTTGTTTTGTTTCACCAGCGTCGCAGGTTAGGCATAGTACGGCACCCTCGTGGCTGCTATGACATGTGAATTCACCTCAGAGGAGGGTTTTAAAAGTTTATTATTAGCCTACCTGTTAAGACTCGTTGGCAGCACACCACGGCCATTCTCCGTAGTATCTTCTTTATAAATTAATCTGATTAATATCGCCGCTATGTGAAATCCGAGCGATAACGCGTCGCTGTGAGATGTGTGCATGCTGAAACTAAACCAAAACCTTCTTCTTATAACTCTATGACCAAAACAAAACAAACTCCGTCTGCGTTAAATTCTTCTTCTACCGACAAAACGAGCATCGCTTCCGTTCTAGTGCTCCGCAGCGCCATGCACCCCATTCACACACCTGGGAGTGGTGCCTGGGAGAACTACACGGCATGGAGCAAAAATGTTGGCCTCACAACACAACGCAGAATGTGTAATGTGTTACCATGGTTCCCCCCCGAACCAAAAATGCGTAGCCGTTAGAGGATTTTGCGTACCTGCGTACAGAGCCTTAAAATGCGTGCTTAGTACGCAAAATGCGTACGGGTTGGCAGGTCTGCATGTGCTACGGGGGCTTCCCATCCTGTGGGCAGAGACCCTACTGGTGGGTGCATATCTGGTGGGTGCGACTAAAGTCGGGATTTCAAATCCAACCGCCGAGTGCTTTTCCCGGCTTACGCCGTTTCCTATTGAAAACCGTAGCGTGCGGTGTCCGTGTGGCAACCTGCACTGAAGCAAAAACTCAAATCCCCATAATCCATCGGGAGATAACTGAATCAGGAAGTGTATTCCACCGTTGGAAGCAATGGAATCATCTGCAGGAAAATGGCATTATCTCGGAATCTATCTCCAGATCGCGTACTTATCTATCTCTAGAACAATCCCTTCTCTACGGACCATAACAAAAGCACGGATGGCCGCGGTTATAATTTTTCTTTACCGGGTGAAAGAAAAGACGAATCGCAGTTGGGATTACTTTCGGGACCAGTGGAGCGAACCCAAAATATGGATGTGCGCTAATACTGCCAGGAATATCATAATTTTCAGTTCAACATTACAGCATTAAAAGGAGGCTTTGAATGTCTAGAGGCTGTGTTGAATTAATATACCACTAGAGAGTGCCAACGATAAGCTTTTCATGATCACGTGGCTTTTCATGATCACGTGGCCATAGTTGGCCTGTTAGGTCAGTTTACATTGGCCTGGGAGCTAACCATTAGCATGGAATAGCGTGGGACCCTGTGCGCCACACGCGCGCTTGATGGTGTAATTATTATGATGGCCCATCGCCTGGGACATGTATCCACGCCACAGACACTTCAAGCCGGGTCAAAATCCGACGGAATGACGCGGCCGGCGGCGTTATGGATTGTAGTGTGTATTGAAAATAACGGCTAGCAGAGGCCTTTTCACACAGAGGAGACCTGAAAAACCGGTGACGTCATGAACTTATCCTTAGTTTCCACGGTTACTCGTTACAATGTCATCAGTCAGGTAAGACACTTTCCTCCGCAAAAATATTAAAAGAAAATGCCTAGTTAGAATGTCGATCTGGGAGTCGACTAGCAGAGAGAGAGTTTTTAATACTGATAAATAGCAAGTTAAATTATACAACTTTGGTTCCATCGATCCAAGCCAGAACACAATCGATTGATTGATCATTAAAATAAACAGGCTCTGAAAATGCATGTGGCCCACCCATCTGACCAGTGGCCCACCCATCTGACCAGTGGCCCACCCATCTGACCAGTGGCCCACCCATCTGACCAGTGGCCCACCCATCTGACCAGTGGCCCACCCATCTGACCAGTGGCCCACCCATCTGACCAGTGGCCCACCCATCTGACCAGCCTATCGCAGCCCATAGGCAGAAAACATTTTCAAGTTTTTCAAGTGGGCTTTGATCCAGAAAGATCCAGACAGGAGATATCTGCTACAACACCTCTTATTATTTTGTTATTTCAAAATTATGATTCTTTTCGCGGGGAAAGCTATTCTTTTATTCCATCCTCTGTGGATGTATTATTTTCTCTTTATTATTAATTTACTGAGGATTACACTGAGAGAACGAGGACATGAAACTCCTCACAGGTTATGAACCAAATTTAAACTCAAGACATCTCAATCAGGTCTGTTCTTTCTTATGTGGTACGCGTACCAAGTGGCTGACCCACCACAATGCCCTAATAAATGTTATTATTAGCTGCTCTTAATACTGCAGAAAGTGTGTCTCTGCAGTCTGCACCAATGCAACTTTAGACAATTCTTATCGCGTTGACTGAGGGAAAACTGCTAGAGGTTGCATGCTTATATTGTTGGCCATGTTAAACTGTAGCCAGCATTCTAAATGAAATGAAATACCTCTAATAAATGGGATGAATATACTTTTGGGGCGGCTGTAGGTGCGTAGAGAGGTCATCCGAGAAAGGGAAGGTCACGGGTTCGACCCCTCGGCTCGCCCGTTGCACACGCTAAAGGGTCCCTGAGCAAGACACTTATATATTATTCGCCCCCTCTATTGATGCACCTTCTCTTTATTGGTACTGTATTTTTTCCCCTCTTATCTATCTTTTTTCTTACTTCTCTGTAACTTTGTAAATAACTGTATACTGCTGTGCTACAACTGGACAACTGAATTTCCCCCTTGGGATAATAAAGGTATCTATCTATCTATCTAACCCACAGCTCCCTCCCATGTCCTCATCAAAGCCACCTGAGCAGCAATCAGCTGGGTAAAGCTGCAAAAGCAATTTCCCAGTCCCCCTATTCCTCCATACAGAGAGAGAGAGAGAGATGCAAGCTTACTCTGAATATACAGGGGACGTCCTTGCGGTTGGCGTGGATAACGTCAGACGCCAGAACTGAGCTGACTGAGAACTCCTCGTCCCTGGAGGATAGAAGGGGACAGAGAGTTAGGTACAGTATGAACGACCACATCACGTATCAGGAACAACAGGGACGTGCAGAGAATGTTAGAGAGGCAGGGGCTGACATTTCTAAAAGGGCCTTTTGGTGGAAATATCGAACCTCCAAGCTCACAACGTGTCGCGCTCGTTGTGAGCTTGGGGGTCTGCTATTTTCGGTGTGAGATACCACATTGAACTAAGCATTATCAAGTCAATACTGGAGATGTGGCGTAACGGCATGGATTTCTACACTGAGAGGGCAATTCTTTCAACGGCATGGATTTCTACACAGAGAGGGCAATTCTTTCAACATGAGATGCTGCATTCAAATTCAGGAGAGTTTGGACACGGGAATTCTCTTGAATGCTGCCTTCAGGTATGGCATGGAAAAGAGGGCATTTGCATTTCTTTCACCATAGTAAAAACTGCATTCATGGTCTGGAGAGGGCACTTTCTACAGACAGATAAATGGGCACGCGCCTGAGAAGCAATGTCTTCTTTTTTTGGAATCGGAAATGAAAAACGGTATTTGCTGTCCAGTGGGGACAGTAGCGTTTGAACGGTAGTTAGGGGTGTAACGATACATTTTAACTCATTGAGTGCCAGCCTATCACCACTAGAGGGCGCCCAGTGACCAGAGAATAATAGAGAATAATAGAGATATGCTGGTAATGCATGCCCAAGCCCTGGAGCCATGACTTGCTTGAACACTTTCCTTTGTGCATGTACAGGAAGAGGATGAAGTTAGCTTGAAGTTAGCTATTGGCTACCAAGCATTTTAGAAGCCTTATTTTCGTCAACTTAGCCATGATTAAACCTTGCACACCTCATGCATGGGAAAAAAACAGAGAAGAATGAGCTCTAAAAAATCCAATGCAATCCTGGATTGCATTGGAGTGGATTTGTGCAGTTTGTTCACAGCTTTCAAACAAAAAAATCCGATTGGAAATCCGTTCAGGCATTCTTGAGATAATCGCCATTATGTTTTACATGTAATGTAACCAAAAATGGCTGCCCTGTATGTTAGATGTAGCCTGGCTCCAGCCAATAGACCCGCCCACTCTCTGAGTGAACTGCATCTCTTGGTCTGGATGTGTCATATGACGAGTCTCTTGATACGGTGTCTTGGCGAACCGAGTCAACCGACCAATGAATTCAAAGCAAGAGAGAAAGGGGGGGGGGGGGGGGGGGTCTAACGGTAGGCTCGCAGCACTCAGAGAGTGGGAGGGTCGACGGAAGTGTAGTCTTCTTGTGATTGGGGATTTCAAATTTGAAATCCCCTCCCCTTGTCAATCAAATAGAATGGACCCACGTTCAGACTCAAGCCCCAGCGTCGAGTCGGAAATCAGGCTATGTTAGATGGGGTTGTATGGGGGTGGAACATGCAAAATCGCGATTGAAATCATGTTCACCAGATTTGATGGGGTCCAAAGAAAAAAAAAAAAAAAAAATCATTTTTTTTTTTTTTTTTTTTTTTAAAAAGCCGAACTTGTTCGGGATCGGCACTCTCCTATACGCTAATAAAGCCGAACTAGTTCGGGATTGGCACTCAAAGAGTTAATAGCGATTCGATACATATCACGATATATGGTTGACGATACGATACATGGACGATATTGGTTCATTCATGGCGATACGATACGATTCGATTTAATTATTTAAAATCGATATAGTAACTATTTAGCAAAGATATTAAATCTGTATGAAAGGTGTGGATAGTGCAGGTTTTTAAGGGAAACACGTATTATTATGGATATAAATAAGTAAACACAGTGATTATCTGCCAAATACATGGACATTGTATATTGACAAATCTGCACCTTGACATGAATCCAGAGATTACACACATTTATTGATAGACCAGTGTAGCTATATGGAATGGAAAAGTAATTAAACCCCTCGTTTTTAAATTTTCTTCTTAAAAATGCTAAATACAATGCACAAGTAGGTAGTATCGATACAATCGATTCTTTGCACTGCCGATTCGATACGATACAAAATAAAACGATACGATTCGATTTTAGCTGTTTTCATTTCGATCGACTTCGATTTTTTAAGTTAAAAACGATATTTCGATACAGTTACTCTATCGTTACACCCCTAACTGTAGTCCTCTTTACCTCATGTCTATAACTTGACTGACCACTACGCTGGGCTGTGTGGCCTTGCCTTCTCCCAGTTCATAGAGGAACAGCTTGAAGTCGCACACCACGGCCGTGGCTCTCTGCCAGCCTTTCTTCACCCCCGTTGGCTTCGGCACCTTAGGAGGACAGACAGACACCAGAACATGCATCACTTAACTCTCAAATACCTGGAACGAACGCCCGAGTAGTCGCGTTAGATTTTAACCTACTTTAACCATTATTGTATGCTTTAACCTTAGAAAAAATAGCAGATATACAAGCTCACAGCGCGGCACCGAGTGCCGCGCTGCGAGCTTGTAGATCTGCTATTTTTGGAAAAATCGTTGAAAATGTGTGCAAGTCTATGAATATCTTTGACCCCATCTTTGACCCGACTTCTAAAATCCTTCCTCTAAATCAGTGGTTCTCAAACTTTTTCATGTCGGGGACCCCCAAAATTACAGGTATTTGGCCACGGACGCCCATCTCAAAATATGTTGTTCCAGGGACCCCCCGGAAGCAAATATTTGATTTACAAATGTTCGCTTTTAAATAGATATATTCAAAGACTTGCAAAGAAAAATCAAGATTTTTCAAAAATAGCAGATCTACAAGCTCGCAGCGCGGCACTCGGTGCCGCGCTGTGAGCTTGTATATCTGCTATTTTTCACTGGTTAAAGCATTCAATAATTATAGGCCTAAATGGGTTAAGACAATTATTCCCAAAAATGCCTTTTAGAACATCTAAAAACATGTGGGTTCGATGAGCTGAGGGAAGCAAATATCCGGTTTCTTGGGATATTGCTTGGCTCCACAGGCAACCTCCACGGGTGTTCCTCCATATATCTCGTACCCTGACGTGGCCCTCGTACGCGGTGCCAATGCCTCTCTGAGGGTCAATACCCAGCGGCCCCTTGGTCTGGTCCTGGGGAACTGGACACACTGCCGGAGCCTTGTCCGCACACGTTACATGGCAGGAGAAGTTGCACACTGTAGAGGAAAGAGAGCAGTTTGTGACCATCTAGTCGTTTGTTGACTGGGTTTCATGTCATTGAAGTCGCTCTGCGCGTCTGCTAAATGCCAAATTGTTTATGTAATTTTAAATTGTTTGATATAATGTATTATGAACGCCATTAACACCAAACAAATAAAATAGTGTAAAAGTTAAAAACACATTCATATGTAAGCCATTATTTGCATTCTATTGTATCTTTGTATCTCTGTATTCTTTGTACGATTTTACAAATATTCAGTTGTAGTTTGTGGTCTTTTAGGTCATGCACATTGCATCATCTTCTCTTTCAGAAAATAAAGTATCGGTCTATTTGCGAACACAATATTTTGCTGCTTGTACCTGCATAAGTGAGTGGCAACAAGAGGTGCCACAATACTGAACCAAACCGGTATACCGAACCGAATGGCCCTGTACCGAACCGAACAGCCCATACGGAATGAACCGAATTTCATAATTTTTTTGGGTGTGGCCACATAAAAACATAATTTTAACTCTTTCTGTACAGTCTTTTGTAGAAGATCTCCCTCCTAGTATAATCATAATAACTGATTATCATGTTTTAGGGGGGAAACAAATTATTGCTCCCCATCTTTAAAATTAACTGAACATTTTGGATTCTTTATTTTTTCATTTTCAATCTTTATTGTACCGAAACCGTGAGCCAAAAACCGAGATACGAACCGAACCGTGGGCTGACTGAACCGTGGCACCCTTAGTGGCAACTAAAGCCCTCTTGATTCCATTTCTTCTTTCACTACCCATCCCCAACACAGGGATGCTGACCGAACCCTCGCTAAAAACTCCAGGGCAAAAATCCACTCGTCCGAGACAGTTTGCCCTCCTGGCCCCCAAGTTGTGGAATAAACTCCCTGTCACACTTAGAACAACGGACTCACTCGCTACCTTTCGCCGTGGACTGAAAACTCACCTTTTCAGACTCCACCTAAACCCTTAGCACTACAGTAAAATCAATGACCATACATGAAGCTAGTTAACATTGTTTGTTAGGTTTCTTTAGAACTTGATTATATTGTGTTTTTCTCTAGATAGATATCCATTTACATTGTTATATTGCTGTTAATGTACTGACCTATTATCTTGTTTATTATTGCGATGTTGTATCTGCTTATTGTAAGTCGCTTTGGATTAAAAGCGTCTGCTAAATGCCTAAACTGTAAACTGAAAACTGTATCCCTCCCCTCCTCCTGGTTCTTTTGCTCACCTTCACAGGTGCAGCCCTGGCGAATGAGTCCCACCATCAGCGACGTACACTGGTTACACTTAGTGGGAGTGTTGAAGGACTTCACCACAAACTGGTGGGCTTTGGGCTGCAGTGGGAAGAGGACAAGAGACAAACATAGTGAATAGAGGAGAACCTTGTGCGAACGTTCATGCCAAAGTCTCTGAACCCATTCAGAACGGGTACACATTATTGTGTATCATTATCTTATGCTTTAACTATTGAAAAATAGCAGATATACAAGCTCACAGCGCGGCACCGAGTGCCGCGCTGCGAGCTTGTAGATCTGCTATTTTTGAAAAATCGTGAAAGTTTGAATTTTGACCTGATTCTATAAGTGTCTTTTGAATCCTTCTTAAGGTTTTTTGGAAAAACCTATGTTTCTATGTCAGCAATCTGGCTGGCCATCGTCAAAGAAAAGGTCCTTTTCACTTAACTGGAGCTCAGTTAGTCTGTTCTTGAGAGACTACCATGTCAGTGGTTCTCAAACCTTTTCATGTGGAGGACCCCCAAAATGATATTTATTTGGCCACGGACCCACATCTCAAAATATCTAGTTCCAGGGACCCCCCAGAAGCAAAATTTGAGTTACAAACGTTTGCTTTGAAAATACACATATTCAAAGATTTGCACACATTTTCACGACTTTTATCAAAAATAGCAGATCTACAAGCTCGCAGCGCGGCACTCGGTGCCGCGCTGTGAGCTTGTATATCTGCTATTTTTCACTGGTTAAAGCATTCAATAATTCTAGGCCTAAATGGGGTTTAACCCGTCCACACATGAAACGGATTTAGGCATGGCGGAGCGACAGACAGATGTTCATACCTTAGGCGAGGAGCGTCCGATGCTGCCATACCCCCCTGAGCGCATGGTGGGCGTCTGGACCGTGCTACGAGGAGGGTGGTCTATCAGCTGCACGACAGAAAACGCACAAAAACATTTGGTATTGAGTAACGCACATTCATGACACGCTGGCAAAGACTGAGTGCTTTCGACGATGTATTAGTTACGGATCACAATGGTTTAACTCTCAAATACCTGGAATGCGCCCGTTAGATTTTAAACACTTTAACCATTATTTTATGCTTTAAAGGTGATAGTACACCATGAAATTTCACTTTTCCTATTTTAAAACCTTTTTTTGGGGTCCCACTAGCACCTTCTATCCTCACAAAGTCCCATTTCTGACCGTTGTGTCTTTCTCTGGTTTTGAGAAGGCGAAGGTTAAAAGTATCCCACGGGTTCTCAAAACGGGCTGTTCAGATTTGCTGCCGATTGTGACGTCATCTGCCGATTGTGACGTCATCACAAAAAAAAGAAAATCTATTATTTTTTTTAAATATTTTTTTTTCAAAAAAAAACTTTTTTTTCAAAAATATTTTGGGGGGGTGGCGCATTTCAGGCCAAAGGTGGTACTGCAGCTGAAATGCTCAGAGCCATTCAAAAATGAGAGAGGCTCTCTATTCAGGAGTGGTAATTTAGCCTCAAACCTTTTGAAAAAGGTTTTTGGGACATAAACAATATGACATAAATACTTTTTAAATGCATGGTGTATCACCTTTAACTTTAGAAAAATAGCAGATATACAAGCTCACAGCGCGGCGAGCTTGTAGATCTGCTATTTATTTTTTTTTAATCGTGAAAATGTGTGCAAGTCTTTGAATATCTTTGACCCGATCTATGACCCGACTTCTAAATCCTTCCCCTAAATCATGTTGTTCTCAAACTTTTTCATGTGAAGGACCCTCACAATTACAGGTATTTGGCCACGGACCCCCATCTCAAAATATGTTCCAGGGACCACCCAGAAGCAAATATTTGAGTTACAAATGTTCGCTTTTAAATAGATATATTCAAAGACTTGCAAAGAAAAATCATGATTTTTCAAAAATAGCAGATCTACAAGCTCGCAGCGTGGCACTCGGTGCCGCGCTGTGAGCTTGTATATCTGCTATTTTTCAATAGTTAAAGCAGTCAATAATCCTAGGCCTAAATGGGTTAATTATAGGACACCCAGGGCAACGCTTTCCCAAGAACAACACGTTATGACAAGAGATGACTGCAAGAAAGGTCAGAGACAAGGGTTGAGGGGACAAACATGCTCAATGTCCTCCTAACCATTATACTGTTAAGCATAAATGTAATGCTTTGTTTAAAGCAGGGGTCTTCAAAAGAGGGTCCGGGACCCCTAAGGGGTGCCCAGAGTTACTACAGGGGGTCCTCTAAATCTTTGAGTAATAGAAACTTTTTTTTTCTCTTTTTTTATATTAACTACTTGAACCCTCGCGTCCATATTCTGAGAACTTTAGCCAGCTGCGAGGCGTTGTGAGCTTGTAGATCGGCTATTTTTGGAAAAGTGCTTTGGTGTAGAGGGGGAAAAAGAGCAGACTAAGTACAGAGTGAAAGGTCAAGTTTACTAAGTATTAACGTTTCAAGTGGTTAAATATCTGAAAACAAAGATTGTCATGAATCCAAAATACACTGATGATTGTGCTGTCAAACAATGAAACTATATATGGAATCTATGAACAGGTTGTGGGGGTCCTTGCTTCATGTCTCTCTCAACTAAGGGGTCCTTGGGCTGAAAACGTTGAAGGCCCCTGGTTTAAAGTGTTGTGTCGACAATTGTCTGTTGAAAATCCAACATTTTTGTCAAGTGATGTCACGCGACACTTTTTACTGAAGAGCAAATGAGGCGTTAGGCTGTCACTCAGCACTTGTCTGTTGCTACAGTAGGTTTGCTGAACAGCTGCTCTTACTTTGTGCTGCTCTGGAGAAATGCTTAGTTGGGTTTTAGTGGGGGGGCCTAGAACAGGCACTCTGATGATTAAATGCAGGATGGCAGATGAATTAAGCCCTGCAACTACATGCTCACAATGCGTTGTGAGCTTGTAGATCTGCTATTCTGAATCTGCGATGTTTACTGTAATGGCATGCTCAAAACAGGGACGCCAGTTTGAAAATGGTTAGCATACCCAGATAAATTCAGATAATTCAAGCTATTATGCACAAGTTAACCAGTCACTTTATCTGGTGAAATTTAGTAATTCCAATTTACCAGGTAGGATAGTGACAACAACTGTGTTAAAGTTGACTTTTGGCTTTACCATCACCATCTACAGATAATCACTTCTGTTTTGTTGCGTTGCTTGTTTTCTGTATGGGGACTACGGATGGAAATGAGCAATCATGCGAAATCCGGTATCACAGCATTTTATGTGTGGTGTTCATTAAAATGCGCTGTCCCGTCCAAATAAACGTATAAATAAATGATCAGTAAGTGATGTTTCATGGCCCGGCTGAGGGCCTGGTCTGACCTCTATGGGTTCATGGTCGCTAGCCATGGAAGGCGAGCGCGAGCGAGACTTGAGGTGGGACTTGGAATCCTCGTCGCGGGATGGAGTGTTGGAAGGCGTGAAGTTATCCACAGAGTCCACCTGAGGAGAGACACGAAGCCCATGAGTGACAGATGAACAGGGGGGCAAGGAGGAGAATGAGGGGGGGGGGGGGGGAGTTAGGATGGAGAGAGGAAGAGGAAACAAAACGAGAAAGGGTCAAAGGAAGAGATGAAGAGGAAGTTGGTGACAGAGAGTAGGCAAAGAGGAGGAGGAGGGTGAGAAGGGGAGATGAAGAAGAAAGGATGGGGAGTGAAGAGAGAACGAAAGGGAAGAGGAGGTGAGGAGGGAGTGTTGTGTTAGTTTCAAAAGGTTTGTATTGGACACAGCTAAGAATAACACACCATCACACCATGGGCCTCCATGAACCAGATCCATGCTTTAAGGAAAGAAGCAGGCACCACGACAACACACAGAACAGGAGCTACATAGTTTGTGGTATAAATAAAACAGTGGTTCCCAACTTTGCCCCTCGGGGAACTGCGTTCAACCGTCCTTTTAATACTAGCTGTCCTCTAATCCAGTGTTTCTCAACCTTTTTTCTGCCTGGGCACACTTTTCGTGTCCCAAGAATCCATGGGCACGCCAACATAATACGGGGGTGTAAATATCGTCGCTGTCGGGAAGAAACCTTGTATCTCCAAGTTTCAACTGTGTACGTTTCTTCGCAAAGTAAAGCCCTGCTTCATCAAACAAGGCTGTCGCACACCAGTAGTGAAAACAGCTGATCTACAAGCACACAACGCCTCGCGGTGCGAGGCGTTGTGTGCTTGTAGATCGGCTGTTTTCACTAGTTTAAATCATTTTTGAGCGGTGCTAACCGCTCCTATACGTGGCTGTGCGTGTGTCTGTAGCCTTTTTCCTCAGCGTTTTGCCATAGTAAAATGTGTGTACGTAGCATCATGTTTGTCTAGTGATGTCATATGTCGTATGTCTGTAGCCTTTTTCCTCAGCGTTTTGCCATAGCAAAATGTGTGTGTGTAGCATACCCTGTACATCCTAGACTCAAATCCTAGTCTGAAGACGTTATGCAAGCACGACCACCGCTCACTTCACATTGGGTGTGATTTTTAAAATGATAAATACAATGCTGGCTTTCAAGCAGTTTCAAGGGGCACACTTGAGCCTTCTCAGGGGCACACCAAAGGTCCCCAGGCACAGTGGTTGAGAAACACTGCTCTAATCAGGGACTTGTTCGAGATGGTAACATGGAAAACCAGTAGTACGTAGGCATCCCGCGGACAAAAGTTAGGAACCACTGGTTTAGAATCCTTTAGAATATCTCAACCCACTCGAACCTTACACAGGAGAAGGGACCCCAACTTCACTGAAAGGTACACGTTACAAGCACAAGAGGACACATCAAAGCCAAGTGATCATGCTACACAGTAGGAGCCTGAGTGTTTGAAAGGTACATGTTAAAATGACCACAAATAAACAGATCAAAAGCATATGCTATATATAAGCCATTCACAAAGCCACTTTGGTGGATACAAACAAAATACACAGACATAAATGCAAGCATACACATTGGAGGGGAGGACAGGGTGGCACATTATTCCAGTTATCCATGCAACAAAGAGGCCTTAAAAACACTCAATATCCAATAACCAGGAAAACTTTTTTTTACCAAAGAACCCACCATGCAACCAACATCCTACACACACACACACACACTCCTGACATCCATGCACAAGGACAACACAGCACGGCTAAAGGACACTCTAGGGCTCAGACGAAAGCCATCACAGAGCACAAATGGGGGGCGCTTGCTTACACGTCTGCCTTTGCTAGTCGGCCCAACGGATGGCGAGCGCTGCGGTGGCAAGGGACAAAGAGGCAGAGGTTGGCACAGACAAAGACACGAGTTGAATGTCAAGAAAGCAAAACTGGACAAAGACCAATAATCTACGCACACAGAGGGGGGAAAGAGGAGGGTCTCGTTACGAAAGCCTTGGTAAATGAAGTCATGTTCACGACGAGGGCTGGACATCGGGGAGTGAGTTGAGATAATGTGGATACAAAATGTGATTGTGTGTGTATGGCAGGGTGTGTGTGTCACATGGGAAATTAAGGACAACTTTGTTGAACAAGGGTTCATATTTTAGATTGTAATTAGAGAAAAGAAAAAAATGAGTGTTAAAATGTTTTCATTTGCTTCGTTCTATTGTTTTATCGTGTTTACCGTGCTAAAATGTGGGGCATGCGTACGCATGGGGGCATGCATACAAGTGGCTAAATATGTCTTTTTAGACACAATAAGCTCGCAGTTTCTTTATTGCTATTTACAGTAACACTTCTAGCCCCCATAAGTCACATCCAACCATGAAAGGTTGCGTTGTATCTTGGGAATGGGCTTATTCTGTGTAAAATGACATATTTAGCCACTTGTACGCATGCCCCCAAACACTCATTTTAACACTCATCTTTTATATTCTTTAATTACAATCTAAAATATGAATCCTTGTTGTAAAAAACTAAAGTTGTCCTTTAACCACCTTTCTTTTTACTTTTACATTTTAGAAAATCTTTGAACGGCTTTAAAATGTGAATTATTTCCCTATAATAATGACATGCCCAAAGTAGGGATGCCAGTAAAGTGGTCAACGAAAGTATGAATGTTTGAGTGATTTACTGTGTGCGTACGGTGTTTGTGCACGTGTGCTGCATATTTGAAGCCAAACCCTAGAGCTAGAAAGCCAAGGCAGCCATTCAAATAGCCTATTAAATAATAGCCTACTAGCCTAAAAGAATGCAGGCTGGCCAGCGCCCACATATTAGAGGGCAACGTCTGCTCACTCACGTGCACCAACACTCACTTGTTCGCGCACGCACACACACAAACACACACACACACTAGGGCATTAACGACTTGTGATTTCAGTCAACTCGACTCAGTAAAAAGTTGAGTTGAAATCGACGTTATCGTTTGATGACGTCATCACATCACACACGACCCCCCAATTATTTTAAATATAGAGGGTATCTTCACATTTCTAAAGTGCCAATTTAAGGACTTTGTAATACCTCTAAAATGACAAATTAAACATTGTCCAAATTGTCAAATATATAGAGGCAGAAATTGTGAAAATAGCAGATCTACATGCTCACAACACTTGTGAGCATGTAGATCTGCTATTTTCACAATAGAACCATGTTATACCAAATGTAATGTAGCACTGTAATATTGGATCATTCCGTCCTTGACAATAAGCAATCCTACTGTTTGAATACTGTACAGACGCACAGATGGAGCAAAAATAATAAGGGTAGAAAAAACCTCAACTTCGACTTTCTCTGGTGGGAGTCGACTTGAGTCGTTAATGCCCTAACACACACACACACACACACACACACACACACACACACACACACACACACACACACACACACACACACACACACACACACACACACACACACACACACACACACACACACACACACACACACACACACACACACACACACACACACACACACACACACACGGACACACACACACGCCTCTGTGTATTCACAAGCGCACACACAAACACAAACAATCACACTCTCTTTCCCTCTTGGCTAGTTATAGAATCCCTACTGCACACACCTACTATCTCACACACACGTACAGTACATACACATAAACCTTGTCCTGGACACAAAGAAACTTACAGCGTCTTCCCAAAACTCAATTAAAGAGGATGAGGATGACGAATAAGAGTCCTGACATACCAAAGGAAGGAAGGAAGCAAGAAAATAAAAACAAACATATATTGGAAAGATGTGAACAAAAAACAACTTAAAAAAGCCACATAAGATAAAGAATTGCAAGTTTTGACAGATGGAAGAACTTAACAAATAACAACATCAATCAAAATTGACAGAAAGTTAATAGAATGAAGTCATGGCAGCCATGATTTAATTGTTTTAATGAATGAGGAGGACCTGCATGACCACGATCTGGTTTTAATTGATGATTTTATCTTAAGCTTTAATACTTATAATGCCTTGGACGTGGTTGCTGATGAAGGCGGCTGTGGTTCTTAATTTCCTTCAGGGATTACCCATTTAGGCCTAGAATTATTGAATGCTTTAACTAGTGAAAAATAGCAGATATACAAGCTCGCAGCGCGGCACCGAGTGCCGCGCTGCGAGCTTGTAGATCTGCTATTTTTGAAAAAGTCGTGAAAATGTGTGCAAATCTTATGTATTTTTAAAGCAAACGCTTGTAACTCAAATTTTGCTTCTGGGTGGTCCCTGGAACAAAATATTTTGAGATGGGGGTCCGTGGCCAAATAAATATCATTTTGGGGGTCCTTCACGTGAAAAGGTTTGAGCACCACTGACATAGTAGTCTCTCAAGAACAGACTAACTGAGCTCCAGTTAAGTGAAAAGGACCTTTTCTTTGACGATGGCTGGCCAGATTGCTGACATAGATACATAGGTTTTTTCCAAAAATCTTAGAAGGATTCAAAAGACACTTATAGAATTCTAATTTTCACGATTTTTAAAAAATAGCAGATCTACAAGCTCGCAGCGCGGCACTCGGTGCCGCGCTGTGAGCTGGTATATCTGCTGTTTTTTTATATTTAAAGCATAAAATATTGCGTCATAATGTGTTCAGGCCTAAATGGGTTAAAGGCCCGCTGACACGGCCCGAAATTATAATAGTATGATACAGTAGGTCACGTGGTCTCTCTGAAAACGGTCTGAAATAGTCTGAAACTCATGTCACAGTGTAATCTGCCCCTCGTCCCCCCCAACAACAGCTGACCAGTACAGTAAGTAGTCTAAGTACAGTCAGTTAATTTGATTGGCTTATAATTGCGCATTCCCACAATGATATCATAAAAAAATATTAACTCATATTTTAAGATGACCTCTCAAAAGGAGTAGTTCACCCCCAAAATGACTTTTTTTCTATTGATTACTCATGCCATGGAGACTTGAGTTCAATAATATTTTTTCGTATTTGTCACATTCCTAAGACAAAACATATACCGTATTTTCCGGACTATAAGGCGCACTTAACTCATTGAGTGCCTATCCCGAATTAGTTCGGGATATATTATCGTATCACAGAGTGCCTATCCCGAACTAGTTCAGGATATAAAAAAAAAAAAAAAAAAAAAAATTGCGATTTTGCATGTTCCACCCCCATACAACCCCATCTAACATACAGGGCAGCCATTTTTGGTTACATTACATGTAAAACATAAGGGCGATTATCTCAAGAATGCCTGAACGGATTTCCAATCGGATTTTTTTGTTTGAAAGCTGTGAACAAACTGCACAAATCCACTCCAATGCAATCCAGGATTGCATTGGATTTTTCAGAGCTCATTCTTCTCTGGTTTTTTTCCCATGCATGAGGTGTGCAAGGTTTAATCATGGCTAAGTTGACGAAAATAAGGCTTCTAAAATGCTTGGTAGCCAATAGCTAACTTCAAGCTAACTTCATCCTCTTCCTGTACATGCAGTCATGCACAAAGGAAAGTGTTCAGGCAAGTCATGGCTGCAGGGCTTCTGCATATACCAGCATATCTCTATGGGATTTTCTCTGGCCACTGGGCGCCCTCTAGTGGTGAAAGGGGTGGCACTAAATGAGTTAAAAGCCTTTAATTTTCTCAAAAAACGACAGTGCGTCTTATAGTCCAGTGCGCCTTATATATGGATCATTCATTGACATCGACATTCCCTTTAGCACAGCTCCATCTGTTGGATGCATAACGCAACGGTAGCGTCTATTATGTGCGCCTTATAGTCAGGTGCGCCTTATATATGAAAACAGTTTGAAAATAGACCATTCATTGACAGTGCGCCTTATAGTCAGGTGCGCCTTATAGTCCAGAAAATACTGTAACTCATATTTTAAGATGACCTCTCAAAAGGAGTAGTTCACCCCCAAAATGACTTTTTTTCTATTGATTACTCATGCCATGGAGACTTGAGTTCAATCATATTTTTTCGTATTTGTCACATTCCTAAGACAAAACATATACCGTATTTTCCGGACTATAAGGCGCACTTAAAAGCCTTTAATTTTCTCAAAAAACGACAGTGCGCCTTATAGTCCAGTGCGCCTTATATATGGATAATTCATTGACATTGACATTCCCTTTAGCACAGCTCCATCTGATGGATGCATAACGCAACGGTAGTCTATTATGTGCGCCTTATAGTCAGGTGCACCTTATATATGAAAACAGTTTGAAAATAGACCATTCATTGACAGTGCGCCTTATAGTCAGGTGCGCCTTATAGTCCAGAAAATACTGTATTTGAATACATTTACCCCCATTGATTCCGGATGGGGACCCGAATGCATTTGGGTCCCCATCCGGAATCAATGGGGGTGCATTTATTGAAATCAAATTATTGTCTTAGGAATGCGACAAAAAACTAAAAATATTATTGAACTCAAGTCTCCATTGTATGAGTAATCAATAGAAAAAAAGTCATTTTGGGGGTGAACTACACCTTTAAGGTGACAGTACCCCTTTAGGTGACAGTACCCCTTTAAGTATTTCTTTTTTATTTTATTCTATCTATTAACCCATTTAGGCCTGAACTCATTATGACGCAATGTTTTATGCTTTAACTATTGAAAAATAGCAGATATACAAGCTCACAGCGCGGCACCGAGTGCCGCGCTGCGAGCTTGTAGATCTGCTATTTTTGAAAAATCGTGAAAATTAGAATTTTGACCCGATTCTATAAGTGTCTTTTGAATCCTTCCAAGGTTGTATTTGGCAAAGGACCCCCATCTCAAAATATTTAGTTTCAGGGACCACCCAGAAGCGAAATTTGAGTTACAAAGGTTCGCTTTGAATATACATATATTCCAAAGATTTGCACACATTTTCATGACTTTTTCAAAAATAGCAGATCTACAAGCTCGCAGCGTGGCACTCGGTGCCGCGCTGTGAGCTTGTATATCTGCTATTTTTCACTGGTTAAAGCAGTCAATAATTTTAGGCCTAAATGGGTTAATTAATATTATTGAGAAGCTGTTGTTGGGGTATTTGTCACTGTTACTACAGTGCCTAAGGAGCAGTTAGGGGTTAGAAATGTCTTGCTCAGGGACATGTCGACATGTAGGCTGGGTGGTCTGGGGCGGCGAACCGGCAACTTTCCAACTCCCAGACGGCCTTCTCTACCCACTCGGCTACTGCTGCCCTCTTGACCATCGTCCTTTGAAAGCACATAACTGATCTGTTTGAAGCTGGATTTGATGGATGGCTGCTGACATCATACCAAGATTAATATGAAACCCGTGCCGAGAACCGTGTGAGGTCGAAGTGTTATGGGGTCACGGAGGGGCCGACTTACGTCAAACTGGTCAAGGGCTGAGGTCGGGGCGTTGAGGAAAGCCAGGAAGGAATTCTGGGAATCCTGGTGCTTGACACCTACAGAGACGTAAAGAGCAAAACGGGCGCAGAAGTTTAGGACAAAATGATAGAAAGGTGGATGGACGTGAATTGAAAAATAATTACCAAAGTCTTTTGTTCAGTTAACTTACTGCCAATTAAAAATGCCCTCGAGTGGCATTAGTTCCAGCCCTCTCCATAGACTTCCATGTAATTTGTAGTGCACAGATCATGCACACCCATGCACAGATCATGCACCATGTTTGTGCAGGCTGTTCACAGCTTTCAAACAAAAAAAAAAAGATTGGAAATCCGTTCAGGCATTCTTGAGATAATAACCATTATGTTTTACACTGTTGTGAGCCTGGAGGTCTGCTACCTGAGTTGTATGGGGGTTGTATGGGGGTTAAACATGCAATTTCGCGATTTCTATCATGCCTACTACATTTTTTGGGGTCCAAAAAATCTTTTTGAAAAAAAATTTTTTTTTGAAAAAAAAAATTGTTTTTGTTTTTTTCTAAGTAAAAGTCACCCAAAGTCGCTTGGCAGGGAAGCCCATAGTGAGAAAGTTGCTCTAAAAGTCGCCTGGCACTGTATGAGTTAATGTGTCACAGGACTGAAGCTAGTGGGTAGCAAAACAGATTATAATTTACCAGTGTTGATTTCGTCGACCAAAACTATGGCGAAAAATGTTTGTCGACTGTGTTTTTTTTCACTGATGAAAACGAAATAAAAATGAAATAAAAACTAAGCTGTGATGACCAAAACTAAATATATTGACAATTTCGTCAACAAACAACTAAAACGTTAGGGAGGGACTAGTGGAGAAGAGTCATGTTATGTTTGGTTGCTCTCAGGTGCGACGCGTTGTGAGGTTGTAGATCTGCTATTTTCAGCACGCAAAACAAGCGTAAAATCAGTCATTACGATGGCATCAAGGCCTGCCAAAATACATTTCAGTTGACTAAATCAACTGTAGATTTAGTCGCCTAAAATCGTATGATATTTAGTCGACTGAAATTAGACTAAAACTAAAACTTTTCGGGTGACTAAATGATGACTAAAACTAAATTACATTTCATTCAAAAGACTATGACTAAAACTAAATCAAACTTTGCTGTCAAAAACAACATTGTAATTTACATAAACATTGAAGGTTTGGGCCTGGAATGAAGATTATTATTTGCCAAATCTCGGGCTCAGTGCAAAACAAAGTTTCTTATTTAAAGTCCCAGTTACAATAAAAGCTCGATTTCAGCAGCCGACTTCAGAAGTCCAATTGAGGTTTTCATTCCATAAAAATTGCGCTTACAATCACAGCAGCCACAGAAAAGTGATACTCCACAGCGAGATGACTAAAACCCTGAAAAATGTCTTTGAAGTTTTTTTTTTATCTGGTGTTTGTGGTTTTCTTCTCGCTATTTCAGACCACTGCACGTGAAATTGATTTCTCAGTCAAGTGTGACTGTTTTACAAACCATGATAGAAGCACAGTCTACAGTGGGGATGATCACAAAGGCACAGTTTGTCCTGCATTAGATCTACACCAGAAGCAGTAAACCATTATTTTAGACCATTAAGAACTCAACACATTAAGTGCTTTTATTTTTTGAATTGTCCAAGTGTGGAATGCCCCACTCCAAAGCAAAAAAAAAAAAAAAACATGAAAAAAAAGATTGTGTTTTTTGTGAGATAAAGCTGTTTTTTTGCAGCACAATGAATGGGACTCCATGAGGAATTTACGCGCCGCAATGACGTCATCGGCCAATGCTAACAGATGGGTGAGTCAATATTCACCAGCGGGTCCCTATGGCGGCGCGGTAATGTTATATAGTATAAAAGGTTATATGATATAAATCCCGAACTTCTAATCTACTGCCTGGTTCTGAAATCCCAAATTAGTTCAGGGTAGACAATTAAAAGTGTGTTAACATGCTCTCAAACGACTAGTTGCTATATTGTGTCTTCTAATTTCTAAAGCCCTAATTTCAATCAATAATACAATCATGAAATAAAACTTTATTGATCATTATTTATTGAATGAAAAGTGCCACGGAACACACATTCGCTGTCATAGCTCTTGCACATTTTTCCAGGGTGGTTGTGTTCTCACCTCTACGTAGTCTCATCTCCTCTGTTTCTTTCTTCAACCTGTCGATCTCAGCCAGGAGATCCTGGTTCTTAGTCTCAACTTCCTGCAGTTTACTGGGACACACACAAACACATGCATTCAATGAATATAATACCACCCTAAAAGTATATGAAGACGTTTTTTTGCCCAGTTGCCAATGCCAACAGAGACCCCATATTATAAAAAGAACAACACAATGACACCCATAATTACAAGTTTATTATCAAAGCTTTTGTTCCCATGAAAAAACACCACAAGAGCAGAACACAAATGTGTTTACGGCATGGCTATGCAAGAGGCTAGCCGTCTATGAGAGTGTGGCCAGAGCTAATTTCACAAACCGCTAGACCGATCAGGCAGACCACATACGTTTTGAAATATTTAACATTCATTTTATAACGGAAGTCAATGGGGCTCTGATCGGGCAGATACCTTGCCCAAATTACATTTTTGGTCTTTTTATGCCTTTATTGACAGTACAGTAAGTAGCCAAGAAATGGGGAGAGACACACAGTAAAGGTTTTCGGGATTGGGACTCGAACCCACAACATGCTATCAGGCTGCATTGAGCCTAGGTGCTAGGCCAGGGGTCCAGCTCTACATTACTTTGAAGTAAAGTAACCATATGGGTGCAACTCTGTGAAGACGACATGTAGCATTGATGAAGTAAAGTAGCTGTACACGTACCACTCTGTGGAGATGCTGTTGGCCTTGACTTTGTTGAGTTCATCCGTGATGCTCTGCTTGGCTCTGATCTCAGCGTCCAGGGCCGACTGCAGCTCCAGACGGGCAGACATGTCCAGCTTAGCGAAGCGACGCATCTTCCATGGCATGTCCTGCTGGGAGGAAAGTAGATGTTACTGAATGAAATCAACAGTGATGTCAGTGGTGGAAAGATAACACTCAGAGTGTTAGAGCGTACAAATGTATGGGTCCATGTGGTTCCATTTGTACAATCTTCGCAGTTAAATACTCTTAAGGATTTTACAGGGTAAAGAATCAGAGAAAGATACTAAAAGCAGGGGGTTATTAGTTAACTGGCTCCCATGATTGCATAAAAAGAAAGGAAACCCATAGATGCATGTCTAAATCTGCATTTGCTCCAACTTTGATGCACAACACTCTGGTCTTCTACTGTATCTGTTGCAGGTTTCTCAGGAATTGCAAAATGCTATTGCTAATTAAGGAGAAATTCTTTGTGAGATATCAGAAGATTAGACGCTGAGAGAAAGACGTGTGTGCGTAGAGAGTAGAAGAGTGTGTCTCACCGTGGCCCGTGCTCCCAGACTGGTGTTTCTCAGTCCCTCCAGCTCCTCTGTCATCTTAGTGGCCAGAGCCTGGAGGTAACCTCTAGCGTCCTTCTCATCACTCACCCTGCAACACACACATATGTTTGCATTAATGTTATAATTAATTATAATTGTGTAATTGTCTATTCTTTCCTGTTTCACTCCACTATCAAATAAATGCTTGAAAAAGAAAATAAGAAAACTAAAGCGTTAAAATAAAATAAAAGATAATATGTCTGCAAACTTTATATATTTATAAACTGCCTATCTGTCACCGAGACACAGTGCTGGGTGTTTTCTTCTTTGCTGTGTAGTGTGTGTCTACCATTCGATGTGTCCCAGTTCGTATTGCAAGGGATCACTACTTTCCGCTACGGTTTCCTCCAGTCAAATTATACCGAAACCTTAATCCTAAATATGAAATTTAGGAAATATGACTCCTCTGTATGGTGAAAGACGACAGGACATTTTTCATATCCGTCCTCAGTTGGGGCAAATGACAAAGAGCACACACAGCCTAGCTACACACAGTCAGGTAAACAGCTGTCTCTGAAACAAATTGATATCACTACTACATATCCTGTGCGGGCATTAAGATCCAAACAGACACCTCGTCGCTACAACATTCACACACACACACGCACACACACGCACACGCACGCACGCACGCACGCACACGCACACACACACACACACACACACACAGCGTGTGAAGTTTCTCGGGGCCCAACACTAATCCCAAACAATGAGGCAGAATAAACAGTGTGTGCGATGAAACTTTAAACACAGTAAAATAACAGTAAGGTCTCCTGTGCTACAAACCCACCAGACACTCCAGAGCAGTGCACAAGCTGTGCACACGCATTTTTCGTCCTTTTCACAACATAATACAACAACATTTTATGCAAATACTACTACAAAACTACAAATGTAACCGCTAAGAGACTCTCTAGCCCAGCCTGATTTCATTTCCTGGTTTAATCCTCTTCAGTAACACGCCATGTCCAGCAGAGGGCATCGCGCACCACTGAATTCTCCCTGAAACAGTAGATTCCCTAGTGTTTATGAATGCATGTTTGGAATGCGTGTGAGATCTGTGTGTATCTGTCAGTGCATATCCTACGAGAGCAATATCAGTGTGTGTCAATTTAGCCCGACTGTGGGTATCGTTGCATTTGCATCTAAGTGCATCCTTGTGGGTGCGTATTGTGTGTCTGTGTGGTTGGTATACACGCTATGTGAAGACTGCAGTCCCGTCCGAAGAATGAGAGCTGAACAGCTGGTAAGGTGTCAGCTGGAATAGGAAGAGATCTTAGAGAAGTGTGAGTGAGTGTGTGTGGGTGGGAGTAGTTCTCTGATCTACAGAGGTATGTGGAAATTGCTGCTGTTTTAATGGAATAAGGGAATCCAATACATCGCAAGACCGGGTTGTGCATGCGTGCACGCATGCAGTGTAATGTAGCACGTGTGTGCTTTGAGAGTTTCGAGTTTGAGAAAGTGTGTCTGTCCGTCATGGGATACATGACATAAGTATGTGGTATTCGTTGGAATGTACCCATTTTTTCTCCGGTACACCATTTGCACACAAAGAATTTGAGCACATTCGTTATACCAGTGGTTCCCAAACGTTTTAGCTCAAGATACTTATCTTACTTATCTATCGAGATATTTATCTTTTGAAATAACATTTACAGTATTTTCTGGACTATAAGGCGCACCGGACTATAAGGCGCACTGTCAATGAATGGTCTATTTTCGAACTGTTTTCATATATAAGGTGCACCGGACTATAAGGCGCACATAAGAGACGCTACCATTGTGTTATGCATCCAACAGATGGAGCTGTGCTAAAGGGAATGTCAATGTCAATGAATGATCCATATATAAGGCGCACTGGACTATAAGGCGCACTGTAGTTTTTTGAGAAGATTAAAGGCTTTTAACTCATTTAGTGCCACCCCTTTCACCACTAGAGGGCGCCCAGTGGCCATAGAAAATCCCATAGAGATATGCTGGTATATGCAGAAGCCCTGCAGCCATGACTTGCCTGAACACTTTCCTTTGTGCATGTACAGGAAGAGGATGAAGTTAGCTTGAAGTTAGCTATTGGCTACCAAGCATTTTAGAAGCCTTATTTTCGTCAACTTAGCCATGATTAAACCTTGCACACCTCATGCATGGGAAAAAAACAGAGAAGAATGAGCTCTAAAAAATCCAATGCAATCCTGGATTGCATTGGAGTGGATTTGTGCAGTTTGTTCACAGCTTTCAAACAAAAAAATCCGATTGGAAATCCGTTCAGGCATTCTTGAGATAATCGCCATTATGTTTTACATGTTATGTAAACAAACATGGCTGCCCTGTATGTTAGATGGGGTTGTATGGGGGTGGAACATGCAAAATCATGATTGAAATCATGTTCACTAGATTTGATGGGGTCCAAAAAAAAAAATCAAAAAAAATCTTTTCAAAAAAAAAAAAAAAAATTTTTTTTTTTTTTTAATATCCCGAACTAGTTCGGGATAGGCACTCTGGGATGCGATAATATATCCCGAACTAATTCGGGATAGGCACTCAATGAGTTAAGTGCGCCTTATAGTCCGGAAAATACAGTTATGTATATTTAAATGTAGGAACCAGGGGGAAAAAAATATATATTTACTCAGGAGCCATAAAAATTGGTCCCCAACTGTTTGGGACTGGTAGTGTGTTCTACTGTATATGTATGTACAGTATGTTGTGTACCATTGAATGATCTCGGTGATCTGAGCCTCCCAGTGCGCCACGCTCTCCTTCTTGTCAGCCAGCTCCCTCATCTCGTCCTCCAGCTGTCGGTTGCTGCTGCTCAGCTTCTCAAACATGCTGGTCAGCTGAGGAAACAACAAAAGGCATAGACACATGCACACACATGAATGGACACACAAACAAGTCTAGTATCAGTCGGGAGTCTGAGGTAATGGTGAAGATACTGTATAGCAGTGCTTTCTTTTTTTTAATCGTTTTGCTACTGCTACTTCAGTGTTGATTTCGTCGACTAAAACCATGACGAAAAATGTTTGTCGACTGTGTTTTTTTCACTGACGAAAACGAAATAAAAACGAAATAAAAACCAAGCAGTGATGACCAAAACTAAGACTAAATATATTGGCAATTTCGTCAACAAAATAAAAACTAGACTAAAACGTTAGGGAGGGACTAGTGGAGAAGAGAGTCATGTTATGTTTGGTTGCTCTCAGGTGTTGCGTGCTGAAAATAGCCGATCTACAAGCTCACAATGCGCGTTGTGAGCTTGTAGATCTGCTATTTTCAGCACGCAAAACAAGTGTAAAATCAGTCATTACGATGCCATCAGGGCCTGCCAAAATACATTTCAGTTGACTAAATCAACTGTAGATTTAGTCGCCTAAAATCGTATGATATTTAGTCGACTAAAATTTGACTGAAACTAAAACTTTTCAGGTGACTAAATGATGACTAAAACTAAATGACATTTCCTTCAAAAGACTATGACTAAAACTAAATCAAACTTTGCTGCCAAAAACAACGTTGTGCTACTTGTTGCGTCACACAGCCAACTGAACCTGAGCCTTTATGGCATGATACAGACATGGTATCCAGCAGACTCTGACAAAAATAACAGAATAATAAATAATGCCAAATCATAAATGAATAGAATTCGTCGTAGTAAAAAGAAAATCTGAATTACTTCAGGTGAGCTTTGATTTATCCCTGCAGACATTTTAACGGCCGTGCCGGTGGAAACCGGGCTTTAGGAGATTAAATAAATCACGGCGCTTCTCTTCCCGCCCCCACCATCTTTTTTTCTTTCCTCCTCAGCTATTGTTTTGGTCATTTTTCACTCACTCACTCCCGTTACTTAATGGATCCTGTTTCAGATTTATTCTTACACCTGGTGTTCTAGGGAGCTACGGTATGTGGCGTGCGGTGAAGTTTGTGACATGATGGGGTCACATCTGACTTATGAACTTTGTCATCAGCGCACGAGTCTTATCCTCTCCCCAATCCTTCCTTTCACTTCACACTACACCACCTAATAAAGCCCAGATACCCAGAAATCCTTAGTCCTTGCGTCGGCGCAGTGCAGCAGTTGAAGGCCCTGTGATGTGGAACCCCACACATCTTGTCTTTTTTCCTTGCCTTTTTACTTTCGGTACTGTGGCTACTCTCTGAATCTTTAATAGTGTCTCAACTGGGGAAAGTCAAGCTCAAGGAGGTTGGCCTACACATTCTGCCTCTCATAAACTGACACGAGACATGTAATTACATTTGAATCTAGTTTCAATATTGCTTTGTTTCTCCTGCAAGCCTCATAAGTGGGAACATCACATGCCAAGATGAGATAAGGCCAAAGGCTAACGTATTCCAGTAGTATTCTGCCTATAATTGGTTTATGGGGGTTTAACCCATTTAGAACGGGTACACATTTTGTGTATCATTATTTTATGCTTTAACTATTGAAAAATAGCAGATATACAAGCTCACAGCGCGGCACCGAGTGCCGCGCTGCGAGCTTGTAGATCTGCTATTTTTGAAAAATTGTGAAAATTTGAATTTTGACCTGATTCTATAAGTGTCTTTTGAATCCTTCTAAGATTTTTTTGAAAAACCTATGTTTCTATGTCAGCATTCTGGCCAGCCATCGTCAAAGAAAAGGTCCTTTTTACTTAAATGGAGCTCAGTTAGCCTGTTCTTGAGAGACTACTATGTCAGTGGTTCTCAAACCTTTTCATGTGAAGGACCCCCAAAATGATATTTATTTGTCCACGGACACCCATTCAACATATTTAGTTCCAGGGACCACCCAGAAGCAAAATTTTAGTTACAAACGTTCGCTTTGAAAATACATATATTCAAAGATTTGCACACATTTTCACGATTTTTTCAAAAATAGCAGATCTACAAGCTCACAGCGCGGCACTCGGTGCCGCGCTGTGAGCTTGTATATCTGCTATTTTTCACTGGTTAAAGCATTCAATAATTCTAGGCCTAAATGGGTTTAAGATAGACAGACGTAATGCATCCCGGGTATTTTGGATTTGAAAAACATCAGTGTTGGGTACGCAATAGCGGAATAATAACTCTTCAATAACAATCGTGTGCCATCATTCCACTGGAACTCCTATCCACATGTGTTCTACATTTGACCAGGGACATTGCCTTTTCAACTTTCATACGCAGACCATAAAAATAACAAACACCCTGGCTTTTTATTCCACATGTCAGAATGCCTCCTCTCCTTTCCCGGGACATTATTTGACTTGGGAGCTTCTTGCCTCCAAACTTCCAAGTACCCATTCCCAACTTTCCAAAGTCAATAGAGCGCAATCCAGAGGGCCATTCCATGGAAGTGCGTGGGAGGCTATGGAGTGTTTTTTAACAGAGGATATTGAACAGTGATTACTTTGGCTTCACCAGTACAGAGGGAGGGGGGGGGGGGGGGGTCAGAGGAAGGAATGTGCTGAAAGAATTACCTGGGGTTACTTAGGGTATCGCAGTCTTTTGTGAGTGATAGCTCATTTAAACTCGATGTTGCACAATCCTTTTGACGAGTGTCGCTCCGTTATCTCAGAAAAGCACATTTAATTTGACTCCCCGGCGAAGGCTTATAGCCGAAAGGAGTTTGCTTTTAAATGTCTACTATCACAATTCCATTAAAATAATGGCATTTTAATCCCTATTTTAGGCAAATGTTCTAAATTACTTTCAAATTCTTCTCACAAGACTAGTTGTGGAACGGCTATTTTAGGTATTTGCCGTACAACAAAATATACTGGGCTTCGGTGGTTAGTGCCTTGGAGTTCTTTTGTTATTCTGATGTATATTTGTATCCTTATCCAAACATTTCAAACATACTCAGTCCAAGAAGCGCTCCTCCCCCTTGTCGCACATAGGGTTGTGCGATGAAGAACAAATTAGTTTGAGCGTGTGTGACAGCCATCTCACCTTATCCAGTTCACTGGATAGCTTCTTATTCTCCTCAGTCAGAAGTACTCTCTCCCTCTCATACTTCTGCTTGTACTCCGTCTCAAACTCTTCACGCTCGCTTTGACTGGAAGGAAGAGAACACACGCACGCACGCACACACACACACACACACACACACACACACACACAGACACAGACACAGACACAGACACAGACACACACACACACACACACAGTTTGTGTTACTATACTTCTGGGGACATGAACATTTTATGACTTCAATGTTTTGGTGGCATTTTTAACCTCAACGGTTAAAAAATTAAGATCTACAAGCTCACAATGCAATCAGTTGTCATGGACTTGCGATGACATTCTACACTGTAAATTGTACATTCATTCTTTAAGCCTCAACCTTAGCATTCCAAGCAGAATGCATCCCCCCAGCCTAACGAATAGCAAAAGATAGCCGATCAACAAACTCGTCCGAAACCGTTGTGAACTTGTAGATCTGCGATTTTCGCTCGATGTTCACCTATTATGACATGTCCAGAACAGGGACGCTAGGGTTCATTTGGTTCAGGAAGGGAAAACAACATCATCCATCATCCTAGCTTCTCGGGGGGGCCCTGAGCCTGACCACATTTCAAAGCAGAACTAAGGTGTCGAAAACATTATTCAGCGCAAACATATTAAAGCAGTCGGAATGTGATACCCTGCCTGTTGTTTGTGGATAATAAAAATGAATTAAAACCCATTCAGAACGGGTACACATTATTGTGTATTATTATTTTATGCTTTAACTATTGAAAAATAGCAGATATACAAGCTCACAGCGCGGCACCGAGTGCCGCGCTGCGAGCTTGTAGATCTGCTATTTTTGAAAAATCTTGAACATTTGAATTTTGACCCGATTCTATAAGTGTCTTTTGATTCCTTCTAATGTTCCTATGTCAGCAATCTGGCCAGCCATCGTCAAAGAAAAGGTCCTTTTCACTCAACTGGAGCTCAGTTAGTCTGTTCTTGAGAGACTACTGTGTCAGTGGTGCTCAAACCTTTTCATGTGAAGGACCCCCCAAACTGATATTTATTTGGCTACGGACCCACATCTCAAAATATCTAGTTCCAGGGACCACCCAGAAGCAAAATTTTAGTTACAAACGTTTGCTTTGAAAATACATTTATTCAAAGATTTGCACACATTTTCACAACCTTTTCAAAAATAGCAGATCTACAATATATCTGCTGTTTTTCACTGGTTAAAGCATTCAATAATTCTAGGCCTAAATAGGTTAAAGCAGTCGGAATGTGATACCCTGCCTGTTGTGTGTGGATAATAAAAATGAATTAAGATGACCAGCAAAGGGGTGATCCTGTCAATGCTACTACTAGGCAGTGAAGCTAGGCTTGAGGGTACAATAACAGAGCTCTGAGGGCTCTCCGCCCTCAACAACAACTGTATTAGAAGTTGATCAGGCCCGTGTCCTTGAGAAGCTCCCAGGGGGGGTTCCACCACACCACAACAAAACTAAAGAAGACTTTACTTTTATTTCTGGCCGTTTCATTTCCTAGTCACAGCGGGATGTACTTATAGTGTTTGTGTTGAGAGCGGCTCTTTTAATCCTTTTTTTTACTCTTGTGTCCCGTGTTTTCATTGCCTTACTGACAGTATAATGTTCTGGAACACAGTATTATTCACTGAAGTCCACTCTCAACGTGGAGGAATTAGATGGAGATCTGCACTCAGCAGACAAGATCTTTATGCTGCGGACGAAGGCCAAGCCACCTAGAACAGGGTTTTCTGTATGCGTATCTATGTACAGTAGACAATTTACCCTCCTGGCCCCCAAACTGTGGAATAAACTCCCTGTCGCACTTAGAACTACAGACTCACTCCCTAGCTTCCGCCGTGGACTGAAGACTCACCTCTTCAGACTCCACCAAAACCCATAGCACTACCGTAACACTCATTGACCATACATGAAGCTAGTTAGCATTTTTTAGGTTTTAAAAAGTTTTTTTTTACTGACTAGGTGCATGGTCTATCTACGTTATTGTTTTTCTAGATTGATATTCCTACGCATAGTTATTGTTGTTGATGTACTGACATATTATCTTGCTTATTATATTGATGTGTTACCTGCTTATTGTAAGTCACTTTGGATTAAAAGCGTCTGCTAAATGCCTAAACTGTAAACTGTAAACAGTATGTCACCTTTAAAGTAGACCAATCAAAGATCATGGCATGCCATCACCAAATAGAACCACCTTCAGTTGTGACGTGAAAGTGAAACTCCTACTGTAGTGTTAAAGATCCTTAATTTATTTTTTAGATTGATCTCCTATCCAAGTGTAGTGACTTAGATCCTGGGGGTGGAGGGGAATTAAATAAAAGAAAGGAAGGAAGAATTTTGTGAATAGTGGGAAAGTTGACAGTGGGACTAGCAGAACTACACATTGAGTTACGCAGAGGTCGAGGTCGCGCCATGTCTTGGCCATCTGGCCAGTGATGTATATCGGACCAGTTACCCATATACCGTATGGAGACCCCTGGTACCCATAGGGAGATCCATGTACTGTATATGGACATATGCTGTGAGAGCCCAAACATGCTTACTCAGTTATTCGTTATGTGAAAGTCCTATGATGTCTATGGGATCTGACATCATACCCTTTTATGCCCATACATGGAGATCCCGGTCTGTAGATGTGGCCGATGTGGCCTCCATATGTGGGCATTCCCATATGAAGTCCTGTTAGTTATGGGCTATGGGCTTAATATTGATGACATCAGGGAACTCAATATATGGGCATAAAAGGGTTTCTGTTAGTGTGACATCACAGTGAAGCCAGAGTGTGATGTCAGAGCGGCAAACGTATTCTGTTCAGAGTGGTTCCCCTAACATCACAGTGACATCAGAGCCTGATGTCAGAGCGACAAACCACAGTGTCAGGCGTGACAGACAGACAGAGATACACACATACGGACAAACTGTGACCGATCACATACTACGGTCACAATTATGGACTACGATGAACTATTCAAAAGGGAATTAACATCTGTTGTATTACTGCTTTCTACACAGGGGGTCTTGAGCTATTTTTAAAGTGGTCATAATTACCTCACACATTCATCGCTGCAAAAGAAAAAAATGAAGAAAACAACAGACAAGATCACAAAGTCGTTTCCTTTAAATGGTATATAAATACATTTAAAATCTTGCCAGGGGTGGGGGAGTCTGTGTGAGGCAGGATTAAAGGTCCTGCCCACCACTGTGGAGATTGGGCTTCCAAATCCTCTATAGCAGTCGTTCTCAACCTTTTTTCTGCATGGGCACACTTTTCATGTCCCAAGAATCCATGGGCACACCAACATAATACGGGGGTGTAAATATCGTCACTGTCGGGAAGAAACCTTGTATCTCCAAGTTTCAAATGTGTACGTTTCTTCGCAAATTAAAGCCCTGCTTCATCATACAAGGCTGTCGCAGTGCGAGGCGTTGTGTGCTTGTAGATCGGCTGCTTTCACTAGTTTAAATTATTTTTAAAATGATAAATACAATACTGGCTTTCAAGCAGTTTCAAGGGGCACACTTGACCCTTCTCGGGGGCACACCAAAGGTCCCCAGGCACAGTGGTTGAGAAACACTGCTCTATAGTGCATTCAGCTTGACCGGGTGTTAAAAAATATATATAAATAAATACAATTAAATGAAATACATCATGTACCTCTCGCGGCGTGTCTTCTCCAGCTTGTCTTTGAGCATCAGGATCTCTTTCTGCAGGGCCAGGTGCTGGCCCTCGGCGTCACGCAGCTCTTTGCGCAGGCCCTTCAGCTCGGTGGAGTGCTGGCCCTCCCGTCTGTCCAGCTCCTCCTTGTACAGCAGAGCCTTCTTCTCCAGGTCCCCCCGCAGACGGCCCACCTCCTGGTCTGCAGTGGACGGCGTGGCAGAGCCCATGGGCTTCGACTGGAGGAGGGAGGGGAGACATTTTAGAGAGAGGGGTGAGAAAGAGAGGGTGAGGAAGGAAGAGGCTTTGCAGACAGGCTCGATTTTTCGCACAGAAAAAACTGACTTATTTTTTTAAGAAACCAATGATTCTCTATGACCTCATGCACACCTGCTCCGAATTTACCATTCGGCAAGTGGCTGCGGCAGTGCGTTTTTTCCCCGATCAAACCCAGTTCGATTCATGCGTCTTTTCGCATGTGGTAAAAACTCATTGACTCTTTTCATGAGTCCTTTTCGGATCGGCTGGGCGGAATTCCGCACAGCATTGCACACCAAATCCAGTGCGTTTTAATCAAGCAGCGAACGGAAAAAAAAAACCGCAACGGGCCTGCCCCTTTAGGGCTGTCACGATTACGACATTTTACATGACGATTGATTGTCACTCAAATAATTCCGATTAACGATTTAATTGTGTTTTTGAGGTCGACAATTACATTTCTGTTTGGCTTGTAGGCTTTGAAGTTGCACATGGCAGATATGACACATAACCTAAAAAGACATTACTGAATATTTGACAACTTTATACTTTAAAAAGAACATTGATTCAATGTTACATTACATTTTTCAACATGGAAACGATTATGACAAAATAATTGCGATTATGTCAAATAATTGCGATTATGTCAAATAATTGCGATTAGACGATTATTATGTAATAATTATGTCAACCCTAGTGTGTGTGTATGTGCGCGTTTTACCTTTAATCCTTCCAGCTCCTCTTCTAGCTGTCGGCTGTACTGCTCATTGCGCTCCCTCAGTTTCCTCTCTTTCTGTGCCTCCAATGATTGTTCCTCTGTCTGGGCCTCCATCTGACGGCACGCACACACACACACACACACACACACACAACATTAGAGAACCGTCCTCTATACAGTATATGCCTCTTTTTCACTCACACGCTCAACACAAGTTAACACACCTTCACACGCTTCATTTCACATAATAGCCAAATGAGACCACACAAATACAGACTCACTCGTTCAAATACAACACAAATCTATATTCTGCATGGATGTCTAGAATGAATATTCTTGGCATTTCATGAATATTCACAGACATTCATCAGACACAGACCACCACATGGCGTAACACAGACACAGGGAGGGGAGTGGTGCTACAGTAGCAACTACAGGGGTCTACTCTACCTCCTTCTTGGCCCTCTCGGCCTTTCGCACCTCCAGGCGGAGAGCCTCCACCTTCTGAGTCTGGCTCTCCATCTCCTCCTCCTTATCACGCAGCTGGCGAGCCAGGCGCTGCTTGGCCGACCTGGACGACAACACGTTCACATTGACACCAACGTCATTTATCCCGCATTCAAATGCATTGGTGCTCTTGGCAAAAACACAGCTGGGTGGTGCAAGTAAAAACTAAACTGAGTGCAAAAAGAGAGAACCACAATAATGACAACCCTAAAACTAAAATCACATACCCGTATTTTCCGGACTATAAGGCGCACCGGACTATAAGGCGCACTGTCAATGAATGGTCTATTTTCGAACTTTTTTCATATATAAGGCGCACCGGACTATAAGGCGCACCGGACTATAAGGCGCTACCGTTGCGTTATGCATCCAACAGATGGAACTGTGCTAAAGGGAATGTCAATGTCGATGAATGATCCATATATAATGCGCACTGGACTATAAGGCGCACTGTAGTTTTTTGAGAAAATTAAAGGCTTTTAAGTGCGCCTTATAGTCCGGAAAATACGGGTACATATAGATATAATGTAATACGTTATATTATATAAAAATCGAAAAGGCATGAATGCAATAAACCCCAGAGCTTTCTGAAGAAGAAAAATGTATTACAAATAAATAAACCTGTATTTGTCAAGTGAAAAATGTATCCATGCATGCATGTATTGCATCAATTGCAATCAATCAACTAACCAATCAAACAACCATTAGTTGAACACTGTCGGACAATCAATCAGTTAATCACCCATCAATGAGCCAAACATTCCCGAAAAAAAGTGACTACAAAAAGGGCTCAAAGCCTTGTAACGTCATTCAGAATTAAGTGTTCTGACTCAGCAGGACAGTGGGACGGCAGTACGTGACTGGTGTTTTGTAAGTGTAACAACAGACGATGGTACATGGCTGGTGTTTTGTCAGTGTAACTACAGACGATGGTACATGACTGGTGTTTTGTAAGTGTAACAACAGACGATGGTACATGACTGGTGTTTTGTCAGTGTAACTACAGACGATGGTACATGACTGGTGTTTTGTCAGTGTAACAACAGACGATGGTACATGACTGGTGTTTTGTCAGTGTAACTACAGACGATGGTACATGACTGGTGTTTTGTCAGTGTAACAACAGACGATGGTACATGACTGGTGTTTTGTCAGTGTAACAACAGACGATGGTACATGGGTGGTGTTTTGTAAGTGTAACAACAGACGATGGTACATGACTGGTGTTTTGTCAGTGTAACAACAGACGATGGTACATGGCTGGTGTTTTGTCAGTGTAACTACAGACGATGGTACATGGGTGGTGTTTTGTCAGTGTAACTACAGACGACGGTACATGGGTGGTGTTTTGTCAGTGTAACTACAGACGATGGTACATGACTGGTGTTTTGTCAGTGTAACAACAGACGATGGTACATGACTGGTGTTTTGTCAGTGTAACAACAGACGATGGTACATGACTGGTGTTTTGTCAGTGTAACAACAGACGATGGTACATGGCTGGTGTTTTGTCAGTGTAACTACAGACGATGGCACATGACTGGTGTTTTGTCAGTGTAACTACAGACGACGGTATGGATGCTGGTGCTCCTCAGTGTAACTACTGACGGTGGTACGGTACCTGAGGTCTGTGAGTTTCTCGTTGAGCTCAGAGAACTCCTGCATGGCCAGTTTCCTCTGGCTGTGAGCCTCCTTCAGCTCCTTGGACTGAGACTTCAGCTTCTCACTGGCGTCCAAGATATCCTGGTGAAGATATTGCATTCCATCGTTAAGACAAGGTAGGGCAACTACTGTAACTGCATCTGTATTTATTAACCACTTTCAATCCGGCATGCCCTATTATGGGCATCACATTATAGGCTGCAGAGCACGTAGGTATTTATTTTCACTATTCAATTAGGGTTTTGTATTTGGATAGAAACCAGTGTAGGCTAATCAGTCCATTGACAAAAAACACACATGGTTCTGATTTCGGAAGCAGTTCTTATTGGTTTTCATGTTCACAAGTACTCCGCTCAAGTGCTCCTCTCCGAGGAGGACATACGGTCCTCAACATAGATGGATGTACAAGAACAAACATGCAGTGCTGTACACACCCAGAGCCCCAGTGTTACCTTGTGCAGGTCGTCCCTCTCCTGCGAGAGGCTTTTCATCTGTTTCTCCAGAGTCCTGATGTGTTTGGACGAGTCCTCCAGGTCCCTGCGCGCCGACGACACGTCCTCCAACTGCTTCTCTAACTGACCCGAGTCTGACACACAAACACACACATGATGAATACCAGCGGTTCTCAAATATGTTTGACTCGGGTCAACCCTGTGAATAACGTTTTCATCCACAGCACCCCTGAATTACATTGTTACTTTACAGCACCTTTTGTCATGTTAACGGCACGTAAATCTGTCCCACAAAGATACAGGATGTCAGGAGTAAAACTGGAGGGAATATTTGTTTCCATTAGGACAGACAAAAATAGCAGATCTACAAGCTGAGCTTACAGTACCTTGGTGTACTGTAGGCTGTAAAAGAACACACCAAGTACAGTTTAACTCACTAACATTTTACTAAGTATAGACTCAGGGTCTAAGTGGTTAAACTGAAGTGACGTTGATAAACGAGGTGGGAAATTGTTAGACTTGAGGCAAGTCCAGCGGTTCCTCGGAATACTTTGATTCCGAGGAACCCCTGGACTTGCCTCAAGTCCAACAATTTCCCACCTCATGTCTTCAACAATGATCACATTAATCAGGACATTTCTAAAAGTTACAATGAAACGTAACCACTTTTGACCTGGCTTACCCGTTTTGGGCATTTCAGGCAAATAAAAAATCTTCAAAATTCTTTGAATAGGATGTAATGGTTTAATGCAGGGGTCTTCAATGTTTTCAGGCCAAGGACCCCTTAGTTGAGAGAGAGACAAATCGGGGACCCCCACAACCTTTTCATAGATTCCATATAGTTTCATCGTTTGACAGCACAATCATCAGTGTATTTTGGATTCATGTCAATTTGTGTTTTCAGATATTTAACCACTTGATCTGTCAATACTTAATAAACTTGACGTTTCATTCTGTACTTAGTCTGCTCTTTTCCCCCTCTCTTTGCCAAAAATAGCCGATCTACAAGCTCACAACAAACTCGCAGCGTGAGGCGTTGTGAGCTTGTAGATCTGCTATTTTTGGCTAAAGTTCTCAGAATACGGATGCTAGGGTTCAAGTGGTTAATATAAAAAAGGAGAAAAAAAGTTTCTATTACTCAAAGATTTGGAGGACCCCTTGTAGTAACTCTGGGGACCCCCTAGGGGTCCCGGACCCCCTGTTGAAGACCCCTGGTTTAATGGCCTTTGATTTATTTCAATTTCCAGTTTGCTTCCACACGTTTCTCCTGGTCCATCTTGGATTAGTTAACATTGCATCATTCATATTAAAATGATTCCAAGGGAAAAGCATTCTGTTCAAATCCTACAAATGGTATCTTCATGCTACTGGCTCTTCACATTCAGAACAAATACTGACCCGTAGGACAACCCTCTGGGGTTGTACATTTACATGTCTGGCTGGCTATCAGTGTAACTGTCATGTATGAACTTTGTAAACCTAGAGTTTTAGATTTACACGCCGTGATTCGTGGTTTCATGGTCCTTGGGCCAATGACACCCACTCACACTATCTCAGTGGCGCGTATCTGAAGCAAACATTTATTAAAATAAGACAGACAGACAGACAGACAGACAGACAGACCGACCTTTTTTGCAATATGCAAGGTTCTCATCATACTCTAGCAATTCCAAGCAGTTTTGTGCATATAATCATCCAATAATGTATTTCACATTCTGACAGATTTCCTGCTGTTTCACTTGATCATATGACTGTATGATCAAGCTATTTGGCCTTACGTTATGTGTACTTATCAGGGTGAAGTGAGGTCTATTTTATATTACTTGTGACTTGGATTCTTCATGTGGTATTTAGTATCCAGTGGCTTGTGGATTCTAAAATTGCAAAACTGGAGCCAGGTCTATTTTACTATTACTACTATATTACTATTTTATATTACTTGTGACTTGGATTCTTCATGTGGCATTCAGTATCCAGTGGCTTGTGGATTCTAAAATTGCAAAACTGGAGCCACAAGCCACTGGAGTCGTTTGGCTTAACCACTTACAGGTAGACTTTTACTAATCCCACTGGGGAAATTCCATTTTGACTTTACCCAGCTGATTGCTGCTCAGATGGTATGTCAAAGTTTAAGTATTATATCTTGCTCAGATACATTGGACTATATTGTATAAGGGGCTGACCGCAGCACAACCAGGTGATGTTCCATGTGGCTTCTCAACCCACTAAGCTACAGCCACCCGAGAAAGCCCTACATGTACATAGTTGGACAACAAAAAAAGTGGTCGTTTTGACAACTTTCGCCCTGAGCCCTGGGCGCTACCCAACAGAGCTGTGTAAGTGCAGAAAGGTTAGGTACTGACCAGCGATCTGTTTCTTAAGGATGTCGATCTCACTCTTCAGACTCCTGATCTCCCCCTCCTTGTTGATGCCCAGAGGAGCCTCTCCCGACGGGTGCTGTAGTGCCTGCACCGCCTGGGTCGACTCTGTAATTAGACTTCTATTTAATACATTCTTTGCATCGTGGCTGAGAGCTGTGCGGCACTCGGAAACGTGGGCACTCGGGGCAGGAGACGCTCTGTTTGGTACACCTCAGTGTTCATTTATCAATTGGCAGTCATATAGACCCTTTACAGGTTCATCATTTGGTTGCATAAAAAAAGTAAAATCCTGCATAGATAGGATGTGATTGTACTGTAGTAGACAGTATTGCATACTGTGCCAGTGTAGTCACACTTAACCTCACCTTGTAGTTTGCGGCAGAGCTCTGTTTTCTCCTGCTCCAGGCGGCGGATGCGTCTCTCGTAGGCCTCGGTGGCCAGGCTGTCCTCCAGGCTGCGTTGGACACCTGAGTCCATGTCCTCCCGTGGCCCCTGGCCCTGCTCTGCACACAGCTCCCGCAGGCAGCCCCGGTCCGACAGGGTGCTGAGGAGAGGAGGACATGGTTATACACTGTCAACCAGGCAGCCCCGGTCCGACAGGGTGCTGAGGAGAGGAGGACATGGTTATACACTGTCAACCAGGCAGCCCCGGTCCGACAGGGTGCTGAGGAGAGGAGGACATGGTTATACACTGTCAACCAGGCAGCCCCGGTCCAACAGGGTGCTGAGGAGAGGAGGACATGGTTATACACTGTCAACCAGGCAGCCCCGGTCCGACAGGGTGCTGAGGAGAGGAGGACATGGTTATACACTGTCAACCAGGCAGCCCCGGTCCGACAGGGTGCTGAGGAGAGGAGGACATGGTTATACACTGTCAACCAGGCTTCTGGGGCAACATTTTGGGGTCCCAGGCAAATGCCATTTGCAAACCCGGAACTTTCACATTGTAAACGCTTTTTGTACTTTAACCCATTTTAGGCCTGAACACATTATGACGCAATATTTTATGCTTTAACTATTGAAAAATAGCAGATATACAAGCTCACAGCGCGGCACCGAGTGCCGCGCTGCGAGCTTGTAGATCTGCTATTTTTGAAAAAGTCATGAAAATGTGTGCAAATCTTTGAATATATGTATTTTTCAAAGCGAACGTTTGTAACTCAAATTTTGCTTCTGGGTGGTCCCTGGAACTAGATATTTTGAGATGGGGGTCCGTGGCCAAATAAATATCATTTTGGGGGTCCTTCACATGAAAAGGTTTGAGCACCACTGACATAGTAGTCTCTCAAGGACAGTCTAACTGAGCTCCAGTTAAGTGAAAAGGACCTTTTTCTTTGACGATGGCTGGCCAGATTGTTGACATACAAACATCGGTTTTTCAAAAAATCTTAGAAGGATTCAAAAAGACACTTATGTAATCGGGTCAAAAATCTAATTTTCACGATTTTTCAAAAATAGCCGATCTACAAGCTCGCAGCGCGGCACTCGGTGCCGCGCTGTGAGCTTGTAGATCTGCTATTTTTCAATAGTTAAAGCATAAAATATTGCGTCATAATGTGTTCAGGCCTAAATGGGTTAATCGGGAGGTCTGTGCCCATGTGGTTATGTGTGGACATAACCACATGGGCACAGACCTCCCGGGTCGTCCACAAGGTTGCTTTCTAATGCCACTTACAGGCCAAGTTGTGCATACATGTGACCTGACGGTCCGATTAGGGAGTCTTACTGGTGTTATTCAACCTCATTATTCCCATTGTCTTTCTCTATTGCAGGGGTTCCCAAAGTTTTTTGTCTCAGGGCACCCCAATAAAAGTTGTTTTAATCCAAGGCACCCCTACATTATAAGTTTCACTCCCAGCACCTTATATTTATAGCATATCGTCATTGTCGGGTGGAAACCTTGTATGTCCAAAACCTTTCGATTTCTATTTATCATCTAAAAAATGTATTAAACTATCGCGAGGCGTTGTGTGCTTGTAGATCGGCTGTTTTCACTAGTTTCGTGCGATTTTGGTCTTGTATGATAAAGCAGGGCTTTGCTTAACACGTTGCAGTCGGAAATAGAATGGTGGTTGGTGGATTAGCCGTGGGATTTCTGTTATTGTATTGTGATCTGAGACATAATATTATGTTTATAAACACGAGCCCGCCGCCCCTCCATCTCCGACAGCGGCGTTGTTATTCTTTTTTTTTTCCCCCCCAGGGCGGTAGCTCACCATGTTTTTCTCGATCTCCGTTGGGATAGAGTGGGCGTTTTGGCCGATCGGCGATGTCTCCGTGCGTTTCGCGTGCGCGATCCATTCACGTAAATGTCCCCGCAAACAATCCATGTGTGATTGAAGAACAACACCGAGAAGTTTCGCCTGCATAGCTGCAAACATGGCTGCAGCAGAAGCCAGTGTCTGCAAACAGCAAACAAATGGCTGGGAGAGCTGCTTGGACAAGGATGGGTCCATGACGTCACCTCTGCTTCATGTACGGCCTGGGTGAGCTATGAATGCTCGAGTGAGGGCCAGGGAAGGCTAGACGATCGCCGATTTTCGGATCAAAATCTTTTATAACGGTTTTAAAGACAAAGTCCGATTAAGTGCGACGTGGCTGAGGGGACCTGGGGGGAAGTCCGATATAAGACGGTTTTAACATTGGGGGGCTCCCCTTGGCTTGGAAGGTGTTAACCAAAAGACATACACATTTGAAACTTGAAGATACAAGGCTTCTGCCCGACAGTGACGATATTTTAGTGATTATGTTGCGAGGAAAACGTAGAGATAATAGCCATTTTGGTTAGAACTGACTGAAAATAACTTAAAGTTTAAAATGATACTAAATAATATTTTTTCAAGTGTCCAAATAAATTCCAGATATTATCATATTTTCTCGCGGTACCCCTGGACCGCTGTCACGGGGTGCCCCGTCACCCACTTTGAAAACCCCTGCTCTATTGTACTGTGAGGAAACATGATCTAAAACTAATACTAATTAGCAATGTTGCTAAGAGGTGAAGAAAATAATAGTATCCAGTTAGTGGGCTAGCTAGGTACAAACAGGCCAATATACAAGCTCACATGTCGCATTGGCGACGTGTCGCTAGCTTACGACACTGCCGTTCTGTACGACAAAGTAAACAGTAATTCAAGTATTTAGGAAAAGTGAGGAAAAAAGGACGGCAGGAAGGGAAAGGGAGAAAAGGAGAATTGAAAAAGTGAAGGGGATGGATGAAAGCATCAGAAAAAGAAGAGAGAAACTGATAGACAGAGATGGTAAAGTTGACAGGAGGAATTGTTGTGTAATGGAACTAGATGGCTAAAGAGGAGGAGGAGGGAGGGGGAAGAGAGCAGAAAGAGAGACAGGAAAGACCATTATCACTCAGCCTTGACGAGATAAGAGGCGTAATTGGGACTGTATGTGACTTTCTCACGGGCAGAGAGTTTGGGGGTGGACAAAGCATCAAATGGTGAACATCACCTTATTAGGGGAGCATACAGAATAAATACTCCTACAGAGTGCAAAGAGCTGACCCGCCTGGGTGGCTTGATGGTGTCGTTCAGGGGGAGCGCTCGTTTTGGTTCACTCAATGTCTGTGTTCAAGATGTTCGAACAAATGCATGACCTTTTTGGGGTCCACCCTATGTTCCCCAGGTTCTATGTTCCCCAGGTTCTATGTTCCCCACTTACGCTCCAAAAAGGTTCTATGTTCCCCAGGTTCTATGTTCCCCACCCACCCTCCCCCAAAAAAAGGTTCTATATTCCGCTCTCAACCAAAAACAGGATCTACTGTATGTTCCCCACAAGAAAATGTATGTTCCCCACTCAAATGCAGGAAATGGTGGGAAATCTTGCCCAGGTGCCCAGATGTCTCCACCCCTAAGTGCCCCACTCGTCTATGTGCCCACTCGTCCAAATGCTCACATGTCCCTATCGTCCAGATGCCCAGACATAACAAAAGTATGGTGTCCAGATGTCACTAGTGCCCCCTGTCCCACTAGTATTCGTAATCTCTCCCCCTTATTGGGTGTTTTGAGTTGTTATTAATAATTATAAAGGAACGTTTCCTGCATTTTTGGATAAGTGGGGAACATAGAACCTATTGTAAGTTGAGCGGGGAACATAGAACTTTTTTGTGGGGTTAAGTGGGGAACATAGAACCTATTGTAAGTTGAGTGGGGAACATAGAACCTGGGGAACATAGGACCTTTTTTGGATAAGCGGGGAACATAGAACATTTTTTGGGGGGGGGGAAATGGGGAACATAGAACCTGAGGAACATAGAACCTGGGGAACATAGGTACGGCCCCACTTTTTTAAATCAATTCCACCCTGATGGCCCTATTTTGGGCTTGTAATTAGAAGCGACAATTGCCAAAAATGTTGAAATATTTTCTGAAAATAGCCAATCTACAACACTCAGAAACCGTCGCAGAAGAGAACCTGGATACACACAACGCATCTTCTTTCCATTGTCCACAATGGCAAGACAAGGGAGTATACATGTGAAGGTCACGTTGTGAGTGCACAGTAACGTTATGTGGGGACAGTTGGTTGGTGTGATGCCACTTTAACTTACCATTTACTGGTGTAGGTGAAACCACAGAAGGGCAGGTGGTGGCCAGAGAAGGCTGTGTGGGACGGAGGGGGCATCGTCTCCTGAAAGACAATGAGGACACAAGCACAGAATGAGAGACAACACAATGGAGAGAGTGAGAGGGGGAGGGAGGGGGGTGCAGTGAGGAGATTGTGAGTGTTAGAACCAAACAAAAGTGAGTGTTACATATCGTCGTTGTCGGGTGGAAACCTCGTATCTCCAAGTTTCAAATGTGTCCGTTCTTTCTCAAAGTAAAGCCCTGCTTCATCATAAGTAGTGAAAACAGCAGATCTACAAGCACACAACGCCTCGCGGTGCGAGGCGTTGTGTGCTTGTAGATCGGCTGTTTTCACTAGTTTAAATCATTTAAAAAATGTTAAATGCAAAACGAACGGTTTTGGACATAGAAGGTTTTCACCTGACAATGACGATATAGAGATGCAAGGGAGAGAGAGCAGGAGAGGAATGAATGACAGATGGCTCCATAAAGACTGGCATGACTAAATAAGGAAGCAAATCAAGGAAGAAAGAGAGAGAGAGAGAGAGAGAGAGAGAGAGAGAGAGGGAGAGAACAGACAGAGAATGGAGAGAGAGAGAGACAGTGCGTAGGGGGGAGCTTGTACTATTGAGATTCTATTCTATTTTATGACGCTGACATTTTCGGTTTGATTCAGACATCAAACAAGTGACAAGAAAAAGGTTAAATGGAGGGAATTGGATCTCGCGCGCGTGTGTGTGTGTGTGTGTGTGTGTACGCGCGCGCACGCGTGCACACACACACACACACACACACACACACACACACACACACACACACACACACACACACACACACACACACACACACACACACACACACACACACACACACACACACACACACACACACACACACACACACACACACACACAGTAAAAATCCTCAGTGTTTATTTATGCATCCATTCATTTAATTACATTTTGTGCACTCTCTGGACACTGAGGAATGTGCCGTTTATGAATGAGATAAGTCGGATTCAGGCACCCGGCATTTTAATTCAAGCTCACTGCATTTTGTCAACAACTATGTTGATTACAACTATGACGAAAAATGTTCGCAGACTAATTTTTTCACCAACAAAAACTATGCTATTATGACTAGAACTAAGACTAAATATATTGACAATTTCTAAAAACTAGACTAAAATGTTAGGGAGGGATTAGTGAAGAAGAGATCCAGTAGTTTGGTTGCACTCAGGTGTTGGGCTCTGAAAATAGCCGATCTACAAGCTCACAATGCGTCACAGCGTGACACAATGTGAGCTTGTAGATCCGGCTATTTTCAGCATGCAACCAAGTGTACAATCAGCCATTACGATGCCATCAAGTCCTGCCAAAATACATTTTTGTTGACAGAATCAACTATAGATTTAGTAGACTAAAAACTAGACGAAAACCTTTCAGATGACTAGAATATGACTAAAACTAAATGAAAATGTATTCAAAAGACTAAGTAAATATACATTTGCTGTCAGAAATAACTCTTACAGAGTTCTTGAGGCAGTCGTCATCCACGTCAAAGTTGGACGTGTCCGTTGGACTGCTGACCTCCGGGATGTAGGGGGCCTCGCAGTTACGGATGTTGTCCCAGTCAATGCCTGAACAGAAGGGAAAAGGGGGCAGGGGGTAACGTTAATAATGAATATCATTGTGCCCCTCAAAATATCAATGCCAAATAAGGGCATAATGTGATATCTATGGAGATGGGCTATGTTATAACATTGATTGAATACAGTTATTTGTTGATCGACATTTGTAATTCTTTTTTCTAATTTAGTCATTGCCAATTCCTCAATGTGTATAGTTCCTGTCACTGTCAATGCCTACTGTTGGTCATAAGCTGGTGTAGAGTTTCTCCAATGTGGGACCTTACAGGTCTGCAATAGTGATTATCCAGAGTGATACTGGGCTGTTGTTTTCTGAGCGGTGCCAACAGGTTCTACGTCTGCCTTTGTGTGTAGATCCATATCTCCCTATGTCCGTATAAGTATGAGACTAACGTCATAACAAGTACGCGGAGACCGACATCACCACATCTGACGTCACGACAGAAAGGCCCATACAAGGAGATATGCACATTGTGTGTCGTGTTTGATACCATGTGATTTTTAAATGCATCATATTTTTACAATTACGTTAATGGAACCAAAATGCTAAAATACTGTGCCACGCCAGGGTATTTTAAATACGCCGGCACGGCAGTAACCTTTAAGAAAAAATGGTATGTCCAGGCATCCCTTTAAACATCCCTTTGTTTACAGTATGTAATCAAACTTCGCGGGGACATTCACAGTGACAGCTTTCGTCTTCAATTCATATGAACTCAGATCTTTGCATACCGGTGAAGAATGGATGCTGCTTGAAGTCCTCAATGCCGTTCTGGCCCAATCGGTGCTCCCGGCTGCAGATGAGTCGGCGAACCAGATCCTTCGCATCGTCCGACACGTCGGTCAACTGCTGAGGGAACTGGAACCGCTCCTGTGTGCATGTGTGTGTTTGGAGAGAGTATGAGGAAATATACGGTAAGGTTATCACATGGAATAAGGCTAAATAAAATCTCACTACGGAAACATTTTGTCAGGTCAGGTCCTAATCTGTGATTTGTGAAACATCATTAAAGGAGTCCCCCCCCACCCAACACACACACTAGTGCACCGTATCCTAAAAGATTAGTACAATATGTAGAATTATTACCTTTAGGTATTATCGTTCTAAACCCTCTTCTACATACTGCCGTGATGCTAATTTCGCACATTTATTTCGCCTTCCCATTTGAATTTTCCCCATTCAAGTCAATGGGGGAAATTCATTTACTAATACATTAATGGCCATATATGGAGATCTCTGTGTCATGTCTTGTCCCTTTTATGCCCATATATGGGGATCCCTGATGTCATCAATATTAAGCCCATATCTTGTAAAGCCCATATATGGACATACTGTGTCAGTCTCATGTGTTCTATGATGTCAGCCATCTCCATATTTGGGAAAAGTTGAATTTTTAATTAAAGTCAATGGAGAAAAGTAATTCAGGAATAAATTAAACTATATAATCTATCTCTTAGCAAAATAGCATGCATGCTTGTCCCGATGAAGCCGGTCGATTTGACATGTGACACCAAAACTGTGGGAAGAGTAGCGCGGCAAAAGACGATGGAAGATGGAATAAAGTCGGACAAGTACTATAGTCTGGTTGCCCAGCATGGACAACCAGACTAACTACAGTACAACCCTGAGACAAACTGCCCTACAGAGGACAGTGTTACACTGCAGGGCTTTTGGCACGTATTGCATTGGTCACCATATTGTTGTAACAGGACTCCTCCATCCTTTATCAGGATCCCCAGAAGCTAAAGACTTAGCGGCGACTGCAGTCCTAGTCCTCCTGGGGTCCAATCTAGTCCTACATCAGGAATCATTCCAGATTAGGGAGTTTGTTGGTATTATGTACTGTATGCCTGACCCATCAAAAGTACACCGATCAAAGCTCAAGCCGCTATGAGCATGACGTCAAGAAAGAAACCCATCTCTCCGGCCATGACTAAACACTGTATGAACAGTCTGCACAAGCAGAAAATCACAGTTGAAAGTGAAATTCATGAAGTGTAAAAGTTGGAAGAACTTTTCTGCTTATAGGTGAAGTGACGCCAAGAGAAACGTAGTCTGTCACCACAATGGCCGACGTGCCCAGACGCAGCCAGGAACATTTCTCATGATTCATGGTTTATCGCTCATATTCCCCCATTAATGTTATACTGACATGGCACAGAGCAAGGAGGGGGAGAGAGAGAGAGGGAGGGAGAGTAAGGCAAACCGAGTACATGTCCCCAGAGACAAACAGACAGAAGAAAACAGCAGATTCTTCCAAACCAAACACCTGTGGGATGTCGAAAACACAGAGTATGCACCGACGGATGCACACACACACACACACACACACACACACACACACACACACACACACACACACACACACACACACACACACACACACACACACACACACACACACACACACACACACACACACACACACACACACACACACACACACACACGTGGTGGCGTTCCTGCTACTCCAGCGACAGTTCAGATATCGTCTTTGTCAGCCAAAACCGTTCGTTTTGAATTTATTTAAACTAGTGAAAACAGACGATCTACAAGCACACATCGCCTCGCACCAGATCGGCTGTTTTCACTACTTTTGTGCGACGGCCTTGTATGATTTGGGAAAGAGCGTACAAATTTGGAGATACAAGGTTTCCACACGACAACGACGATATAGTTGCTGCTCTTATACCACCATTATTATTGGGGTTGGTGTGGGCCAGACAGTAGCCCCCCGCGGGCCGCAAATGGCCCGCGGGCCGCCTATTGGGGAACCCTGCTCTAGGCTTTTAAATCGTCCCGAGTTGCTTCGGTGCCTTCATTCTTTTAACATGTTGATATGCGTTGTTCGTTCGCTTGTAGATTTCTTACTTTTGCTACCTTGATGTGTCATACGACAAAATATGAAATAAGGCATTCATTTATGAAAAACATAAAAAACATGGAGATTACAAGGTTTCTGGGAGGCAGCGTGGATCTACGATCATGACGATGTTCTTTGGACCGGTTGCGTGATCTTGAAGGCCTTTGATGAGTCATGTGTAATCGTGACAAATACTTGTTTGTCAAAGAAACCCACCTTGTGGTTCATGATCTTGCCGTACGTCTCCACCAGGGACTCTGCGTAGAAGGGCGTCTCGCCGTAGAGCATCTCGTACATGCACACGCCCAGGGACCACCAGTCACACTCCGGGCCATACTTCCCCTTCCCGTCCTCCATGGCCTGCAGGATCTCTGGGGAGATGTAGTCTGGAGTCCCCACCGCCACAGAGGACTGGACCTACAGGGAGGAAGAGGGATCCATGAGAAATTAAATCAGCAGCTGATCTCCCTTATCAGACAGGCTGCTGTTTAAGAGCCTGCTTTCGCTGGATTGTTTAATGGTATCAGCACACAGGGAAAGAGGTTGTGTTTGTATTTGGAATATTTATAGTTCACTAACTGAACACAATGTTCTTATTATCATGATCTCAGCCGTTACAGTTGGCCTAACTGTAGGCCTTACTTGCTTCACAACACTGGCAAATAGGGGTGTGCGATTTATCGGCAGCCGATTAATTATCGGCGATTATCGGTTGTTTTTAAATTAAAAAGGCTCCGATTATTTCAGCTGATGATTGATAGCTTCTGGGTCAAGCTGCGCAGTGCGTGCGCTCGCTGCTATGAGTGTAAAGAGTGTAACACACGCACACAACGCTGCGAGGCAGCCATATAACGTGAGTGTGAGTTTGTGTGTGTCTCCATGCACAATGCATTTACAATGTTTCCTCCTATTTGAGCCAAAAACATATCCACAGTTTGTTGGACAGAAAGGTGCGCTAGATAATGCATTTAATAGTGACAGCAGCATGTGTGCAGCCAGCTAGCGTGTGTGCTAACTTCTAAACAAAACAAAGACGACTCACCCCGACTTCCCGGCATTGCCAGGTTGTCTCTCTCTGAGAGAGAAACAAGCAACCAGGTCTATGAAAATAATAAGTCCAAAACAGCCCACTAAGGCAGATCATTCACACTTTATTGTCGAATATTGTCAAGAGTAGTGGTTCTCAAACCAAAGGACCCCCAATATCTTAAGGAGTAGTTCACCCCCAAAATGATTTTTTTTCCCCTATTGATTACTCATGCCATAGACACTTGAGATCAATAATACTTTTTTGTATTTGTCGCATTCCTAAGACAAAAATGTGATTATAGTAAATTTACCCCCATTCATTCCGGATGGGGACTCGGATGTATGGCCCTGGATGGGGACCCAAATGCATGGCAGTGGATGGGGAAACTGTCAGGGTAATTTTTTATTCATTAAATATTTGTCTTAGGAATGCGACAAAAACCAAGTCTCCATGGCATGAGTAATCAATAGAAAAAAAGTCATTTTGGGGGTGAACTACTCCTTTAAAGCAACTTCAGATTTAAAAAAAAACAAGCCCAAAGTAGCTTGTAATAAGCAGACATGGCAACACTCTGTAGCTGTACCATCAGAAGTCGAAGTATACTCTAGGCTTTTAAAGGGACAGTACACACATTGACTTCTGTCTGATTGAAAAACATTTGGAAAGTAATGCCTAAAGGCTAAAATGAACATTTTAACACAAATCTTTGCCAAATTAGACAACAACCACCAACAATGGAAAAGGATTTATAGTGGGATCGATAAAGGAACCCATGTTTAATCATTAAACATGGGTACAAATTAAAAAATTCCCCTAAATCTATCTGAGATATTGTTGTCCTTGTGTGCCTTTTTGTTAATAATAAATTGGTCTTAAAATCTGACTTGCCTAGACCTGCAGATACCTCGTTACATGTATTTTTCAGAATGGACAAAATTATTATTATTATTATTAAATACAATGAGATCATATCAATATCGGTAATATCGGTTATCGGCCATAACACCGATTAATTATATCGGATATCGATATCGGACAGAATTTTGATATCGCACAAAACTACAGGCGAAGTACACCTTCAAAAATAACATGGTGTCGTTGTAATACAATCATATTATTATGTACGCATTAGAAGGTACAAACAACAGATTTTTCAGTATTTATTTCAGTTTTAATTCGACACCTGAGGGAAAAGATTTTTCCGGACGGCGTTCTCTGAACCCTTCAAACCACAGGCAGAACCTAGCCGTAAAAACCAAACATCCCCTATGAGGGACCCCAATCCCCAACCCCACGGGGCTTAAGAAGGGGGTTGTGTGGTTTTGGGGGTATGTTTATTTTGGACACGGGGAAGTGCCCGCAGTATTATGGAACTTACCGTTCCATCCTCCATGAGTTTGAGGCAGGAGCCAAAGTCAGCCAGGCGGATATGGCCGTTCATATCCATTAGAATGTTGTCGGGCTTGATGTCCCTGGGGGGATGGAGAGAGGGGAGGAGAGGAGAGGAAGGGAGGAAGACACGCAGGGAGGTAAAGAAATGGGGGGAAAGAGAGTGGGAGGAGAGAGAGAAAGACAGATTGGGTACATGATCCAAAAAGACAAAAGAAACAGGATGAAGAAAACAACGGATTCTTCCAAACCAAACACCTGTGGAACCGACGGCAAAGGTATTATAATTAAAGCCGTAATGCACAGGAAAAATTATTCGAAGAATACCGTACATACTGTACACACACATGCATGCAAACACACCCATATGAGTAGCTGATTATCATGAAAAAATCTAATTACATCACCGAAAGGGATATTGTGTGTTTGTGTATAATAATTCTGATATATCTGGGACCACAGTAATTTCCCCTCGGTCCATCCATTTATCACCAGCATGACATCTCGAAATTAATGGTTAAACATAAGGAAGACTTTAAGGTTTGTGGTTATGGAATTTGGCTTTAGAGAAAATATGAGTATGAGAGTGTGTGTGTGTGTGTGTGTGTGTGTGTGTGTGTGTGTGTGTGTGTGTGTGTGTGTGTGTGTGTGTGTGTGTGTGTGTGTGTGTGCGTGCGTGCGTGCGAACATTATGAATATCTTTGGACACTTTATGGATATTTAGTTGTGTGTTTGCTTTTGGGGGGGTTGCAATACTCCTAGAGGCCTTATCTCTTGCCTTTATCTCTGCCCCGTCAAATCCAGAGCGTTAATTTAGCTCTAGGTAAATAACAGGCACTTTCTGGTCCAAAATACACTAAGGATTTAGCTGTGGAAGGTACAGGCCCACCCCCATTAACTGCTTAAGTCCTATTTTACACTTTCACATTTAAATCTATAAGCTCAAAATCGCATCTGCTATATTTGCTATTTTTGAAATTCTGCCCAAAATGTGACCAAAATATGCCAGATGCCAGATTGAAAGTGGGAACGTGGCATGTTTGCTTAGGACAGGTTCCTATTGGTTCTAGTTCAAGACCGACACACACGTACAGACATTTACAGTGTTTCTCGGGACTAGAAAATAGCATACATACAGTTGTTTCACAATAATATACAGTACAAATGCCCCCCAAAAAAAAGCACTATTTAAAAAAAGCTAATCTCTAGTAATTACACTATTTTCGCAAAGCAACAAATCCTGGCCTGGTTGAAAAGGTCACCATCTCCCACCACCAACAGGTCTAAATATAGACCCTGGCCAGTTTGATGACTTGCCCCGAAGGCAGCTCATGTCAAAGCCCTTCTGTCTGAGCCAGTCTTATCAATGCAAGGACATGTCTGACCATGTAGAGTGTGGCAAAGACACAGCTTTGGAGTGGTAGTCACACTTAAATAAAACGCACAGAAACCACAACAAATGCTAAAAGTCACAAGTCAAAAAGACTTGCTTGTTACGGTTTCATGACCTAGACACAGGTAAAATATAGGTGATGTAAATGATATAGCCCGATTTAAAATTAGTTGTGTGCCGAAAATAGCAGCTCTATAAGCTGACAACGTGTTGCATCACGACACATTGTGAGCTGTAGGCTATTTTCAATGTGTGAGACCAGCACGCAACAAAGTTATGTATTAAGGGAAAGGAATTTAAGTCAATGCCATGGAAGTACACAAACACCCTCCTCACCAACAGACAGAAAATAATGTACATTCATACTCGTGAATTGAGCCTCCACTATTACCAATGACAGCTCTTATAAGGCGTAGAATGACTCCATTTATTGTGTGCATGTGAGTGTGTCGGTCTAATTGACAGCATCATTCAGCACATTACTCTCAAACAGTGATGGTATCAAAATCTGGTACCATCTGTGCATCCTGACAATGATTCCACTGATTAACAGTATTCAGTCCGATGTCCATTGGGAACGATTCCCCTCCGGTTATGCAATATCCGTTGTGCCCATCGTCTGAGTACCCATTGTACCCGTCTGTCTGTGTCCCTTTAATGCCTATATATGGAGATTTCTGTAATGTATCTGCTGACTGACATGGGATTCAACTGCTGATTCAACCATATATGGGGATTTGCGGATTTACCAATTATAACTGACTTCAAACCAAGCAGGTTCTCTGTGATAACTTTGAAATCGGTTGGTCAAGCGGTTCTTGAGATACGCAAAGGACAGTTTTGAACGCACATTCACACATGCAAACTTTATAATGCGTAATTTATAATATAATAATATATATAAATGGCATTATTTACAATCTTCATACAGAGATTCAAAACAGGACTTAGGATGATGCTCACTGAGCCATAACAGCTTATAGTGCTACCAATTATACTCAAAAATATAATTCTGTCAGTATGGTAGGAAACGATTGCACTAGCCAACCAGAATTTTAAAATGGGAAGGGTCCCCTTGTAGATTCATGAGGCCAGTCTATGACAGAAGTCATCTATGACGTATGACTCCATATTTGGGCAAAGTTTCAGCCAGAATTGAGCAACAGTGACTTACATTATGAAATTAAAGTTAAATATTTCCAAAACAATCTAAAACATAATTATCATGTAAGTACTTCTTCCAACTGGCAGTGTGCACAAAAACATTTGGCACCGATCTGTCTAGTGGTTTGCAGCATCATTTTCAGTACTTTTACTTCTGCCCCACTACATCTCAGAGGAAAATATTGTACTTTAACTCCACTACAAATATAATGAAAACTTAAACTAGTTACTTTCTAGATTTGGAACAAAACACACTAATCATTTCAGCCCTATATACAGTACATTTCGGCCATTTGAAAATAGATCTACAAGTTCACAATGTGTTGCGATGCAGATCCGGTATTTACAAAAGATTTTGAACTTGTGAAATGGGACATTCTGCACAATTTTTGGTACTTAAGTACTAAGTATATTTTGATGCAGACACTGTTGTACTTTAATACCGGACTTCTGAATATATCTACATTGCAGTAGGCCTATTGATTATTTTACTTAAGTAAAATATGTGAGTAGTAGTAGTACTTCTTCCACCACTGGTGTTTTACTAGATTATCTCTAGATAAACAGACACACAGACAGACCCTCATATAGACGGTCTCCTGCAGAGCCACGGTGTAAAAAGAAAAGGGCTACTATAATCAAATACATGCAGAATAAAATAGCAGCCACAGCCTGAATTCACCACCACCTCTGCGCTTGTGGCTGGTGCATGCATGCTGATGCCAGGCCGCGGACAATACAATTCTAGCCAGTGAGCAGATTTTTTTCTTCTTTTTTTGCACACATGGTTCCAGGAAACGCACAATAGTTCAGTTCCAGACCACTATACTGTATGTGTCTACTTTTTTACATTTGTATTTTATCTTTGAGATACTAGGCTTTGCTTCCAGCCAAGAGCGTTTCATACTTTTTTCTTTTACTGTTAACAGAACAGACAGGCTTGACTGACATCAGACATCACCAGCTTTAACGTCTGCCTTCTTTCAACTAGAGATTTGCTCAGAAGTAGATGTAAAACGGGCCGGTGTTTTCTGGCTTCTGTTCCATGGGTCTGCAGCCAGTGTTGCCAGATTTTGTGAAAGAAATAAGCAACCAGGTCTACGAAAACAAGCCCAAAAGAAGCAACTAATACATTTAAACCTATACATCGGCTATTTGAAAATGGCCGATCTACAGTACAAGCTCACAGCGCATCGCGATGCAACACGGTGTGAGCTTGTAGATCTGGCATTTTCAAAAGATATTGAAATAAAAAAGGTTGGAATATTTTTTGAAACATTCTAACGACACAAATCTGGCACGGGGCTACCCTGGCACTAAACATATGGGGGTTAGGGACAAATACATGAAAATATTTGAGAACCACCATTAAATAAATGGAAGCCCGCCAAAATAAGCAACTACACTTTAGAAACAAGCCCAAGCCCTGTACTGATGTTAAGCCCCTTTTCCACTGACATGGCCTAACACCACACCACTCCACTCCACACCACCCACTTGTGCCAGGTTTTCCACTACAAGGACCTGGGTAGAGTGGTGTGAAAGTGGTACTAAACGTGGTACTAAAAAGTATCCAATCCAGAGTAGGTCTGCGCTAGGCCAAACAGGGCCAAACACATCATAATGACTGATCACTCACTGACTTTTCATTTAGACTACCAGGATATAGTTGCAATACAATGGTGGAATTTAGCGTCACCCAGGGTACTGAAAAGAATGGACAGAACGGATAGATGTGTAGACAGTGTTTTCTTGTGGTCGTAAAAAAAAACACTGAAATGGGCTGGCATTGAAAAAGTTAAAAGGGTCAATTTGTTACTTACAGATAAGGGTACTTTTGTGTAATGGAAAATGTAGATATTTTTATGTGGTGCGCTGCAGTCGAAAAGGGGCTTTAGTGGAGTGACTTACTGTACAGTTACAGTGGTAGGGACGTGGCAGAAGTTTCATACACATGATGTATGTGCTTGTGCGACACACACACACACACACACACACACACACACACACACACACACACACACACACACACACACACACACACACACACACACACACACACACACACACACACACACACACACACACACACACACACACACACACACACACACACACACACACACACACACACAACTGCTGTTTATAGAGTTATAGTCAGCCACAGCACGTAAACTTTGGAGACTCAGCAGATCAAAGGTTAGATTAAAGAAAAGTTGTTTCATAACTCAAGACACTCCCCACATCCTTCCTCTACTATAAAATTAAAAGTGTCAGTCTGTCTGTCTGTCTCTGTCAGCACTCCTCTGAAATATTTGATTCTGTATACCAGGGGTCTTCAACGTTTACAGGCCAAGGACCCCTTAGTTGAGAGAGAGATGAAGCAGGGACCCCCACAACCTTTTCATAGATTCCATATAGTTTCATTGTTGTTCGACAGCACAATCATCAGTGTATTTTGGATTCATGTCAATTGGTGTTTTCAGATATTTAACCACTTGAGCTGTCAATACTTAAAAAACTTGACCTTTCACTCTGTACTTAGTCTGCTCTTTTCCCCCTCTTCACCAAACCTCTTTGCCGAAAATAGCCGATCTACAAGCTCACAACGCCTCGAGAGCTTGTAGATCTGCTATTTTAGGCCAAAGGGTTCAAGTTGTTAATCTAAAAGAATTATCCTATCACACAAAGATTTGGGGACTCTGAGGACCCCCTAGGGCTCCCGGACCCCCTGTTGAAGTCCCCTGGTGTATACATTTTGTCTTTGTGCTGTGATTGTGGGGAGGGGGATCTGGTAGGTGATAGGCATGGGATCCGCATGAACATGAAATCTGCCTCATGTAAGGGGAAGGGCTTGTCATAAATGTGTGCATGTACGTGTGCACGTTCTCATGTCTATTGCCATGGCCAGGAGGTCTTCATCTGGTGGTCCAAAGTCTGCTTCTTTGCTGAGAGCAGACAGCATGAGTTGACTGATTGTTTGGTGTATGTGTGAGGGGGGGGGGGGGGGGGCAGACAGTATGGCAGGGTTCCCCAATTAGTTTTCCTCAAGGGCCGATTCATGTCTAGGGTACCAAGCCGAGGGCCACAACATTGCAGGGGGCGACGGTGGCGTTCCCGCTACTCCTGCGACAGTTCAGATATCGTCGTTGTCGGGTGAAAAAATATTTTAACTAGTGAAAACAGCCGATCTACAAGCACACAACGCCTCGCGGTACGAGGCGTTGTGTAGATGTGCTGTTTTCATTACTTTTTTGCGACGGCCTTGTATGATTTGCGAAAGAACGTACACATTTGGAGATACGAGATTTCCACCCGACAACGACGATATACTAGTGTTGTTGCTGCTCTTATACCACCATTATTACTGAGGTTAGTGTGGGCCAGACAGTAGCCCCCCCGCGGGCCGCAAATGGCCCGCGGGCCGCCTATTGGGGAACCCTGCTAAGGATGGCTGTGGTGAGAGAGAGAGAGAGAGAGAGAGAGAGAGAGAGAAGGGGGTATTCCCCCTGATAAACCATTTAGAGCTCAGCGAACCGTCTAAGCTAGTGACAAGCACAGTCTGAACTAACATTTCTCTCCCTGTCTCTTTCCAGCCGCCCGCCACCGCCACCTAATGACCTCTCTCCTCTCTCTCTTCTCTCTCTCTCTCTCGGACACAACAGACTGAAAGTTTCTGCCTCCCCGCTATTCCCATTCCATCCTATCTCATTTCATAATCCTGAAACATCATCTTCCTTTCTCCCGATATACTATCCATTGTTTGGCTCTGCCTCTTGTGTTATGACGTGTCCGTGGCCAGGCAGGGCAGCCAGGTTAATGCCCCCAGCTAAAACACGCTTTGAGGCCTGCAGTGCACACACACAATTATGGCTCCACAGCACACACACACACGCCGAGCGCCAAATCCACGAGGGATGCTAATGCTAAGATAAAGCTACGGTGGGGCTAGTTAGCATGGCTAATTGAGCTACTGTTGACACAGTGGGGCTTCCTGCTGTCTTAAGGAGCCGCGCAGGGCCCAGAATAGAGGGGGGTAATAATCTCCTCTAAGACCATGGCGTCCATCTGTGAGGGCCATCTGGACACCAACGCACCAACACAATGGCCTTTGATGACACTTGAAAAATAGATGGACAAGACAACTGAGCATCATGGCAGCACAGGACAGTCAGAATATAAACATGTGTTTGTGACGTGGTGGGACCCAGCCAGAATATTATGCTTTCATCAGTGGTTGAGATATTGGGACCTTGAGGTGGAAATAATAAAATGAAATAAAAAGATTTCTTATGTCTAGTGTTAATACAACATAAATACACACAATCTCTCTGTCTCTCTCACACACACACACACACACACACACACACACACACACACACACACACACACACACACACACACACACACACACACACACACACACACACACACACACACACACACACACACACACACACACACACACACACACACACACACACCCCATTATAACGACTTGGAACACACTTAGCTAATATATAAAGCTGCCATCCAAGTCAGTAGTTGATTAGCAAACAATGTAATCTAAGCACTTTGTTAAACGACAAGATTAAATGCAGTGTCTGTGTGTGTGTGTGTGTGTGTGTGTGTGTGTGTGTGTGTGTGTGTGTGTGTGTGTGTGCGTGTGTGCGTGTGTGCGTGCGAGCGCATGCGTGCGTGTGTCTCTCTCTCACACATGGGCCTGATCAATAAGAGAATACACATGTGGCTCCAATCAATAGGAAAATGCATACACCATCTGACGGACGGACGGACGGACGGACGGACGGACACGCACATATAAACACGGCTATAGTGAGAGCCAGGTGGAACAGATGTCATCTGTCATACACTCCTCTCTGTCTCTGTCCACTAGACCTGCCCATCCGTCACTCAGTCACACATGACGTTTCTCCCTCTAACATAATGCTCTTGTTGTAGATACCCACCACCGAGATAGAAATATACCCCACTTCTATCACTCTCTTTGAAACACAACACTCAAGTCACCAACGCGTGCATGCACGGATTGCACACACACACACACACACACACACACACACACACACACACACACACACACACACACACACACACACACACACACACACACACACACACACACACACACACACACACACACACACACACACACACACACACACACACACACACACACACACACACCCTTCTGAGGGCAGACAGATGTGGTGCTGGCTAGCACAGTGCTAGCACAGAGCTTAGCCATGCTGAGTCAGACTATTGAAACGTCTGTCAGGCCCCTATGGGAGGCCAATGCAGAACACTGACCATTAATGCATTGCGCACACACACACACACACACATATATACATAGAACTGCGCATGCACGCGCACACACACACACACATATACATAGAACTGCGCATGCACGCGCGCGCGCACACACACACACACACACACACAAATACATAGAACTGCGCATGCACGCACACAAACTCTTTTGTCTTTCCCTCTGGCCCGCTCTAGTCTCTTTTTTCTTTCTCTTAAACAAACACACACTCTCTCTCTCTCTCTCTCTCTCTCTCCCTCCCTCCCTCTCTCTCGGGACAGGGTGAGGGGGGAGTTTGACCCCCGAGCTCTGAGGCTTTTTTCATTCTTTTATTTGAAATCATTTCAGCTCTATCAGTGTCAAATGGACTGAAAAAGAGTCCTTTTTCTTCAAAACAGCATGACATGCTGGTTGAGGTCAACGGTGCCACAAAAACACAAAATAAACAGGAAAAGGATTAAAAAAAGGATCCCAACAACGGAAAATACCGGATAAAATTAGGCTGGCTGTATGAATACAGATTAAAGTAAACAGAGGGATATGCTGTGTCATTTTGAGAGAGCTTTTACAAGGTTGGGCTTACTGATAGCAAGTGGTTAGGGTGCATACTGCAATGGGTGCAGAATGCCCTGACCAGCGAGTTTGCGGTACGATTCCCAAACGGCCAACCCATTTGCTCTATGCCATTTGTCTACTTTCTCTCCACATTTCCTCCATTTTCCTCTATTAAATAAAGGCTTAAAATACCTCCCAAAAATAACTTTAAAAAGTCATAAGGGTTTTGCAGACTGTCAATCTCTTAGGAGCCTCTCTAACATCTTTGAAGTTGACCATTTCACTGGTTAGTGGTCACCTAGTGTGCAGTATTCAGTTTTTTCAACGTTTTAAATTTGGGCAACAAATTATTAAAGCAGACTATTTTGCCAGATGTTGGGATTACAAACCTTAATCAGGATTAGTCTCGATTTGGAGAGAGTGTACTTTTCTTGTATCTTACATTAAAGGAGCTAGTCAAATTTTTCTTGCTTTTTGTGGTTATTTTTGAATTGAAACACATGTATGAAGCTTATTCTTTTATAAAATATTTTCTAAACATTATTTTTATTTTAGCATCCGTTTTTCAAGAAAAAGTTGACTATAGCTCCTTTAACATTTTGGCCACTTTCAATGACATTATGCCTTCTGTGAAATGTTTCTCAATGTTCTATGATTCTTACTGGAAACTGATTAATTAAAAAAAAAACATTTGCCTGTTAACTTTTATCTCTTTGTAATTTATATAATATTGTATATTGTGGTGGTATATTATCTGTGGTGACTTAGAGTGATGACTAATGGTGACCTGTAATAAACCCCAGGAGCTCCTCAACATTGACCTCTAATAATGACTAAAAGCCAGAGACTGGGTGATGTTTACAACTCCCCAATGTCTGTGAATCCTGTCCTATTCATAAAAGTGTAGTTTGTATGTTCTTTTAACCACTTAAACAACTACTTACTTAGTTGACTGGTGTCCTCCAGGGCTCTATGCTAGGCCCCACTCCTTTTTCCCCCTAAATATCTTTGCAGAGAATAGCCAATCTACAAGCTCACAGCTGCTATTTTCGCTGAATGTCCAACCCCCCGCTAGGGTTAAGTCCCGCCGATGGATAAAGGCTCATGAAAATCTATTTTTACTCTCATCACACATTGAACTGGCAAACACAGACAGACCGCTCCATTCATTCATTCATTCAGCCAATTACAGATCAATGAAGTGGCTTCTGTCCATCCCAGACAAAGACAGAGATAGTTCTGTCCACGCTAGATCCTGAACCTACCATGTGATCCAAAAGATCATAATAATGAATTAAAAGAATTCTGTCAATTTGTTGATGTAATAATATACTAACTAGTAAGATGCCTCATGGCGACATGCGACCTCGCCCTAAAGGGCCATCTGCCCAGTGATGTATATCAGACCAGCTACCCATATATGGAGAAGCCAGAGTATGATGTCAAAGCGGCAAACCCATTCTGTTAAGAGTGGTTCCCCTGACATCACAGTGACGTCAGAGCATGATGTCAGAGCGACAAACCCATTGAACCACAGTGTCAGGCGTGACAGAGTTACATACATACTGTACATACGGACAAGCTGTGACAGTTCACATACTAAACTTGCGAAAAGAAAATACAAAACATTAACAAAAAATAATTAAATTCTAAGTTGCAGCTCCAAAATAAAAAGTTACAGTTCTAAAGTCAACTCCTCAGTGAGTGCCTTGCAAAAAAAAACTGTAATGGCATCAGCTGCATCACAGCCCACAGCCATTTCTTACTCTTAGATACTTGTAGGTATATAAAGTACTTTCAGTGACTCAAGAACCAAGCTGTCTGTTTGATGTTTTCTTCTGTGCAATTTATCTGGACCGGGACGCGGAGGGACGGCCGCAGGATGATTAAAATGGGCGCCTCGAATGAATAAGCAAGCAAGTGGCATCCACAGCCATGGAAAACACACATATGGCTCCCAGGAGAATAAGCCTGTAAAAAGCCACCACCACTCTGCCGCATCGCCACAGTAGGTCCATTTGTATTTCCTAAAAAGCACCGGGGTTGTTGTGTTGTTTGGTATGATTGAAAGTGATGTGTGAATACAGGGCTAACAGCCCTGCAAATTAGAGGGGTTAATGCATTGTCTTTTCTCACTCGCACTAACTGGAAACACACCCAACACACGCACACAGCGCGCACACACACACACACACACACACACACACACACACACACACACACATATCCAGGAGCGTCACAAGGAGGGGAAAAGTGGGACTGAGTTACTAGGGCCCAAGGTGGAGGGGCCTTCATTATTTTATACTTTAGCTATTGAAAAATAGCAGATATACAAGCTCACAGTAGATCTGCTATTTTTATTTTTATTTTTAAGTCGTGACAATTTGTGGAAATCTTTGAATATGTGTATTCTTTAAGCGAGCATTTGTAACACAAATTTTGCTTCTGGGGGGTCCATGGAATTAAATATTTTGAGATGGGGGGTCCATGGCCAAATACATGTAATTTTGGGGGGTCCTTCACGTGAAAAAGTTTGAGCACCACTGACATAGAAACATAGGTTTTTAATAAAACCTTTTAGAAGGATTTAGAAGACACTTCGGGTCAAAAATATTCAAAAACAAATGTTCACTATTTTTCTAAAATAGCAGATCTACAAGCTCTCTGTGAGCTTCTATATCTGTTATTTTTCAATAGTTAAAGCACAAGACAATGCCTAATAATGCGTTCCCAGTCTAAATGGGTTAAACCCCCTCTTCCCCCTATGAAGAACATTCCTGGGGGGCCCTGCAGTGAATCCTTGTACCCCCCAGGGCCCAGAATTTGGTGTGACGCCCCTGCACACACACATCACCATCATCACACAAACACATGCGAACATGCACAGAGTCACAGACACCCAGCGACCAGAGGAGAGTAGCCAGCAGGACACACCCTCCTCAGGGGACCTGACTGGCTGTCTCCACCCTCCGCAAACCAAGCGTGCCAATCTCTCACGGGTGTGTGTGTGTGTGTGTGCTAGGGGTGTAACGATATAGTAAATTAATCGATTTTAATCCGTTTAGGCCTAGAATCATTGAACGCTTTAACCAGTGAAAAATAGCAGATATACAAGCTCACAGCGCGGCACCGAGTGCCGCGCTGCGAGCTTGTAGATCTGCTATTTTTGAAAAACACATGTGTGCAAATCTTTGAATATATTTTCAAAGCGAACGTTTGTAACTCAAATTTTGCTTCTGGGTGGTCCCTGAACTAAATATTTTGAGATGGGGGTCCGTGGCCAAATAAATATCATTTTGGGCGTCCTTCACATGAAAATGTTTGAGAACCACTGACATAATAGTGTCTCAAGAACAGACTAACTGAGCTCCAGCTAAGTGAAAAGGACCTTTTCTTTGACGATGGCTGACATAGAAACTTAGGTTTTTCAAAAAACCTTAGAAGCATTCAAAAGACACTTATAGAATCGGGTCAAAATTCTAATTTTCCCAATTTTTCAAAAATAGCAGATCTACAAGCTCACAGCGCGGCACCACTGTGAGCTTGTATATCTGCTATTTTTCAATAGTTAAAGCATAAAATAATGATACACAATACTGTGTACCCGTTCTAAATGGGTTAATTTGCAATGATCTACTATATCGTGTGCAAAAGCAAAATATCATACCGGTTTGGCTTTGTATCGTACCGTTTTAAAATGCGGTAATCGGTATCAAATAGTTTTGCAATGCAAATAATTGGTTGTATGGAAACTTAAGTATTTGTGCCTTGTATTTGGCAATTTTAAGAGGGAAAATTAAAAAGAGGAGTCTAATTACCTTCCCATTCCATATAGCTACTCTTGGTCTATCGATAAATGTGTGTAATCTCTTGTGTTCATGTCAAAGTAGGTTTGTCCATATGTGTTGAAATATATGTGTCCATGTATTTGTATGTATGTCCATGTATTTGCTAGATAATCATAGCGTTTACTTCCATAACACGATTTTTTTACATGTTTTACACAGATTTATTTTATTTGCTAAATAGTTACTAGATCGATTTTAAATCATTGAATCGAATCGTATCGTATCGCCATGAATGAACCAATATTGTCCATGTATCGTATCGTTAACCATGTATCGTGATGCGCATCGTATCGTTGTTAAAATGTATCGTTACACCCCTAGTGTGTGCACATGAGAGAGAGAGAAAGAGTAAGAGGGGGTTGGGGGAGTGGAAAAGAAGTGGGGGGGGAGGTGACAGCACCCCACCACCTCCACCCCTCCCAAGGAACCCCGTCATTACCCGTCCCAAAACATCCCAGAGGGGCCTCAAGAGAGAAGCGACACTGTCCCCTCCCACCACCCTTCATGCCTCTTTCCCTCTCTCTCTCTCTCCATCCATCCATCCACTCCTCCGCCGCCTCCACCGCCAACCCCCACCCTCAGACATCACCATGCAATTAGTGGCTCGCTGCCTCCTTCACTAACTCTCTCTCTTTCTTCATAAATATCTGTATATATCTGTCTGTCTGTCCTCCTCGGTGTTTATAAATATCTATATCTCTCGCTCTCTCCGTCTCTCTCTCTCTTTCTCTCTCTCTCTCTCTGTCTGAATCTCTGGTGGGAAGGGAGATCAATCCAGCTGCAGACACACCCAAAACCTAACTCAAGTCCTAACCACTCCAGCCCCATGCACTGTACTTTGTCGCCGTACAACCAACAGCGGAAATAGCGACGAAACGTGCTGCGAGCTTGTAGATTGGCTACTTGTATTGCGCAACATATAAAACAAGCATTATGCAGTCAGTCCCGCTTTCCTTTTTGTGACTCAGTCTCTCTCCTTCCCATCTTCTCACCCTGCCTTTGCTCTACTCACTCCATCTCACCATCAACTACACCCCCCCAACCCCCCTTTTTTCTGCTACCGCCACGAACCCATTTGCCAACAGCGATGCTATCATTATGTTAATGAACCGACGGGACCACTTCCTGTCTGTTGAAAATCCACTTCCTGTGTCAGTTAGAAACGGCGGCGGCACCCGCAGCCGCCCCCCTCTTCCCCCCACCGGCGCCAGCTGTCCCACGAGCCCCTGAGGGCATCTCTTATTGGTTGAAAACTATCTTCTTCCTGTATGTACGTACTCAGTATATACATACAGAGCTGCTGTCTCCGCCAACATAAAGTATATTATACTGTATGTTGGTGGAGGCGGCAGCTTTGAGGTCCCCTTTGGGGGCTCTGAAGCTTGGCTTTTAGGTGGCTTGTTTGTTTGCCGTTCATAAAAGTGAGTGAGAGTGAGTTTGGAGTGTGTTAATTGGGAGCAGGCTTGGGGAGCTTCAGAGGAGGACTTTTGTTTGTAAGCAGAAAGGGGAGGTGGGGTGCTGCTGACCAAGAAGACAGAAACTAAGTAAGAACGCAGAAATGCCTTCATAAATTTGCTATGACTAGTCCCCATACCCGGGGAGGTGCACATCAGTCAAACGTTTTTGCAGACTTTGGTATATACACAGTAGCCTGTATGCTTATAGTTAAGCTTTGGGAGACAACGTTTGTTGTGATCTTGCATCCTTCTCTCTTGACTCGCTGACAGTTAAACACACACACACGCACACACAGTAGATCCTCCTACAGAGAGAGGTTTGTGTCCCAGCCGTCTGGCTGTACGCCTCTTTCTCAATGTGGAAGTAGTTGAAAGAATGTAGTTTGTTACCAGCGGTGAGATCGTACATTAGGCGATGCTCTGCTCCACGAATGAGTAAACATAATGCACACGCTAATGTTATTAGCATCAAGAGCTAACACAATGTGGATTGGAACCGTGCACGTGTCAATGTGCGAGTGAGTGTTATGGAAAATGATATTAGTGGCCCTCCACTCATAAAAGGCTGTGTGTGTGTGTGGACACGGCCTCCAAATGAATGTCATCAACAACCTTTACGACTTTGTAGCTCAGCTGTGAGCCAGGTCTGTGCTCAGCCTGTTGTCACAGGCGTTCTGTGTTTCTGTGAATGGGCAACGGTCGGCAACAGAAACTCTACACATGCGCAGTTTGGTATCCCATAGCTTGCAGCGCTGTAACCATGGCGATGACAGATCGCAAGCATCCCATAGCCTGAATGCAGTTTACCATGTTACACAAAAACGCAAATAAACAGCTTACATTTTGGGAAAGTGAAAAACAGGCGTCACAGGTGTGTGCATATGCTAATAGTCAACGCCTGTGTGCGAGTTCAGATCAATTGGTCAAGCCACTGAGGAGAGAACCCTGATGAACAGGTTTTGATGACAAGAGAATTCCTTGATGGCTTAGTAGAATATAAAGTATGAAATGTAGGGATGGGGATCGAAACCTGTTTCAATTAAAGGAGAACATTTACCATCAATACTATAATTTTGCAAATGTCTGAGTGAGTGTCTGTATGTATGAAACAGCGTTTCTCATCAGTGGCTGGAGCAATTGATCTGAAATCGCATCACCATAAGCATATGAACACACCTGACATAACTGTGAAGCCCGTTTGTCACTTTCGCAAATCGTATGCTGTATATTTGCATTTTATGGTGTATCTATATCTATTTAGACTACAGTACCTTTTGTGACCACACATGTTAAGGGAGGGGCGCTGTTGTTCAGGCCATGCACAATCACACACAAACACACACACACACACACACACACACACACACACACACACGGGGGGAGTGTGTGTGTGTGTGTGTGTGCAGGCGGGCGGGCGGGTGTGTGTGCAGGCGGGTGGGCGGGTGGGCGGGCGGGCTGGGGGGGGGGGGACAGTATCTCTGTAGCCATTAAAGGAAACGGGTTTCTTACATTGATGCTCCTACATCATGCAAGCACCAGTTAAAGTTACTTTCCATCCCTCATATACTGTGTGCACAGTGCACATCCCATAACCCACACACTGCACATCATTTTGGAGCTCATAACTTTGAACGGGTAAGGGCTAGTTGAATTTAATTGTGGAAAAAAGGAGCTACTAGGTTGGCCTACTTGATCCATCCAGTGGCTTGCAAGATTAGCTCCGGACAAACACAAACACACTCACACACACACAGACACAGACACACACACACACACACAGCCCAAAAGACCCACGACGAACACATGAATGATTCCCATGCCTAATCAAGGATAGCATTCACACACACCACACACACACAAAGTCCTCACCTGTGGACGTAGTGCAGCTGGTGAACCGAGTCGATGGCCAGCACCATCTCGGCCAGGTAGAACCTGGCCATCTCCTCCGGCAGACGGTCCTCGAACTTACTGAGCAGCGTCAACAGGTCCCCACCTACGTAGTAGTCCATCACCAGGTACTGGTGAGAGAGGAGCGAACAGACAGGACACGTTAAAAAAAAAAAAAAAATCTCCATACTAGTACAGCTAGGGCTGTCACACAATTATGACATAATTGTCAATTATTTGACATAGACGCACTTACCGGTATTCCCATGTTGAAGAATGTTCATGTAGCCTCGCATATCAAAGTATAAAGTTGTCAAATATGTCAGTAATTTCATTGTGTATTTAGGTTACGTGTTATATCTGCCATGTGCAACTTCAAAGCCTAAAAGCCAAACAGAAATGTAATTGTCAACACTAAAAATACAATTAAATCGAAGTTATTTGAGTGACAATTAATCGTCATGTAAAATTTCGTAATCGTGAGTTCGTGACCGCCCCAAGTACAGCACAGTTCATTGTAAAAAAAAAATAATATCAACAGATATTTAGAACACACACCAAATTCCTGAGTGGTGATTTAGTTCACCGTTTCCCAAACCTTTCAGGTCGAGACCCAAAAGAGATTAGACATTTGCCCGGGACCCAAACTAGTGAAAATAGCAGATCTACAAGCACACAAGTAGGAAAAAAATGGGTCCTGACCCACTGTTTGGGAACCAGGGATTTAGATGGTCCCGTAAGGGTGAGCGTTGAATGAACCCCTTCACTGTGTAGTAGTTGCAGTAATTAACAGTGGTAGCATTACGTCATCTGTTTCTTATTTGAGAGAGAGCAAGAAAAAAATGGTCGAGATGATCCATTGCAAGCTGTTCTACAAGCTCACAACATGACGCAATACGAGCTTGTTGATCGGCTATTTTCAACGAGACACTGTGGTACCGTACCACTTACTATAAATTAGGCTTTATACAGTATCACATTCCACAGATAAATCAAATAATTATCTATTTGCAGAAAATGCCCATAATTTTGACTAAGTATGCCGTTTTCTGATCCCTCGCTCTTTTTCCATCCTCCTCTCCCTATTTTCTCACAGTATCATTAACATTGAGGGGCATTCTGGCTACGAATGCCTAAAATGAGTCTGGTTTTTCTTTTCTTCACTTTTAGGGGTTCCCTAAAAATAGCAGGCTGGGGAGTGTCCAGCTAAGAGCATTTGTTGTGAGAATGCAGAGAATGGAATGACGGGCAGTCCTGGCATTTGAACCCAAGGTCAGGGAGTGCATACTGGCTGGCTCCGCAGTCAGTCAAGAGATGGACGGCCATATCAGCCAATGAAGACTGTCGTAGGACAGCAGCGTGGCTATCGGCCAATCAGCAGGCTGGGAATTCATGCATTGGTGGTCAATGGCTGTTTGCCATTATCAATGGGAATGTTAAGTGATTATTGTTTTTGTACAAAGAAAACTCCTTTTTCTTTTTCTCTCTTCTCGATACTCTGATAGTAATCATTGCTACAGAGTTTTTGTTCAGTAACAGGGTCTCCCTGTCTCCGCTTCAAATATAGTATCCGTTTAACCTGTATCCTGTATGGGTTCTATCTCCTGATTGGATGACATTTGCATCCCAACCTGAAAATGTATTTTCTGTTTAATAAAGAGCTGGAGTGAGATGGGGAGATCCTTGCTACTGAACAAGCACTCTATGGCAATGATTGATATCGAAACATAGAGCTATTTAACACTTTCTTAAAAACAAATATAAATCATTCTCTTCTGTTGCCCACTTTAGTGCAACGTTACTCTTCAGTGTACCTTGTATTAAGGAATGAAGGTCTAAATATAGCTGTTTAATATGCTGGCATAACCACTATATCTTTACCACAATCTTAATATTAAGCAGAAAAGCGGACCAATCTCAGGCAGGGGCAGTTATTTCCAGAACATTAAGTGTAAAGGCCGGGGGGGTCATTTGACCATAAAGTCAGGGTGCACAGACAATGACACATAATGTACACGTGCTCACACAAGCCCAGCCATGTGTGACTGGTGGGTTTGTGAACCAGACACTTTGGCAGGTAACCAAGTGCGTTCTACAAACATAGCTGGATAATGAAAAGTGGCTGGGGAAACATGAGTCACTGATGATGGCTGATGGACATAATGGAGAAGTTTGATGCTTTGACAATCATGCTCACATGTAGGGCCGCAACTATCGATTATCTTCTCAACGATTATTCCATCAATTACCTTTTGATTAGTCAAATAACGAGAAGCTTGTTGTATTTACATCAATGAATCAACGTAAAATAATTGTAATTGAACGGTGCACAAAAATATCTAGTTTCACTCCTATTCAAGCGCAAATGGAAGTGTGTTTCTTAACTTATTTCTACATTCTCTTGTTGGTGACCATGTTGAAAATGTTGGTGACCAGAATAAATCCAATGTCTCGAGGGCTACCCGTGGGGCCAACGAAGGTTGATACAGTACATGGTAGTCCACATGGATGAAATCATCCAATCATCTCGACTGAAAAATGTTGTCAGGCCATGTCCTAATCTGTGTTTTGTGAAACACACTAGCACAAAGGAGGCCTACGTCCTCCCGGTGGGGGCTCCTCACTGGCAAGCGAGTCAGTAGGAAACAACAGCAGTGACGACACAAATGTGCGTGGGGATGAATTAATGGACATAACGACTCACCAGGTTGTTGTCATCCTGGAAGGCATAGTGGAGGGTGGTTATCCACTGGCTGTCGCCGTTCACCAGCACGTCCCTTTCCTCCCGAAAACACGCCGTCTGAAGAGAGACAGAACAAATGTCACGCTTTACAACGTGATGTATCCATGACAATAGGGCTGTCACAATTATTACATAATCGTCTAAACGTGATTATTTGACATTATCGCAATTATTTTGTCATAATCGTCATAATCGTGAATGTTGAAAAATTTCCGAAATAGTGGAAATAGCAGATCTACAAGCTCACAACGCGTCGCATCGCGACGCGTTGTGAGCTTGTAGATCGGCTATTTCCGCTATCAAAGTTATTTTATAAGTAGTAAGTTGTCAAATATGTCAGTAATTTCTTTGTATATTTAGGTTATGTGTCATATCTACCATGTACAACTTCAAAACCTAAAAGCCAAACAGAAATGTAATTATCAACAACAAAAACACAATTAAATCGTTAATCGCCAATTATTTGAGTGACAATTAATCGTCATGTAAAATGTCATATCGTGACAGCCCTACATGACAACATGCAGGACCAGGGAAAGTCATAGATCAGGGGTCTTCAATGTTTTCAGGCCAGGGACCCCTTAGTTGAGAGAGAGATGAAGCAGGTACCCCCACAACCTGTTCATAGATTCCATATAGTTTCATTGTTTGACAGCACAATCATCAGAGTATTTTGGATGTCAATTTGTGTTTTCAGATATTTCACCACTTGAACTGTCAATACTTAATAAACTTGACCTTTCACTCTGTACTTAATCTGCTCCATTTCCCCTCTACACCAAAGCTCTTTGCCAAAAATAGCCGATCTACATAATCTACAAGCTCACAACGCCTTGCGCTAGTTTGTAGATCTGCTATTTTTGGCTAAAGTTCTCAGAATATGGACACTAGGGTTCAAATGGTTAATATAAAAAAGGAGACTCAAAGATTTGGAGGACCCCCTGTAGTAACTCTGGGGACCCCCTGTTGAAGACCCCTGTCATAGACAGTGTAGAGCAGGGGTTCGCAAAGTGGGTTCCTGTGACGCAAGTCCACCCCTAGGATAGAGATGATGGGGTTCAAGTGGTTAAACGTCAAGTATAAAGTTATTTTCAATCTGTCCTAATGGAAACAGATATTCTCTCAAGTTTTCCTTGTTTGACATACTGGATCTTAGGTGGAAAGATTTTCATATTTACGTACCATGACATGAATGTAAGGTGCTAGTATCAATATAATTCAGGGGTGCCGTGGATGAAAAAGGTGACCTGAGCCAAAAAATGTTGAACCTCTGGTGTAGGGGCAATGTGAGACTTTTTGAAATCTTTTGAAAGATTTTTTTAAATCACTTAAGTCATATTTCAAGGCCGACTGTCACTCAAAAATGGCCAATCCAGAGATACACATCGCAACACGCCATGAGCTTGCAGATGATCAGTTATTTCTTTTTGCTTTCTGCTTTTTTTTAGTAAATGTTTGAAACTTTTGCCCAAAATAGGGATGCCAGGTTTAAAGTATAATATTCAGCCACAATACAGGAATGTAGCAGATGATATCAGCTATAAAGCTCCACTTTGAATGGATTTAATGTGAAATATGCACCCAGGTTACACATAGTACAAGTCTAAAGGCTCCCACCCACTGCAAAGAGTAAATCAAACATAAGACCCTCCAGGGGATTAACGGACATTCCGTTAATAAAAACAAGCATGATAATATCTGCTAATGTTGCATAAACACGCAGTAAACCTCCACCAAAGGGCACATGGTTAGTTTTGCTTTTTTTTTAGCTTTGCTTTTTGTTCTGTTGTTTCCCATGTCCAGGCTCACACACACACACACACACACACACACACACACACACACACACACACACACACACACACACACACACACACACACACACACACACACACACACACACACACACACACACAGAGTGTATGGGTAGTTCTGCCCAATGAGATATGAGGCATGAAGATGGAAGACCCAGGGGACCAATAGGAATGTCTTACCGACTGTCACGGAGAGGTCAATGAGAAAAACACGCATTAGAGAGGCCAACAATGACATGTGTCACACACTGCATGTGACCCAGCGGTTGGGTTAAGGGAGCGCGCATGGGGCCCACATGTCCCTCCATGGCACCAAATCATATAAGAGCTTGTCAACCTTTTAAACCGTACGTTTAAAAGAGACCGCTTTTTTTAAATCACATTAAACCCTGGAGTCCCGATGTTGGGCATGTCATAACGGAAATCGCACGTTCACAAGCTCACATCGCATGGCAACTTGTTGTGAGCTTGTAGATCGGCTATTTGAGGACAGCCAAAATATAAAATGGGTTTTTGAGTGGTTAAGATATTTCTGTCTAAAATGTCTTAATGTAGGTTAAACACCACTACTGTATATACTGTACTGTATGTATACAGTAGCAGTATGTTTGGAGAGTCTCACCTCTGCTCTCTTCAACATCTCCCATTTGTTGAGAATCTTCATGGCGAACACCTTGTCTGCATTCTTTACCCTCACCACTGCAACCTGGAGAAATACACAGACAGAAACAAGAGTTTAATAATATATAATATAATATAATAATATATCATGGTATATGCCTCTCATAAAATATGCCCTCTCTCTCTCTCAGGAGCTCTCTCTCTCTCACTCTCAATTCAATTCAATTCAATTCAATTCAAAGGGCTTTATTGGCATGATAAAACATACGTTTACATTGCCAAAGCACAAGTGTACACAGTACAATACAATCAATCAATATAATACAATCAAAATGAAATATGTACAATTTGAAGGGGTGGGACAGTTTTCATGTATGTTTCATGTACAGTTTGTATGTACTCCGTTATTTTTTTACAGAGAGAGAGAGAGAGAGAGGGAGGGAAGGAGAGAGGCAGAGCCAGACTGACAGATGAATAGATAAATAGATTATTGATCCCATAAGGTAAATTCAATTGGCATTGCAGAACGGTACTGCAACATAACCGATATACGCACATACTGTATGTACACATAATAAACAGTGAGCACACATGTCGTTGATGTTACTGGTAGAGAGGAGAGGGAACAGGAGGAGAGCAGAGAGGATGGGAGATGAAAGGGAGTCATAGTACAGGAGTACAGGAGGAGGAGGAGAGGAGGAGGCAGACGAGAGAGGAAGGGGAAAGGAGGGACAGGAAGTGACCTTGGACACCGAGGTGTCGACCCCGAAGGCTGACTGACACGCACCACCTGGATCCTCTTACACCACACACACACACACACACACACACACACACACACACACACACACACACACACACACACACACACACACACACACACACACACACACACACACACACACACACACACACACACACACACACACACACACACACACACACACACACGAGCGTGCATGCACAAACACATAATGTCGTTGTCGGGTGGAAACCTTGTATGTCCAAAAGAAATACTTTTGTGCGACAGCCTTGTCTGATGAAGCAGGGCTTTACTTGGCAAACAAAACATACACATTTAAAACTCATATGAGCTGTTACCATCGGGCAGGAGGCTTAGAGTACCTCTGGCAAAGAAGAAGGGTCATCATTTGTGCCAATGGCAGTGGACATTTTAAATAAGAAAATGTTTGAATAGTTCCAACCCCCACAGCCCTTGATCACTGTTGCAATGTTGCCATGTCATGGGATGCATTTTATATCGTTTTAATGCATTGTGTATTTTATGTATGTTTTATTGATAGGTTTTCAATGTAATGGGTCCCGGGACCCACAGGTGGTCATTCAAATGGGTCCCAGAAAAGTTTTATGAGTCCTCAATACAATGTTTTCGAGCGATGTGAGCTTGTAGATCGGCTATTTTCAAAATGTTTGCCTATTTCTTATATTTATTTTACAATTTGGCTAATGTTTGAACTTAGAACTAGGCTACAGACACCCATTTAATTATATTTATATCACTGGGACCCCAATTTATATTAAATGTTAAAATACTAGAGTACAAATGGAACAGGTCCATTTGGTTCCATTTGTTCACCGAGTTACAGACCCATAAAGTTCTATTTGGTTCCTAACTATCATTTATCTGGGGACCCCCTGGAACTCCCTCAAGAACCCAGGACCCCACTTTGAGAACCACTAGTGAAAATACCCCAGGACCATGACATGAGTCCCTGGGCGACTTGAATGAGTTTTTGATGCGGGATGCGCACGTAATGACATCACTGTTGTTGTATACTGACTGAATGCCTGTGTGCCAAAGACAAATTTCCATTTTATGCAAAATTTGATGGACAATAAAGTTTTCTTATCTTAACTTGGAGATACAAGGTTTCTGCCCGAGAGTGCACACACACGCACACGCACACACACACACGCACGCACACGCACACGCACACGCACACACACACACACACACGCACACGCACACACAGCTGGGCATTCGTGTCAGATGGATCCATGCTACAATTCCCTTCTTGGTGTCCTGACTCGCATATAATATACAGTACAAACACATGATGGAACAACATTCCCATATGGAACCCCTTTAGGAACCAGAGAGAACCTTTTTGTTGGGGTGAGAGCATGAAATGTGCTGCTGTGGTCTTTTTAAAACAACGTGGGAGGCCTGAGGGCATATTCATACTGTACACAGTTACTGTATGTGGGGTTGATGCATCCAGGCCCTTTCTTTTTTCTTTTTTAACCAATATGGATTTTGCTAAATGTTCTTCATGCCATTTGTTTATGGAAAAGAACGGATCAGATTTGTCTCCTTTGTAGGCAGCACACTTGTTGGCAGCAGCGACTGCAAAGTAGGGATGGGACGATATGAAAGTTTCATATCACGATTATTGTGACCAAAGAAATTGCGATTTACGATATTATCGTGATAATTAAAATCCATTATCCTGGGGCAGAACATTTGCCAAAAAATAGCTGATCTACAAGCTTGTAGATCAGCTATTTTTTGGCAAAGAGATTTGGTAGAGAGTGAAAAAAAGACTGTATAAAGTATGTATATTATAAGTATGTTTTACCAATAGAGGGTTTAAATCGTACTGGATATGCAGCTCGGCAAGTAAAGGATAAATTGATCCCAGTGCATGACAGAGGACGATATCACGATAAATGTAATCTCCACGATACGATTATCGTGAGTGTTTTTTATCACGATAAGCAATCGTCCCATCCCTACTGCAAAGAGGTTTTTACAACTAAGAGGAACAGTCAACGGTGACTTTCACTGATCACCGATGAACTGCTGAGAAAGGATCACGCAAGGATGACCTACTAGGCCAGGGTTCCCCAATTAGTTTTCCCCAAGGGCTGAATCATGTCTAGGGTACCAAGCCAAGGGCCACAACATTAGAGCAGTGATGGCTGAGTGGTTAGTGTCCATACCTAGGACTCCGGAGACCCCAGAGGTCGCAGGTACGATCCCCCGCTCCAGCTATCACTGCTCCCCCCCTTGCGCTCCTTGTGGGCTGCCTCATAAGGGTTCAGCTGGGTTAAGCTGAAAAAAAAGCAGCTGGGTTGGGCTGCGATACCCGAATTTCCCCCGTGGGAGGAGTAGGTAACTATCAACATTGCAGGGGGCGACGGACGGTGGCGTTCCCGCTACTCCAGCGACAGTTCAGATATCGTCGTTGTCGGTGAATATCTTGTATGTCCAAAACCGTTCGTTTTGCAATCATTTTAAAAATTATTTAAACTAGTGAAAACAGCCGATCTACAAGCACACAACGCCTCGCATCAGATCGGCTGTTTTCACTACTTTTGTGCGACGGCCTTGTATGATGAAGCAGGGCTTTACTTTGGGAAAGAACATACAAATTTGGAGACACAAGGTTTCCCCCCGACAACGACGATATAACAGTGTTGTTGCTGCTCTTATACCACCATTATTACTGGGGTTGGTGTGGGCCAGACAGTAGCCCCCCCCGCGGGCCGCAAATGGCCCACGGGCCGCCTATTGGGGAACCCTGTACTAGGCCATGACCCACCATCAAGGAAGTCAGGGTTATGAACTTATGACTAAGAAGAGAGGAGCTCTCTCTCTCACATAGACACACACACACGCTGACATTTGCAGGCATTATACTGTACATATGCTCATACAAAACCCAGTTGTAATCGCAAACACACAAACACACACACACACACACACACACAGTATGCACAAGTATGCAGACACACATGGAAATATGTAAACACTGTCTCTCTATCTCTCTCTGTCAAGTAGTGAAAACAAGCGAGTGGTCCGTACAAGAGGGGGAGCCTGCAGTCTATTAAATGAGCCAGGGAATGCAGCTAATGCAATACAATGATAACATTCCTCCACTGTTTGGATTTCCCCCAGCGATCACTCTGAGGAGGAGGAGGAGAGGAGGAGAGGAACAGGGGCAGAGAGAGAGAGAGAGAGAGAGAGAGAGAGAGAGAGAGAGAGAGAGAGAGAGAGAGAGAGAGAGAGAGGAGAGACAAGAGGTGGAGCACACTGTTCTTGGCAACAACTTTGTGTTTTTGTCCCTTTCTCCATCTCCCCTTTCTGCACTCCATTCTTCCTCTACTCTTCCTCGTTTCCGACCTCGTTTGCTGGTTTTCGTGACCAGACTGAAGGTTCATTTATAGACCCTATCGACAAGGGTTGGTTGACAAGAATTAGGGTTGGGCAATATAATCGATATGGCAATACATCGCGATAGTTTATTTGCCAATACTTTATCGATACTTCAGGCTGTAGTATCGCAATACTTTGAGGAAAATAAAATAAGTTCCCATGCATAGGAACCAATGGTAGAAGTCCGGTCCTGACACTCGCTGCCTTTAGATGTCGCTGTACTATAGTGGCTACTTCCCCTTCCCACGGTTCAGTGAGTGAGGTCTCTCGAGAAAATGGCTGCGAACGATGAAAACAACAACATTAGAGCAGCGTCTTCAGCTTTGAAAGCTGATATATTGCAATAGTATCGCAATAGTATCGTATCGCAAAGATTTGCAATATATCGTGATACTATTGCATCGTGACCCAAGTATCGTGATACTATTGCATCGTGAGAAACGAGAATGACCAAATACATATGAATGAACAAGGCAACCTAGAGTTGTTCATATGATATAGTCAAGATGCGGCTAATTCATGACGCTCCATTTTCCCCATGTCAAAGTCCATCGAGTTTTTCGGTCACAATTTGTCAACTGAGTGTTTCCAATGTAAATAAAATCTGTTTTTGAAATAGGTCAGCGAGCTAACACTTGGAGGGTGGGTTGTGGCGTTATTTAGTCATTCAGCCACAGGGGCTAGTAGTTTAATTAATTAAACATTTAAACCCAGACTTCATTGAACGGGGTCCCCAAGGGACATATGTTCTTGTATTATCTAAGCTGGTCCCTCCTCACCGAAAATAGCCAGTCTACAAGTTCACAATGCATCACCAAGGGTTGTGGGGTTGCAGATCGGAAATTTTCTCAGACTGTTTGCCTAATTTCACTGAATGTTCGCCTATTATGATGACATGACCAGAATGGAGACGCTAGGTTCATTTAGTTAGACCAGCCAATCTAATATTCCTTCACTGCTAAAATGGCTTGCTGGAGAGGAAAGACTGACTGAGCAGAGCAGAGCACACGTTGGCAACCTCCCAAAGTGGCCAGCAGACATGACAGATTTGCCAAACATGGGCAATATAAAGATCTGTTTTTTTCGTTTGCGGCATGAATAAAACGCATTGGATTTGGTGTGCAAGGCTGTGCGGAATCGGCGCTGCGGATCCAAAAAGGAGTCATAAAAGGAGTGAGGAGTTTTTTACCGCATGCGACAAGACGCACGAATCGAACTGAGTTCGATCGAGAAAAAAACGCACGGCGGCAGCCACTCGTCGCACGGCTAATTCGGAGCCGGTGTGCATGAGGTCGTAGAGAATCACTTTTCTTTTCAAAAAATTATATTGTCCGTTTTATCCGTGCGGTTAAACGCGCCTGTGTGCAAAGGGCTTAAGTATCACCAAATCTCTTTGCTGAAAATAGACAATCTCCAAGCTCACAACGCGACAACCTCAAAATAGGGATTGCTAGGGTTCATGTGGTTAAGGCAAAGCAGTAACTACTGATGTGTGAGTTCCCATAATGCAACAGCCCTGTACTGCTCCATACTGAAGCAGGAGAAGAAACCAATTAACAACATTCATCAGGAGATCTCTGCTGCATCACCAACCAACGCCATTTTTCTCCCTGCTGCTGACAATGGCAGGATGTAGCCTAGGGTCCCTTCACTTTTTGGGGTTTGATCCGGTTGGGAGCGGAAACCACTTTACGTCATGTTGTAGTCCTAGACGGACTACACTTTTGGCCGGAACTATCAAACCGGAAACAGTTTTAACCCAAAATATTCCCCCTGCACTCAAGGACATACTTTTAGGGCCTACCTAATAAACCCCTTGATGCGGCGTCGTTTTGCTTTTGGAAATTTTGTTTGGTATATGCATCTTTTAGTCCAACTCATAGCGACTGGCAAGACTACACTAGGCTACTCGAGCATTTTAATAGGGATTGGGGAAACAAATGGGGGGGAAACAAAACAAAGCGACGCTGCTTCTTCTGCTTGTGGTTTCCGCCTAGACCGGATCAAACCGCCCGTTGTAAACGATCACCAGGCTTTCCACCAGAAAGCCTGGTGAGGCGAGGTTAGGCAGGATACCTAAACATGTTGCTCTCTCTCTCTGTATCTATGTCTCTCTTGTCTATCTGAAAGGATTTTTCTTTACTCAAAGTCTCCATCAGTCTCTTTTCTGTCTTTTAGTTTTGTTCCATCTCTCCTTCTCTTTCCCCATAGCCGGGGAGCCACAGGCCCAAAAGCTCAAAGAATAGGATGTTACCTGTGATGTCATGACATACTTTTAATTTTTGTTTTTTCTATTAATTTGGTCATCAAGGTCCACAGAATGAGAGGCCTGCTCTGCCGGAAATCCTGCGAAAAAAAGTTATGGCCATTTGTATATTCACTCCATCGACTTCAATATAAAGGAAAGAAACACACCAAAAAAATATGCTTTAAGTAGCATGTGAGGGGTCAAACTAGGGATTCTTGATGATTCTGAATCCATTGCAAGCATTTGTTTTGCATGAAAAACATTCCTTGGGCTAGAAAACGGACCAAAATAACGGTGAAAAGTGATGACTCATCACTTTTCACAGGTTTGAGAGGCTGAAATCTAGCCCAAGGAATGTTTTTCATGCAAAACAAATGCTTGCAATGGATTCAGAATCATGAAGAACCCTTAGTTTGACCCCTCACATGCTACTTTTTTTGGTGTGTTTTTTTCCAGTATAGTGAAGTCAATGGGAAACTTTTTTTCGCAGGATTTCCGGCAGAGCAGGCCTCTCATTATGTGTACCTTATTGATCAAATTGATAGGACAAACAAAAATTTGGAGTATGTCATGACATCACAGGTCCTCTCTCATTTTGGCCCAGTGGCTCCCCGGCTACCATCTATACATTCGGGCTTGGCGATATGACTTCAAATCAATATCACCATCATTTCAAACTTGTGCCTCAACTAACTTGTTGCGACCGTAGGTCACAGTTAACTATAAAAAACGTCACATCTTGTCCTTATCTTCGTAACGCCTCAATGTCTATACTGTAGCTGCTGACCTGTTGTGACATCACATCATGACATCACATTCCGTCCTTGTCTCTTGTATGCCCACATATGGAGATCCCTGATATCCATATATGTCTATAGCTGACCTATGAAATCACATTGTTGTGACATCACATTGTGACATCACATCACATTCCGTCCTTGTCCCTTGTATGCCCATATATGGAGATCCCTGATGTCATCAATATTCCTTGGAATGCCCATATATGGAAATATTGTGCGAGTCATGTGGTCTATAACAAAAGACATCTGTGATGTCAGACGTCAGTCATATCCATATTTGGGAAAATATTTTGACCACAATTTAAACAACCAAACGCATCTCAAATCACACTTGCAAATGAATTCCGATCTGTGCGATTTCTTTTCACAAGTTAGCGAAGAGCTAATCCAGTTACAGTCCCACAGGGAAATAGGAAATGACGTCATCGCAACAGGAGATCCCCGTCTGTTTCCTGTTAAAAAGAAAAGCGGAAATGCCTGTAACTTGGCTCCTGTGTTCATATTGCAAGTTTGGGTGAGAAACGCTGTATTCACCGGCCCATAACTAGAGAACCAATGGTTGAAATGACTCGCTTTATTTCTTTGCGGAAGCACAGAGATAACCTCCCTCTTTACCAACGACCAGGGGATCGATCGTACTGGAGATAAATATTCTGTGACTACTTGAAAAGGTACGAAAAAATGGCGGCAGTGGTTGTATTATTTTACTGGGGCAGTGAATACATTATAGTGAAAATAGCAGATCTACAAGCTCAGAATGTGTCACAACAGCTATATTTGTTATTTTGTACTCCAATGTTCAACAAGGTTTTGTGGTTAATCAGACGAATGAATTTAGTTGATTATTCGTTGATATAAGAAAACGATAAAAAAAAACGATTAAAAAAAAACGTGTTTCTCTATTATTCTGTTTTAAGTGAATTCTTGGTTCTAAATATTGGTTGTGATATATTTTCTGTTAATTGCCCAGCCCTAGTGCATGTGCAGTCTTGTCAAAGCCTCACAAAGGGGACTGCATGCAGTCATACAGCTGGGTCTCTAATCTTCACAGGACCTTCCAAAAGAAAGTATCTATTCTCTGTTTTCGTTGATCCGATACGAGGTCAACTGGGCGCCGCTGCTACAGCCACACTATAAAAGAGCAACACTTCATGACTCTGGAATGCTAGCATGAGTGAAAGAAACTGATCGCGACGCTCAAGACAGTTGCCTACTGTGGATCTATCATCATTCAATTAGAATACTAGCATCCTACTAATGGCATACATTGCACCAGTCAAGTCGTCCCTATCATGTGAATGAATAATGGACCCATGTGATGATCACGTTGCGTCTCAAGCTGCCCAAAACTAACCGTATTAGTTACGTATGAATGGCACAGCTGGCTCGCTCAAAGGGCACAGGGACTTTGCCATACCACACATGACATGGCCCATTCAGAGACGGAGGCATATACCAGTGGAACCCAGTGTGTGTTACACAAGTTACAAATTAGAGATGTGCCAATTGATCGGTGAGTGATCGTGATCGGCCGATAATGCCTCTATCGGCTTTGATCAGTATCGGCTTTGCCGATCTATAAGCTAGAACAGCTATTTTCACAATATTTATCTGTGGGACGGAATGTAACCTCAGCTTCAACTCCTACAAGTTGAATTGGATACTAAAGGACCTCAGCCTGCAATCTCCTAATGTTTATACTTAATATACAATGTCAATGTTTTGTAAGAAGAATCATTAAATATATAAATGCTGCAACAGTAACACAATAAATAGAAGAATTTATTGATTTGAGGCTGTGAACGGGAATATCGGTATCGGCAGATACTGATTCTAGTTGATCGGTGACCGGTATCAGCCCCAAAAATCGCAATCGGAGCATCTCTATTACAAATAAATAAAATACCACTGATACAAAGCAGGTAGTCAATTTACAGTCAAAGAGGGATCGTAGTCAAAGATTTTGAATCTCCCTCTAGTTCATATTCTCAGTCAGTCTCTGTATAATTTTATCTCACTCTCTTGCACTTTTTCCTGCCTTCTGTCCCTTTGTGATTGTGTCTCTCTCCCTTGCCGTGATTCCTTTATTTACAGCTCTGGGAGTGGAGATTGTAGGGCAGATAACCTTCAGCAACCACAGGCATTGCGCCCGATTTTTATCGGAACCCTTTCCACAAAATGACGACATTACATATTTTCGGGCTTTGTGAAACCCTTGTCAACCATTCCCCCGCTGCCACCTCTGGGACATGGCTACAGGGGGCACCTTGGTGCGGTTCACCCACACTGTGTGAAACTGAAGCCCAGTAAAAGTCTCGCTGAGGCCGACGGGGCCTGGAACGTTGGGCAGGGTTCCAATCAGGGATGGGACGATACGCGATATTATCGTTTATCGTGATAAAAAAAAAACTCATGATAATCGCATCGTGGAGATTTAATTTATCGTGATATAGTCCTCCGTCATGCACTGGGATCAATTCACCTTTTATTTGCCGAACTGCATATCTGGTACCACTTAAATCCTCTATTGGTAAAAGGTACTTATAATATACGTACTTGATACAGTCCTTTTTCACTCTATCAAATGTCTTTGCCAAAAAATCTGCTATTTTTTGGCATATGTTCCGCCCCAGGATAATGGATTTTGATTATCGCGATAACATCGTAAATCGCGATTTCTTTTGATTATCGCGATAACATCGTAAATCGCGATTTCTTTTGTCACAATAATCGTTATATGACATGTTCATATCGTCCCATCCCTAGTTCCAATCCTCCCGTGCGTTTGTGCATGTATGTGTGTTTCATAAGAATCATCAACTAGGTATGTCTGCGTGAAAGTGTGTGCTCTTTCAGGTATGCGTTATGTGAAAAAGTATGCACTCTGTGTGTGTGTGTGTGTGTGTGTGTGTGTGTGTGTGTGTGTGTGTGTGTGTGTGTGTGTGTGTGTGTGTGTGTGTGCGCGCGTGCGTGTGTTATACAGACTGCAAAATGCTACAAATCCACGGCAGTCTCACACCATAATGTAATGCACACCGACTACAGTATGAGGCTTTTATCCTTCCATGTCCGGAAAAGACTTGTGGATCCAAAGGGTGTACTTATAAGGATTGGATGGAAAAAACAGGTCTATTCCCCGCTGACGTTCATACATCTCAACGTTTCATAATCCCAGTAGGAAATCAACGTGCTACAATGGCCCCTTTCACTGTTTCACCAGGCTTAATTGATGGTTATTTTAGCTGGTTGATTGATTGACTTGGAATAGAAAGGGAACTTCAAAGTGATGTTTGGGCACTTGCCAAAATGGCGAGTGGAATAGAAACCATAGCCAAAACTGTCCGACATGTAGCCAGTGGCTGGCGTCAAACTTCTCCTCCTGTTTCCAATGCATGTTGCATAGCGTCACTGTCAGGCAGAAACCTTGTATGTCTTCTCTATAATAACATCTTTTAAATAAATGCCCCACTTCATCGTATGACGAGTGGCGTGTTGTGTATGACAGTGTTGTGCAAAAAATTGTTTCGATTGTGAGCTTGCAGATATGGCATTTGTTCTATTTTCAAAGTCTGTCTGTGGGATTGTATAAATATTTAACCAATGAAAGCATTAACAAGAGCTTGAGTGAACTACTTTGGATCCACTGGGGGAAAGTAACCGTTTTGGACATACAAGGCTTCTGCGCGACAGAGACGATAGGTAGGTTAGTTAACCCATTTAGGCCTAGGATTATTGACTGCTTTAACTATTGAAAAATAGCAGATATACAAGCTCACAGCGCGCTGCGAGCTTGTAGATCTGCGTAACGGGGTAAAAAGTGAAGACACAAGGCTGCTGCTTCCTGGACACCGGTGTTATGTAAGTGTACACCGCTCTGAGGTAAGAGACTTGGCTGAGCACCATTGCTACTTGTCCCTCCAACATTCCCCAGCACTGACATCACTCCCTGAAACCCGGTGACAACAGTATTTCAACCTCCCCGTGGGCAGCCAACGAAGGGGTAGAAAAAAATATAGAACAACTAAAGTACGGAGACTCTGGTTTCAGTTGCACCAATTAATTTCTCTTCCAGGGGTAATAAGAGTGTGAAAGGGGGGGAAGGGGGGAGCTTATGAAGTTGAACTCACAGTCAGACATACAAGTAGGATCATGCTCAGGGTGCTCAAGCCTCGAGACTAATGCTAGTTTGCTGCTGGAATGCAAGCAGAGGGGACCACCACAACCAAGGGGTTCAACTTGGGGTCCGCAACCCACCGCCAAGCCATTGCATGGGGTCTGTCATCGTGTCCCCCCCCCCCCCCCCCCCCCCCAAAAAAAAGAAAAAACAGTTTTCCGTTTATTAACCACTTGAGCCCTTCGTTCAAAAATAGCAAAACTATCTACAAGCTTCCGATTTTTTTAAAGGATTGAAATAAAATAAAAAACATACAAAAATAATGCACAGAATAGGGACGCTACGTTTAATGTGGTTAAGGTAATTTGAGAAAAGCAAACAAACAAGAGTAACAGGTTCCTACATGCTACGAAGACATACATTTTAGAAATGATGAACTTAAAAGTAGGGCTGTCACGATATGACATTTTACATGACGATTAATTGTCACTCAAATAATTGGCGATTAACGATTTAATTGCGTATTTGTCGTTGACAATTACGTTTCTGTTTGGCTTTTAGGCTTTGAAGTTGCACATGGTAGATATGACACATAATCTTAATATACAAATACATTACTGACATATTTGACAACTTACTACTTAAAAAATAACATTGATAGTGGAAATAGCCGATCTACAAACTCACAACGCGTCGCATTGTAGATCTGCTATTTCCACTATTTCTGACATTTTTCAACATTCACGATTATGACGATTATGACAAAATAATTGCGATAATGTCAAATAATCACGATTAGACGATTATGTAATAATTGTGACAGCCCTACTTAAAAGGGACATCATATCGCTACTTTCACTTGAAGCATGAGCATGTCAAGAGAGTGGGCCAAGGATATACCTCCGGGGTCAATAAAGTATATAGGGTTTAAGTGGTTGAAATGGACCCATCAACAAGGGCTGCAATGTACAGAGGTTGTCTAACGATGAGCAGGCCAGGCTGTTGCCTTGTATGGTTGCCTCTGCCGTCAGTGTTTGAATCGTGTGTGGAATGGGTGAGAGGCTGAAAGCATGTAAATGCAGACTAGAGAAAGCATCAGATGTTTGCTCAATTGCTCCATGGGTTTTAAATGACAACTTTTGTTTTTTTACAACAAGGGTTCATATTTTAGATGGTCATTAGAAAAAAGAAAAGATGAGTGTTAAAATGTTTTCATCTACTGCTTTATCCTTTTGTTTTTTTTGCGATTTTAGTATTTTAATTTCAGTGGCTAAATATGTCTTTTTAGACACTAAGTTTCTCTTTACACCAGCCCCCATAAGTCACATCTGGCCATGAATGATTGCGGTGCATCTTGGGAATGGGCTTATTGTGTCTAAAAATACATATTTAGCCGCTTCATGCATGCAAATCAAAACCGTTAGAATCACAAAAATGATAGAAAACATAAAATAAATGAAAACATTTTAACACTCATCTTTTCTTTTTTCTAATGACTATCTAAAATATGAACCCTTGTTGTAAAAACTAAAGTTGTCCTTTAAATGAGGAGACAGATGAAACTGCATTTTCATGACAGGGTTATTAACCTGTCGCATCATATCATATGTCTCAAGGAAAGAAAATTCAAATCATGTCAAAACAATTAAATTGCTTGTAATGCAACTTCCAGAAGATTCTCTGCAATGTCGCCTATGAGGCTGGTTTGGTGAGTTTGCGAGGAGAAGGCAGAAAGGGAGGGACAGTGGCCTCTTGGCATTGAACTATGTGGCGTATTGTTATGATTTGTTCTGGGGTCATGTTACAAATTTTCTGTGGTAAGCTTGGTAAGAAAATAAAAGCCAGGAAGTAGATTTACCTCTCCAAAGGCTCCTCGTCCAATCACCTTGAGGATCTCGAAGTCCTCCTTGTGCAGGCGCATCTGCTTTACCTTGGCGGTGAACGGTTTGGCTGTAGAGAGAGAAGAGGACACAGTGTCAGCATTTTATTTCAACCAATGCTAGGGAGTAGGGACCAAGGGCGTCACAAGGGGGGGGGGGGGGGGACTGAGTTACTAGGCCCCAAGGTGGAGGTTCCTTCATTATTTTATCTATTGAAAAATAGCGGATATACAAGTTCACAGTGCGCGCTGCGAGCTTGTAGATCTGCTATTTTTTAAAAGTTGTAAAAATGAGTGCAAATCTTTGAATATATGAGGACACTCTGGAAGACGAGATGCTGCATCTTAAGTGTTTTATCCTCCAATACATTTCCAAATCAAAAAAATATTTTGAGATAGGGGTCCGTGGCCAAATATCATTTTGACATAGAAACATAGGTTTAAAAAAAAAACCTTCAAAGAAAAGCAGATCTACTCTAATAGTATATCTGCTATTTTTCAATAGTTTAAGCACAAAATAACGCAGTGAATCCTTGTACCCAGGGCCCAGAATTTCGTGCGACAACCCTGCTAGGGACAGAGCCCCAGCAAGGTTGATACACATACAATAAAATAAAATAAAATTCTTCCCCGAATGCCCATTAAGTGGAAATATTTTTGGGATGTCTATTGGGGATATTATGTACACAACATGAGGCATTCGTTGTTAATTTCCCTCAACTACAACAGTTATGTCAAGTTCATAGAATGTAAGCAACTTTACGGTAATGCAGCATCTAAGAGCCAAGAAGAATCAAGGTGATCTCTCAGCATATACAGTAGGTAGGTACAAGCAGTGAAATGGTTATGACATGGTCCACAAGACCGTGCAACAGCAGCAATGTACAAGATTAGAACCAGACCAATATATTATTGGTTTGGCAGATATATTGGCAACTTTTTTACGGCATCAGCAATTAATTATAGAAAACCGATGTGTCCTGACCGCTTTCAAACTGGTCGGAATTGTTTTTGGCATATCATTCATTATAGGCAAGAATGTGTAAAAAGTTTCAAAGATTGCTGATCTGCAAGCTCATAAAGCATCACATTGTGATGTGTGTTTTCAGGTTTTAGGGCTTTCCAAAACCGGTCCCAAAAAAGATCGGGCATCGTTCGGGCACTATACAACATAGTAATAATATTAATACCAACAATGAGACAACATTTCAGCTGGGATGGATGAGGAGGAACTGCTAGGTGGCCAAGTCAGGTCAGGATAGCGTGATTATGGATCCCACTGGGAAAGATGGATAACCACGCCCCGGACTCATTTTTGAAGCTTGTGATTGGCTGAACCGCACGTAGGGAGCGCTCCGCTGTAGTCACTTGGACCGCGCGAGGTGCACCAAAACCCAATTATCATTGCGTTTATCGTGCACTTGCCCAGGCCGTAAATAGAACGATTGCATTCACCACGGCTTCGTAACTCGCGCGGCGCTCGGGCGTGAAGAGCAGGACCAAGGTCCGCTGGCCTTCGCGCCGCTTGCAATGTCGTGGACAATAACTGTGAAAACGAGCGCTCTATGCCGTTTCCATCCATCTTTCCCAGTGGGATGATCCATAATCAGGCGTCAGGATAGAGTATTTCTGTAATACTTTAGATCTACTTTCATATTACACTCAAGTTTTCCATAAAATATAATGTTCATGAGACCTTTTTGAATAGAGAACAGTATTAAAACCTATATTATGATTTTTTTAAAGTGGGTTTCTAGAATTTAACCTGCATTCTAATTACCTAAATCTAGTCTTGCTCTGGGATGCAGGCTGACAGAAACTAAAACATAGATATATAATATCACTGTGCGATAACTCACCAAGAACACCACCAATCTCAGTTCCAACCCATGCTGATAAAACAGTGGTGTGTTGATATAAAAACAGTGTTTATCAGGTCACGGGTGGTGCGAGATCCTGGGTGGGCATGTTTAGTCACAGGCATTCTCTTACAAAAAGCTAAGCGGAGATGAGAAGATTGCATCTCCGCGATCAATGAATTCAGCATTTCCCTCATTTGTTGAGCAGCCTTCAGAGTTCAGACACTTCCTGCTTTACATGATGATACAAGCACGCCCAAGATAACCTGAATTGGCCACAGGTTCACAAAGGTCAGCCAATCAGTTAGGCCGATACCGCATTGATAGGGGGAGGCTTTTGTGGAGATAAGTTTAAAGGATATCTTGCACGTGGATATTGGCAAGCTAACCCCTTTGGTTTACATTAGCATTGTCACAAAATTAACATCCAGTGGACATTTCCATACCATATCCGTAGTGCCAATTTAAAAACTATTTCACAACTATCCCTTTCACAGGAATGAATTACTTAAATAATTAATGAATGGGAAAAGTCTTGGCACCTATGCTGATCACTCCAGCAGTGTTTCATTGCCTTTTTTATATTGGCCTTTACCTGTATATAAATCTATAAGTGTATAATATTATACATTTAAATTATTTACACATACACACTTGCATAGCAACTGATTAACAAAATAAGCCATTTCCAGTGACTTTCCAAACATCTGTTTTCTCCATGCCTTCTGCATAGCCTGTGTGTGCGCGCGTGCGCGTGTGAGTGTGCGTGTGTGTGTGCGCGCGCGCGCGTGCGTGTGTGTGTGTGTGTGGGAAACTGACTGCCAGCCAATAGCTGGCAGTCGGGGCCTTTCTGCAATCCCTCATCGGCCAATCATCACTCTAAAACTGTGTGGTTGCCATGACTTCACAAAACCTCTGCAGTTCAGGAAAAATACATTCTCCTGCTGTGAAAAAAAAGGGAAAAGGCCTGCAGAAATAAAACAAACAGGCCACTGAGAAACACCCTCACCCCCCCCCCCCCCCCCCCCCGACACACACCTCCTCCCCCCCTTTTTCTCACATTTTGTCTGTCCTGTTCTCCCTCTCTTCCTTCCATTCTGTCGCTCCCTCTCTCTCCTCTGGAAGCCATGCTCGCTCTCTCACCCTCCCCTTCCTTCTCTAGCCTGTTTCTGCTCTCTCTCTCTCCCACCGCAAGTGACAACAGGACTCGCCATGCCAAGGTCATGCACCGGAGGAGCACAAACGGAGACCACAGTGTGTGTGTGTGCCCTGCCCCATGGCATAATAACACACACACACACACACACACACACACACACACACACACACACACACACACATTGGCGTCACAAGGGGGGGGGAGAGTGGGACTGAGTTACTAGGGCCCAAGGTGGAGGGGCCCAGATTATTTTATACTTTAGCTATTGAAAAATAGCAGATCTACAAGCTCACAGCGAGCTTGTAGATCTGCTATTTTTGGTTGTTAAGTCGTGAAAATGTGTGCAAATCTTTGAATATATGTATTTTTTAAGCGAACATTTGTAAAACAAAAATGTGGTTTCTGCGGGGTCCCTGGAACTAAATATTTTGAGATGGGGGTCCGTGGCGAAATACATATAATTTTGGGGGTCCTTCACATGAAAAGGTTTGAGCACCACTGACATAGAAACAAAGGTTTTTTTTTTTAAAAACTTAGAAGGATTCATAGATATTCAAAGACACGTTTTCACGATTTTTCAAAAATAGCAGATCTACAAGCTCGCAGCGCGGCACTCGGTGCCGCGCTGTGAGCTTGTATATCTGCTATTTTCTTGTACCCAGGGCCCATAATTTGGTGCGACACCCCTGCACGCACACACACACACACACACAGCTCAGTGATCCCAGAGCGTAGGCTGGAGGCTGGTGGCAACACCTGTCACGGGAAAGTGAGCTTGCTGACTTAATATTTTACATCTTGTAATCCCTGGAACAATGAGCCTTTTACACGCTGGAGTGTGTTCTGGCATCAGGTGTGCGTAGGAGAGCCGTTTGATAATGTCACATTAAACTCTCAAATACCTGGAACGCGCCTGAGTCGCGTTAGATCTTAACCACTTTAACCATTATTTTATGCTTTAACTATTGAAAAACAGCAGATATACAAGCTCACAGCGCGGCACCGAGTGCCGCGCTGCGAGCTTGTAGATCTGCTATTTTTGAAAAATCGTGAAAAAATGAGTGCAACTTGTCTTTGAATATATTTGACCCGATCTTTGACCAGACTTCCAAAATCCTTCTTCTAAATCATGCTGTTCTCAAAACCTTTTCATGTCAAGGACCCCCCAAAATTACATGTATTTGGCCACGGACCCCCCCCATCTCAAAATATGTTGTTCCAGGGACCACCCAGAAGCAAATATTAAAGTTACAAATGTTAGCTTTTAAGTAGATATATTCAAAGACTTGCAAAAAAAAAATCATGATTTTTCAAAAATAGCAGATCTACAAGCTTGCAGCGCGGCACTCGGTGCTGCGCTGTGAGCTTGTATATCTGCTATTTTTCACTGGTTAAAGCATTCAATAATCCTAGGCCTAAATGGGTTAAAAGGAAGTTCACGACGAGGTCATGAGGCTAAATATTGTCACAAACAAAAAAAGTTTCAGTGAGAGCAAGAGACAGCGTGCAGTGCGGTTTTCCACCCACTCCTCTGTAATCCCAAGGACGCCAGCAGCTTAATAAAAGCTTTAGGGAGAGAAAACCATCAGCTTAAAGAGCCTGGAAGTACAGTAACCAGTCCAGTAGCATGTTGGCCAGCGCCGAAAATAGCCGATCTACAAGCTCACACAGTGTTAACTTGTGATGCACCCCGTTGTGAGCTTGTAGATCGGCTATTATTGGCGCGCTACAAATCAGACTTTAGACTCTCACAGCTGTCTCCATCTGTGTTGTGTTTGAGAAAGACCCCATGTTAATTAACAGTAACACTGATGATTTTGCTGTGCACTCACACAAAGGTTCAATTCAGGAGATTCTCAAGAGACACATTCAAGCACGTTTCATCACCTTAAAGGTACAAGGTGCACTGAATATCTTAATATAAATGTATATGACTCGCTTTAGTGAGTGACTTGGCCATCACAGATAAAAGAGCAGCTTAGGATTCTTTTTGTAATTAGGCTTGTTCCTAGCAGACATTTCACAGGAATGGGGCCATTTTCCTAGAGATTTGGGGATTGTTTTATGTCAAAGAGGGAATAAATTAGGGAGTTGACAGGGAGCGAGCTGATGACAAGCGACACAGATTCAACACGAGGTTGCGAATAGACCTTTTTGTGGTACCCAGAAGTGTAGCCTTTTATCTGCAAACTGCAGTTTCCACAATTTTATTTGGGCTATAGCAAAACTGGTATATTCACATCTGATTTTGACATATTTATTACAGCAGTGCCAGTATTATTATTAATGCACAACAAACAAGTCAAAGAACAGAACCAGTAATGACTCTGAGAAAAATCACTTCCAAATGTATGTCCGGTCAAGGGCAAAAGTATGGTTGGTACATGAGTGCATAGTACATCATTAAATGGGATTTAACCCTTTCCAAGCCACGGGGAGCCCCTTAATGTTAAAACCGTAGTATATCGCACATCCCAGCAAGGAGTCTCAGCCGCGCCGTACTTTCCCGGACTTTGTCATTAAAAACGGAATAAATTATTTTGATCCGAAAATCGGCGATCAGCTAACCTTCCCTAGTCACCGCTCGTCCATCGGTGGCTCGTGGCTGCTCTGACATGAACAGAAGTGACTCTCATGGCGTTTCCTTCTTCAGCCTTCCTTCCTCCCACCCACTTGTTGTTTGGACGTTAGCACTAGCAGAGCTGGAGTGCTAGGTGCTAGGCTATCCAAAGTGGACACATCGACTGTTCAGTCACTCCTGGACTATATGCATGGATCGCGCACGCGAAACGCACGGGGAGATCGATGCTCGGCCAAAACCACCACTTTATCCCAACGGAGATCGAGAAAATCACGGTGAGCTAATGACCTGGGGGGAAAAAAAAGAAAAAACAACGGCGCTGTCCAAGAAGGAGGGGCGGCGGGCTCATGTTTATAAAACATAATATTATGTCTCAGATCACAATACAATAATAGAAATTTCACGGCTAATCTACCAACCACCATTCTATTTTGGCTGGCAAACTGTTAATGGGATTCTTTTTTGTTGTTTAGCTTTATACTCTTGTCTTGACTCTTGGCTTTTAAAACACAAAACAGATTTACTGCCGTATTCTTTGTGGGCCAGAATATCATTAATAACCAGAATGTCAAAATTGTCATGATTTGCTACTGGCTTGCACGACATGTTAAATCTCAAAGTAACTCTTAGGATCTCTGTCATAAAAGCAAATATGATCAAACTTTTCTTGTGTTATAATTATGTATTATTTATTATAAAATCTATACTGAGGACGACAACCAAGGCTAGCACATTAGCCAAAGAGACTAATTGTTTATATATGACAATAGCAGATCTAAAAGCTCACGTTGTGATGCAGCATTGTGAACTTGTAGATCTGCATTTATCGAGCTTACAAGTCATTGCACTCTGATATCAATAAGAGTATCCAGTTATCAGTACTCCAACTTCACTCTTATCAGTACAGGGCAAGCTATTCACCCTAATGCATGACAATAACTGATACGATACAGGCATCGACAAAGACAATTCGAGCCAAGATCTTGGCCATGTCTGGAACGTTTCCTATTCCGCTGTCCAGTCCAAAGTTAAGGTGTTAAATAAACTCGGGCAACATCAGGCATAAACAGACTGGTGCCGTTGGGAAAGACAAGAGCAGCTGAAAACCAGAACAGTTAAATCTGGTGGTGGAAGCGAATCAAACAAAATGAAATGCCTACAATTCCGAGTGCTTATCAGAGTGGGGGGTCCCCAGTTCAAATATATTATGTTGTGGGATCACGGCCTGGAAAAGGTTGAGAACCACCACTCTTCTCAGGGATGAAGGGGACCTGAGAGAGACCCCTCTGCTCTGTTGATTAGTAGCTCTGTGCCGCGTCAGGAGCTCAACTAAACCCACCAGATGCAAACGGTCTTTCATCCAAACCTTGGAAGCCATGGGCCCCGTCCACAACAAAGCACACAAGCACACGCTCAGGGACGGCATGCATGCGTACAGAATAGACACACATTAGCACACGCACAAGGGTACGCTTACAGTATCCAGACAGATGCTCATGATAGCTGACACACACACACGCGCACGCACGCACAGTCCAAGCTCCCTTCATCTACAGCAGGGGCGTCTGCAACCTTCTCGGGTACACCATCACATAGACATTTTCCAAAGGCTGGCGTGATCTAGCCTGGTATAACCAGCCTAGATACTAATGCAGCTAGCTAACTAACTGCAGTATCTATCCCTACCTTGTTTTAACATGGCTGGGATGTCTAGCTCAGCTAGGCTAGGCGTGATCACCCAGTGCCATATAGTGAACCACAACTTTGCACACACACTCCTTGGCTGCCAAACCACAACCTCCACCCCTCATCTCTCACATGGCCCTCTTCTAGCGCCACCTTGAGGCAGATTCTTGCAAAACACATTTTTGGACACTGCTCCTACAGATTTTGCCCTAAAATCATGCAAAGCGGTGTATACAACATGTGACCTGACGCTCGCTTATCTCCCGATTAGGGAGTCTTACTAGTGTATTTTTATAGGTTGTTTAGTGAAATAATACAAGCATAGAATAAGTCACTTCAAAGGTTCAACCTAGTGGTAGCTAGGTTGAACCTTTGCTACCTACTAGCTGTGTGTGTGTGTGTGTGTGTGTGTGTGTGTGTGTGTGTGTGTGCGTGTGTGCGTGCGTGCGTGCGTGCGTGCGTGCGTGCGTGCGTGCGTCTGAGCAGTTGCCTCTAGCCAAGCGTCACATTTCAGGGTAAGCGTTTCAGACACAACTGCTGCAGGTTTCTATAGTAAGTATCTACGGTCGCAAATAAATGGTAAGACGGAATTCATTTCCCAGCGGATTCAACCACACTTGCAATTTCCAGAATTGCACCTTTCTAGTTTGGTCATGTCATCATCATTATCGGCCGTAGGTCACATTAACTATGAAAACCTGCAGCTCCCGTGCGTCAGTCAGTCACGCGTCATATCACGCTCCTCCTACAACACATGGTTGTCTTTAGATACAGTAAGTGTGTGTGTGCGAGTGAGAGAGAGAGAGTAAGAGAGTGTGAGTGTATGCGTGTTTTGGAAATAGGCCTACAAGACGCATATTTGAATTTGCTGCTGGGTCAATATATAAAAACACTGTTACTCAAACAAAAGCTGTCTCCACTTGCATGTCTTACAGACTTGCAGCCAGTGAACAATGCCTGCGTGCGTTCTTATGGCCGAGTTGGATTGATTGCAACACCGCGGGCCTTCATTACGACTCTCTGACAAAGAGCTATCGACAATCAAAATATACAAGCCGGCCCAAACATAGCAACGGTCGCTATGTCGAGGCGTGGCGCGAGCCTGTGGCAATGCTTTTGGAAGGTGGAAATGGGAGCTTTTGCAAGTGACTGGGGCTCTTTGTGTTTTGGGTTTTGCAAGAGCACTGAAACAGACTTGATGCGTACCGCTGGAGAGCCAAAGATTGGAACAAGATGACATGTCAGTCACTTACAGCAAAATGCACTGCTGTGCTCTTTAGACACACACACGCACATAATTTCCATGTGCAAAATACACACGCGCACACAGTAAAATCCTTAGAGTTAATTTAACTCCGAGTGCATGCATAGTACTCGCGCAAGCACACACACACACCGCGTGCACACGCACGCACACGCACACGCACACACACACACACACACACACACACACACACACACACACACACACACACACACACACACAGCACTAGGATGCAGCGAAACTGGAAAAACACGAGTGAAGCCAGCTAATCCACACACAGCCAGACTGGTTTGGCCCAAAACAGCAGAGTGGTTTATCAGAGCCATCTCCCTCCATACCGAGCAGAGAACTCTCAGCCATTTTTGTGTGAAACTTGGTAACAACGGGCAAGTGGGTTCACTTAGCAAGAAGACCCGCAAATGATACGCTCAATGCTCACGACCAAGACTCGCCCTGGGCCATTTCCAATCCATGATGTGCTTTTCTCAGCACATCATGTAAACGCATGAACACGTAAACGCATGTACGATAGAATAGCACAAAAACTCATGGGGTGCGTTGTGTGTGTGTTGTTACATCACTTTCTACCTAGTGTCCATATTTTGGATACATCTTCACACATTTTCAAAAGGTTTAACAGCCGATATAAAAGCTCATAACAACACATCACATTACATCATGTTGTGAGCTTATAGCATAAGATAGGCTACTTTTGCAATTGCTTTTATAACGTATGACTAAGTATAAAATAAAGCTCAAGTGGTTAAGAAGTGTGTGTGTGTGTGTGTGTGTGTGTGTGTGTGTGTGTGTGTGTGTGTGTGTGTGTGTGTGTGTGTGTAAGTTAGTTATGTGTTAGTTAGTATGTACCGCACCTCTGATGAAGACATATTGTTTGTGTGTGTATGTATGTGTATGTGCGTGCCAGTGTATGTGTAGACTATGCGTGAGTAATAGCTCCTCTATGTATGATGGAACCCATGGTACCCCATTCCTAAGCGCCCGCATGTGCCAAATGTATATTTGCTTTCCTCTCGCTACTTGAAACAAGTACAGCAGTACTGGAATCGGAGAGCGAGTGAGGAGGGAGGGAGGGAGGGAGGGAGAGTGAGAACAAAATTGGGAGGAAAAGAAAAGAAAAGGAAGAGAGTTATCCACCAGGAGAAACAGAGAAAGCAAGAGCTATGAAGGAGAGGAAGATGAGACTGAAGGAAAGTGGCAGAATGCTGGGGCAGACGCTTCCAGAGAGAGAGAGAAATAGAGCGAGAGAGTCAGAGAGAAAGAGAGGGGGAGAGAGAGAGAGAGAGAAGTAGGGCTGTCACGATTAGGACATTTTACATGACAATTAATTGTCACTCAAATAATTGCGTTTATCGATTTAATTGTGTTTTTGTCGTTGACAATTACATTTCTGTTTGGCTTTTAGGCTTTAGGTTGCACCTACCTGGTAGATATGACACATAACCTAAATATCCAAAGAAATTACTGACATATTTGACAACTTTATACTTAAAAAATAACATTGTTAGTGGAAATAGCCGATCTACAAGCTCACAACGCGTCACAATTTTTGAATATCTGAACATTTTTCAACATGGAAACGATTATGAAAAAAAGGCGATTATGTAATAATTGTGACAGCCCTACAGAGAAGCTAAGCCAGGGACGTCAATGACTTCCTCGGCGTAGACGAGATGATACAGAAAGTATATTTAGGTGGTGAGGTGAGTGAAACGAGGACAGAGACTGAGAGACAGAATGAGATACAGAGAGATAGAGTGTGGGAGGGAGAGGAGAGGAGAGCATCTCATTCCCAGGCCCTCCAGTCAGCAGCGTTAGACTTACAGTAAGTGTCCAACCCTTACATCCGTACTGCACTCCCAACCCCAACCCAGCTCCAGCTCCAGAGTGGGACGGACCACATCTGGAAGCTATAACGGGGATTATTTACAACCACAGTGAGGTAACGACACAAAAATGCCGCCTTCAGGAGAGAGAGACAGAGAGGGAGAGAGAGACAGAGAGACAGAGAGAGAGAGGCAGAGAGAGAGAGAGAGAGAGCTAGAGAGATATAGAGAGAGAGGCAGAGAGACAGACATCAGTGCTTCCCAGTTAACAGTCGGGGTGTAGAGAGACCTTGGAATGGCCTTCCGCTCCCTCTGACCATGGCGGGACTATAGAAGGAGGAGGACTTATCACACCTCGTATGCGGGCCAGGGAGTTCTCCCGGCTATAAGGAGGGAAGACCCTGCGTCGTAAAATTAAGGCGATCCTATGTGTGGCCATAGCTTCTGAAACTGCAACAGTCATATAGGGCCAATCACGACTAAAGGGACTACGGCCGGGTGACTTTATTCCCCAACGTCATCACATGGTCAATGAATACTTGTCGTTCACATGTACAAAGCCTCCAGGAATTTGGATTTCTGGATCACATGGGCTCTTTTTTCTTTTTCTTTTCTTTTTTTTAAGAGCTCAGAATCCAACCCGCAAAATTTGCAACAGCTTGTAATTTCCGTACGAGGTCACGTGGTTTGTGAGTACGAGGCTGTGTGTTTTTCCCCTGTGCTTTTTTTTTTTTAGCATGAATACCTCACCAAAAAGCAACTTGGCTTTGCCTGACTTCATAGGAAATATGCTGCTAGAATTACTGTTACGTGAGCCTTGTTCTTCCAATTTAAAATGACTGATGCCAGTGTCAGTCATATAATGCCACTGTGTCAGCAGCAAGTTCACTGCCAAGTCAAGCCAGCCTCAGCAACTAGGACTGCGACCAGTGGCGTAAAGTAACCAAGTACATGTCATTTACTCAAGTACTGTAGTTTACTTGAGTGTTTCCAATTCCCAATACTTTTAATTCTACTCCACTACACATCTCAGATCCAAATATTGTACTTTTACTCCACTACAATTATTTGACAACTTTAGTTACTAGTTACTTTGTAGATTTTGATCATTACTACAAAACATGCATCAACCACTTCAGCCCTATATACATTTTATACGATATTTTCAAATGATTATTATACATTTGAAAACTTTAAATGGGACAACGAGTACTTTTACTTTTGTTACTTTAAGGACATGTTGATGCATGTTGATGCCAATACTTTTGTACTTTTACTCAAGTAAATTTAGAATTCCAGACTTTCAAAATTGTAGTATTGATACTTTTACATTTACAAATTACATACTTTTGTAAAAAGTTTGAGTAATTTTTCCACCACTGACTGCTGCGACTATCTTTCTTAGCGATTATTCAATGAATCGATTACTTTCGTGTTTAATCAAATAATCAAGTTCTTTTTAATATATCAACCTCAATACTTAAGCACTATTTCATATGATTATAATTACATCCAACGATGCTTCTCCTCCATTCACGCTTGGTGAATGCAGCCCTGGCCAGGAAAGCTTGATGTCCTCAGGCGGTAACCATCGATCATAAGGTGTTTCGACCCGCAAACCACAACACCCTCCTGATGGCCGGGTCGGCAGTGGTGGCCAAATCACTGCCCATCTCCTCCTCCTGACCATATACTTTATTGTACAACCATCCTATAAAAATACAGATATAGCCGATCTACAAGCTCACAAGGTCCAAGATAGATCTGCTATTTTTTCTTGTTTTAATTGTCAATGAAATCAATTTGTTCAATTAACTCTTGCGCCCCATCAGCAAGGGTTATCTATCAATCTAGGATTATTCTGTCAGTCAAAATCAGCAACACATCTTGGTTCAGAAAGGCTTCCAGACAGGCTGCACTAGGAAGCAGACGGGTGGAAAAAATGCTACAGAAACAGAAAAGGAAGGAAGAAAAGAAATCCATCTCCCTCCATCACAAAACCGTTGGACTGCTCAGTACCAAAATGATATTAAGTTATTTTTGGGAAATGTATTAAGTGAGCCAAACTAAGTTTAAAATAGTTTTAGGCCTTTTAAACGGTCAACTTTTGTAGGTAAAAATATGGTCTCTCCTAAACAAAAGCTGCGTTATTTCAAAGGCAGGTGTGTGTGTGTTCCTGGTTAAACAAAGTACACATAAATACAACTGACTGAGTGAAGGCTGAATAAATAGCACACCAAGGTTATCAAAGGGAAATCAAGGCTGCACGATTGTAATAACCCACTCCCTGAAAGGAAAGTGACTAAGCACCACACAAGCAAAATCCCCAGTTATTTTAACTCTGACCGTGTATAAACGGACCATTACAGGCGCATTTTTACACTCCAGAGTTAAATTAACACAGAGTATTTTACTGTGAGAGGGGCACTTCAAAAAACAAACAAAAAAAGCTACTTGCTGCAAGTCTTAAACTGCAAGTAGCTTAAAACATCCACTAAATTACCCAAATTACAGATGGAAATTGAACCAGGGCCCCTTCATGTCACAGCCAGGGGTTCTCCCAACAGATGTATGAGGGAGGCGATCTCGCCAGAGAACCAGCCAGCCCCCAAAAATACAAATCACACACACACACACACACATACACACACGCCCTCTCACCAGGGGCGTCATAAGGGGGGTAAAAGTGGGACTGAGTTACTACAGTAGGGCCCAAGGTGGAGGGGCTTTCATTATGTTATACTTTAGATATTGAGAAATAGCAGATATACAAGCTCACAGCGCGGCACCGAGTGCCGCGCTGCAAGCTTGTAGATCTGCTATTTTTGAAAAGTCGGGAGAATGTGTGCAAATCTTTGAATATAATGAATTTTTTAGACGAACATTTGTAACTTAAATTTTGCTTCTGGGGGGTCTCTGGAACTAAATATTTTTGGGGGTCCGGGGCCAAATACATAGAAACATAGGTTTTTAAAAATACCAAGGATTTAGAAGACACTACATTTTCACAATTTTTCAGAAATAGCAGATCTACAAGCGTGCAATGCGGCACTCGGTGCCCCGCTGTGAGCTTGTAGATCTGCTATTTTTCAATAGTTAAAGCACAAAATAATGCATTCCCAGTCTGAAGTCTAAATGGGTTAAACCCTATGAAGAACATTCATGGGGGGGGGCCCGCAGTGAATCCTTGTCCCCAGGGCCCAGAATTTGGTGTGACACCCCTGCCTCTCACACACACACACACACACACACTTTCACACAAACACGCCAACATGAGCGCCCCCAACATGTGTCCCTCATGTATGATGTATGTCAGCTATCAGGGAGATGTTATTATTAAATCATTGATAAGAACTGAGAATCTGTATTGTGGGGGTTGGGAATCGCTTACAGAGAATGTAAACATGCGTTGGAGCATTAAATTGGGTTTAATGGTACAGTGCGCACCAGCAATACCAGGAGAATTCCCAAAGAGACGCCCTCCTCCTCCGTCTGCATCACTACCCCACATCCATCCGCCTGTAACCCCACATCCACCCTGTCGACCTCAAGTTGTACCCGCATTCATGCGTCTCTCCTTTATCTCTTTCTGTCCCACTGCCGTCATCTCTCCATTTCCATCACCACCTCCCCGTCTAGGGGTGGGCGATATGGTGATAATTATCGTTGAGACGATACAATGTCTCCACGATATGCCCTTTCAGAGGTATTGTTGCGACCGTAGGTCGCACTTTACTATCAAAACCACCACAAAGTGTAAGTAACTCCGTCAGTCTGTCTGTCACACCTCACACGTCACACTTTTTCCCTGCTTATATCTCCGCAACCGTTGCCCCGATCCATGCCAGATTTTGCACACACGTTCCTTGGCTGCCAAACTACAACCTCCAAGGACCCCCGGAGCTCCAGGGACCCCCAGGTCCCTGGGGGACCCCCAGATGTAAAAAATGACCAAATGCGCAAACATGACCAAATGACCACCCCAACGGGGCTGCTCACGGGGAATTCCCGGGGACCACCGACTCCTGGTGCTCCAGAACGGATGCAAAAGTGGTGGCGCCCCCAGTGGAGGACCCCCTACACTGCAGCTCACATAAAATGCCGTAACTCCGGCTAGGAGCGACCGGGACAGCCGGGGCCGGTACCTATTCGTCTGCCTTGCCGGCGCGGAGACCCCACCCCTCATTTCTCACATGGCCCTCTTCTAGCGCCACCATGAGGCCGATTCTTGCAAAACACATTTTTGGACACTGCTCCTACAATTTTCGCCCTAAAATCACGCAAATCGGTACACAGTATGTCTACACTCATCCCATCAACATGAATCTGTCCCATATAGCGCCACCTCCAGGCCGATTTTTAAAAACACATTTTTGGACACTGCTCCTACAGATTTTGCCCTAAAATCACGAAAATCACTACACAGTATGTCTACACTCATGTCATCAACATGGATCAGGAAGATTTTGGCAAAACACATTTTTGCCCTATTGGTGGAGATAAGTCACCTACGGTCGCTTATCTCCCGATTAGGGAGCCTTACTGGTATATATCGTGATACAATTGAGGGAGCCTTGTAAAAAATCCTGTTTAATCGTTAATACAGAGATTCATTGCAGAATTCAATTTAAACCTGCATTTTGGTCTAAATCAGTAGTTCTCAAAACTAAAATATCAAGGTCTCCACTTAACTCTGACAGTATACAAATGAAACCAAATGGACCTGTAAGGGTCCATTTGGTTTCACTTGTATACTGTCAGAGTTACATACTTCAATTTACGTTCAATTTAGACCTCCCAAAAGGAACCCAGAGAGTCTAGTTTTTGTCAAGTAACTTGAAAAATATCCATAACAAAAACAACTTGAAAGAATAATCGTGATAAAATTGTGTATCGTGATACAGCTTGGGAAAATATCGCAATATTGTATTTTTCCATATCGCCCACCCCTACCCCCGTCCCTTTTCAACTCGCAAACCAACCTTTCCATCTTTTTTCTTCCATCTATGTGTCTCTCGCTCTCTCTCTTCCTCATACAGCAGCGTTCTTAAGTGTTCTCTCCCCATCTCTCCTCTGTCACACTAATAAGAGGGCAGACATGGTCGGAGAGGCCTTAAAGCTGAACAATGTGGTAAACACACAAACAGGATGTGCCCAAAATATTAACAAACCAAAATGGCAGCATGAGCCTCAACGCAAAACAAAACTGGGTCAAACCCCCAGTATATGCCCTGGACGTCGTCTGGGAAATGTGTTAATGAGGTGGTCACCATGGTAGCCGCTGCAAAACAGTAGGAGTGTACAAAAAAATAAAAAGCATCAAATTTATTCACTATTGGCATATAAATATTTACGAAACATATTTCCACGTCCTGTATCTTTCATCTTTCTCTCTCTCTCTCTCTCTCTCTCTCTCTCTCTCTCTCTCTCTCTCTCTCTCTCTCTCTCTCTCTCTCTCTCTCTCTCTCTCTCTCTCTCTCTCTCTCTCTCTCTCTCTCTCTCTCTCTCTCTCTCTCTCTCTCTCTCTCTCTCTCTTGCCATTTTATTTTTAACTAAACTAAGTTTTATGAACTGTCAGAAGAGGGGGTTTGAAAGAAATCCAGCTGCCTCACCACCACCAGGCTGCAGTCTTGCTAGCTCCTCCTCTTTGATGCAAGAGTTTCCCTGAGTAATAGCTGGGAAAAAGTCAACCGTCTCATCCGCTGCCTGCTTTGTGCTGACTCGGTGGGAGCAGCTAGAGAATCTTTCAGTCGTGTAGTAAAGTAGGCTAATGTGTGAAATCAAAGTCCTACGCTGCAAACAGGATGGGCAATTTTATCTTATGGCCACCCAATATGATATGAATCAATTTGAAGAAAAATAATGGCTTTATCAATCATGACTTTCCCCCCAAATAATAACGAGCAACTATAGGTGAAATAAATCGGTTAACTTTATTACTTTATCTGTGCTTTCCCGAATAACGTCTTCGGATTTGGGTGCATCCGTGCTAAATAGAGATGTGCTGATTGATCGGTGAGTGATCGCGATCGGCCGATAACGCCTCTATCGGCTTTGCCGATCTACAAGCTAGATCAGCTCAGCTGTCTTCACAATATTTATCTGTGGGACTGAATGTAACCTCAGCTTCAACTCCTAAAAGATGAATTGGATACTAAAGGACCTCAGCCTGCAATCTCCTAATGTTTACACTTAATATACAATGTCAACGTTTTGTAAGAAGAATCAATAAATATATAATGCTGCTACAGTAACAATAAATAGAAGAATTTGTGGATTTGACGCTGTATGGTATCGGCAGATACTGATTCCAATTGATCGGTATCGGCCCCAAAGATTGCAATTGGAGCATCTCTACCAAATAATGTCTTTGGATTTGGGTACATCCGTGCTAAACAGTAAACAATGACAGCCACTGGAAGACTGCAGCTGGGGAAAAAACATGAACTAAATAAAGCCCGGCGAGACAACGTGAGAAAAGGTGTTCCAAGCAGAGGAGCCCAGACTTGGCCCGGGTTCTGCTTTCTGTACAGGAAGCATTCTCGTTCACATCAAAGGAGCCTTCAGACGGGCATATCGGCAGACTCAACCCACATGGCAAACAAGTTGATTTACACAACCCTGTGTCAACACAACCTTTTAAACATATCAACTGTAGATAAATACGAAAGCAGTATCAAAGCCGCCTGGCTGTGGCGTGTGAAACTGGGCTTACACATGGAAGTACAGCCGAGCCGGACCGATGTTGTGCTTGTGGTACCGACCGATACATCGGTTCTGAAATGGTCAAAACATTATAGATTGTAATATATCTTCAGATGTTTTCGTTTTTTTTTACAGCTAGCTAGGAAGCTTTTGGTCTGAAATGTATGTCCAAAACCATTACTTTTCAGGAAATGGAAAAAAGCACTTGTGTTCCAATTTCCAATGGATCCAATTTGTTACTTTTGTATGACACTGTCATTTGACAAAGTATACAATAGGGCATTAAAAGATGAAATATGAAGATAAAAACGTTCTGTCTGACTCGACAGTCACAGTATAGAATGTACCTTTGCCTGCATGGATTCTGCAAATAATATCTGATGGTATTGATCTTTTCCTGTATGGACTTTGTTCAGGACAGATAGCATAGCAGAAGATGTTAATGCCTTACAACTGTCAATAAACCCCCAAGCCAGCAGATACTGTATATTGGCCTGGTTCAAGTGAGATGTCTTTCACTGAATGACAGATGCACAGAGAGCAGGAATGTCTCTCTGCTGGTGTCAGAAGTGTCCGGATACCAAACATACCGTAACACCGATGGGCCTGTCATAACAAAAGTGAGATGACAGCAGACAACATCATGCAGCCAGCAGTAGAGAAAGCCTTTCTAAATGAATGAATGTGAAGTGAAGTGAAGTGAATTGAATATGAATTATGTGCGGGGGGGATTTTTCACACACTTTCCCATGGAATTCAGCCATCTGAACCACTTGAACCTCTAGTGTCCCTATTCTGGGGTGAACATTTAGTTAAAATAGCTGCTCTACAAGCGTCAGGTTGTGAGCTTACTCGCTTCAATAAAGGCAAGAAAGGAAATCCCACCTAGTGTTAAGTGAGCAGTGCTATGTATGAGTTAATTTCATCAAGCGCCCCGCTTTCCAATCACAGCGCGTCCTGCAAAGCTTGGCCAATGGGACCCTGGGCATACACCAAACTTTGAGACATTTGTGCCAATATGTAGGCCACACTTCGCATTGTTGTGAAGCTTGACAACCTAGGACAGCCTAGATTTAGACGTGAACCATGACGAATCAAATAGACAAGTTAATAAAACCTGATTGAAGTACAATAATGTAGTACTGAATGAGGAATTGATTTAAAATCACAATGCGCATCACGGCCGGCTTGCAACAAGCTGGGAGGTGACCACCAGTGAAACAGACAGACAGCTGTGCAAACCTGCTGTTCTTTACAGCCAGCAGACACCTTTGCTCCTTGTTCCCAGGAACAAATGACTTTACAAGCACAGCCTCCGGCAGCCATCAAAGACACAGGCTGCCATGTCAGGCTGAAAGCAGGGGATGGTGCAGTTATAAGACGGCATGTGGACAGGGAACTGTTACACAACCAGGTATATATATACTGTATATATAGAGTTAAAAGCTCATTTTAAAATGGCTTTCCTTTTGTTTTATTAGACAGCAGAGTAGAGATAAAGGAGGGGACAGAGCAGAGCACATGGAGATGACATGCGACACACAGCAGTCAGCAGGTCACGCACCCAGGGGCGTCACAAGGGGGGGGGACTGAGTTACTAGGGCCCAAGGTGGAGGGGGCCTTAATTATTTCATACTTTAGCTATTGAAAAATAGCAGATATACAAGATCACAGCGCGGCACTGAGTGCACCGAGCGCTTTTTCAAAATATTCAAAGACTTGCACAAACTTTAAAGATTTTTCAAAAATAGCAGATTTACATCACTATATCTGCTATTTTCCCCCTGTGTTGAACATTAGGGGCCCACAGTGAATCCTTGTACCCAGGGCCCCGAATTTGGTGCGACACCCCAGCACGCACCCTTGACATTGTGTCTATGTGTCATGCATGGTAACGAAGAAAACACAGGGTTCTCCCATAACTACTTAAGCGCTATTCAGAAATCTACAAGGTCATCACAATGCGCCATTATGTGATGCATTGTGAGCTTGCAGAAATGCCTTTTCTTTTTTTAATCTGTGAAAAATAAATCTCCTATATATGCCCAAAATAGTAACAAGAGGTTTAAAATGGGTTAGAAGAATGCTTCATGTGATCTTGAGAAATAAAGCAACAACATTTATACTGAAATACTATGAACTACTATTCTTGTATAACTGAAGGATTATTAAACTCCATTCAATTTACAAATCATGGCTGGAACCAGTTTAAGACCTGATATCACACTAACATGTCATAGAGTTCTGTTGCAGACCCATGAAACATGCCACTGCTCAAGTTTCACACTGACCTCATCCTGGGTTTGCTCATGTCGTCTGACAATTAGAGTCTCTATATTAATGTTCAGTGCACACCATGTCCCTATAACCAGCAGAACACATACTGTAGCACTGTCTGCTACTGCAAATGCTGGTCACTCGTGCCGGGAATTAACCAACTCATTTGGGCTGAATGAGTCTCGAGAGCTGGATGGAACCAATGAGGACTGGTATGATGGAAACTTAATTCTGACTAGGGGTGCAACATTTAGATTGTTTCGAAATTATAAAATATAATTGATTTTCTAAAATACGGAAAATAAGCTCAATGCGAAGATCGGCCATTTTCACCATTTCTGAGCAACACCATTGTTAAGTGGTTAATCAGACTAACTGACTTATTATGACTTATTGTTTAAAAAAAATATGTTTTGCTGTTGATATAAATAAAATGTATAAACATTACGTGAACCGACCCCACAAAACATGCTTCATGATTAAGAATAATTGCTTAGAAGCCAATCAATAGCTGTAGCCCCTCAGCCAACTTCGTCTCCTGAATTATTGGAAATCACCTTGACATTGACACGCAGCCACACTCCTCCCCCCTGTGTGCTCACTGGGGAGAAAACAAAAGGGTGGCATTTGCTTTACGGATGACCCAGGTGTTTTCTCTCCATTCAGCGCTAAGACGTGTCCGGCTGGAGGCTCCCTGTAGCGATATGTGTCATGCTAGCGGTAACTCAAGCTCAACTCATCCCTTTCATTCTCTGGGAAACAACCCAGCAAGGTGTGCCCAGGCTGGGGCCAACAGGAAAGACCTGGGGCTGCTGAGGGGGACCGTGGAGACAGAGGGACAATGACAGGCAAGAAGGGGGAAAAAACCCGGCATCGCAGCTCCCTTCGTCTTCCAACGCAACTCAGGTTTTGTATTATAAGAGAGTAGTATTCAGCCATTAAAAATAGCGTGCACAGTCCCAGGGGCAATACTTAATACTGCATGGTTAATTTTGACCTAAGTAGGTACCAGATGGGTGGGGTTAGCCTAGCCACCTAGCAAGCAGCAACAGGCAATGAGTGATATTGAACTTTGGGATGCTTTTAAAAGTAGGGAAAAGGGATGCAAAATGAATTGCAAATATATTGAAATTGCAGCGTTCGTGTCTTCAAATGAGCATATCGCAAGAGTCTGCCAATTCTTTACAGACCAAAACATGGTCCAGACTCCAGAAAAATGCAGTGTTGTTTACATCACTGTACATATTGCTCTCACAATAGCTTTGTACAATGTATAGTCACTTAATAGTCAATCAAATATATTTTTCTGTGACTGACAACACCTGACACCTCACATTTAGGGGTTAAGCTCCATGATCTGTGTAAGTTAAAAACATAAAACTTCTTGCAATTACTAACCCTTACATCCATGTTTGATGCAAAGCAATCAAAGAGGAGATATCAGACACACCCAAAATTGGTTCCGAAGTGATTCTGATATGACTTTAATAAAATATTGCAGCGTACAGTAACAGCCCATTCGCACTGCCAGCGACGCGAGCGAACAAACAATGAAATCTCATTAAAATACATTTGTGTCAATGAGATCGTCCTGACGTACCGCGAGTGAACGAGTCGTCTAGCCCTGTAATAATCACTCGCAGTCTCGAGTCTCTATTTGAGCGAGGTTTCATCGGCCATGTACCACCCCCAAAAACGTTATTATTATTCATTTATTTGATTGGTTCAGGCTATGTTGCAACGCAATGGCCGACACGCCATATGAGGACAGTGTTTCGTACGAACGCTCGCTCGTTGGCAGTGCGGATGAGCTTGAATCCCTTTAAGACCAGTGAGAACTATGTTCCGTCATTTATCACCGACAGGAAAACAGAATGAGGCTGGAGAGGAAATTGCATCAGTTGCTTTTTCTAGCATCAGCGGCCACTGGAAGCAGACTGTTAACTGCAGCAGGTGGCTTATCAAAGCACACAGGAGCCATTAAACTCTTTACTCTGGCCCATGGCTTATAAATGGAGAGCAATTTTTGCTCTCCATTTATACCACCAAATGTGTGTGCACATGTGCTTATGTGTGTAGCTGTGTATACACACTAACAGCTGACATCAGGACAAAACTAAAAGCAGGAAATTGTATACTGAGCAGAAAAAGACAAGAAAACAGGAAATCTCCCCCATCAATAATTTAAAGTTGTACTATGTAACTTTTTTTATAAAACAAATCTTAAAATTCTCCTAACTATTAAATCACAAAAGTTTTAGAAGATCCGCGCCGTGAATTTCAGCCTGTAAAGCCTTCTCTGTATGTAAACTGAGATCCTTGCCGTGGACCGGATCTCGCGCCAAAATTGCGTCATCACACTACCGGCCAATCACAGCGAGGGTTATACAACTGCCGGCCAATCACAGCGCATCTTGAAGTGGGGTCGCTATGGCAGCCATATTTGTTGTCGCCCGTTTGTACCATCCCTTCTCTAGGTAATTTCGCCTACCAGGCAGGGTGAAGGAGTCCGTATCTCTGGAATTACTGAACGCACAGGAACAAGGGACCCCTTAAAAGATAGATCTCAGCGAGGTGGAGGCAGACGCGGGGGTCTGAAGGTACGAAAAACGTCCGAAAGACGCGGACGCGACCGCGGTTTGCTATAGGGCTAATGACCACTAGTTGGGCATCTTACACAGTATGGCTTTAAGGGAGTGTTGTGTCCTGAAAATCTGAAGAGGGAAAAAAAAAGGAAGTCAGATTCCTGACTAATACTGTGACACCAGTTTTCCATTGCAGGTGGCCGCTGCTGTTCCAGAGAGACGCAACAGTAATGCGTAGGGCCATCATCGGCAGCCTAGCGTCGCCAAAATCTGAACCAACCACAAAATTACCGCCTTCTGCTCCCAAAATAAATGGATGGGACCGAAATGCGAGGCTATATCAGCTCAACATAACTTTATTGTCACTATACTCGCATCACATGTTTACAGGTGTAGAAGATGACTGGCTTAAATTCTTAGTCACGTCTTCTCCATCATAAAAGGTGGAAAGATGTACATGTGTAGGTCCATACACACTACAGTACACACACCTTCCACTGCAGCCCTACACAAGAGACACTTTCTAGGCCGCACTCAGTCCCCACGGCTGGAGAAGGCTAGCCTGGCTACTAATTATAACCTTGAGAAGAAAGGTGTCAGTGCTGGGACTTGTAACCAAAAAGCATCCTGAAAATATGCATCTGGCTATGGCTTGGGCGTGTTGAGACCTGCCTCCGTGCTCCGAGCAGGAAGAAGACACATGTGACCGCTGAAAAATGAATTACGCTTCGTAGGGTACAGGAGGAGGGGGTTATTGCAAAATTGCTCAGCGAGACTGGGAAACAGGACACAGAAAGAGGCAGGGCCAAACACTTTCTCTGTGAGGCGATAGAAGTTGGGATTTTGGCTGTTTTTGTTTTGTTTCTAGCGACTAAAATGGAACAGCCATCAGAATAAAATAAGAAAACACAGTGAGGTACATCATTTCTTTAGATGACCAATACGACAAATAGCAAAAATAGCCATCTAAAAGCTTATGATGCAACATATTGTGAGCTTGTTCTGCTATTTTGACATTTATTCTCTTTTCTTAATTTTTTCCCCCAAGATAGCAGTGATTTTCAATGTAGTGGGTCCTGGCACCCATGGATGATTCTATCTAGCGGATCCTAAAGAAATTAAAATGTGTCCCCAGACATACCCACTTCAGTCCTATATACCTTTCAGTCAGTTGGAAATAGCCGATCTACAAGCTCACAATCCGGCAACCTGTGGGAGGTAGTCATAGCCAATTGGATTGAGTTCTGAAAAATCTGAATTATACATCTCGATCCCATGACCCAGAGATAATGTGCGAGTTCTGCATGAATGCGTGGAAGCATCGATGGCGAGTTGTATGCATCCATCCTTAATAATATGTGTCAGAGATCCAGGAGTGTTCGACATCACTGAAATGGGGACGGTAAGATGTTAACTCATTGAATGCCCTTTTCAAGATGGCCGCCAAGTACCAGGATGCCACGTTCCTACATTTCTAGTGCACGGATACATTTTTAGTGCACGGATCGTGCACGCCCATGCACCATATATGCACCATATATGTAGTACTTTTTAACAGCTTTCAAACAAAAAAATCCGCTTGGAAATCCGTTCAGGCATTCATGAGATAGAAGCCTTCAAAGTCAGACAAAACAAACACTGCCACCTTCCTAAATTTCTAGTGCACGGATCAATTTTTAGTGCACGGATCGTGCACGCCCATGCCTAGATCATGCACCATATGTGTAGTACTTTTTAACAGCTTTCAAACAAAAAAATCCGCTTGGAAATCCGTTCAGGCATTCATGAGATACAAGCCTTCAAAGTCAGACAAAACAGCAATTTTTGACATTTTGAAAGATGTGTTTGTTATGGGGCTAAACATGCAATTTCGCAATTGCGATCATGCCTAATACATTTGAGGCATTTTTAGAAATTTTTTTATAAAAAAGATTTTTGGAAAAAAAAAAAAAAAAAAAAAAAAAATTTTCAAAATGGCTTCCAACTCGGGAAACTCGGGCTGTGGCAGCCTGGGAGTACTGTAATAACTCGTGAAACTCGTGCCTTGGCAGTCAATGAGTTAAGAGTCTTGCCCAGGGACACTTCGACAGGTAGACCAGGGTGACTAAGGGCCACCCTAAGCTCAAACGCTACTGTGGTCGACTGAACTTGACACATGGCAAGGAGTGCATTGCCCAAGGAAGGTAGGAATGTTAGATACTTGCTGTGTTCACTGATGCATATTATAAACTAGAAAGTAGAGAGGGCAAAAGTGGGACGTCAAACTCAATAATAGCAATGTTGAAGAAATGTTATGGTAACTCTGGTCTCATCCTCCCCCCAAAAATCAAATAAAGGCTGGGGAAACTCTCTAGCTAGCTGGCAAAGGGAACCACATCAGCACAGCTGCCAAATAGTGCCAGTAGCAGATAAGGGTTACAAGCACTGTGTGACCTCAGCGATAAGCTGATTGAGTTAGTGTTGAGGGCTACGATGGGACAGGCCCTTGTTTTGACTGCGAGACAAGACGTCCAGGTGATTGCCGCCGACACCGATTCCTTGTTATCTCACTTCCAGTAACGTGCAGACAAATAACCCTGTTTAAAATGGGAGGGAGTAATGTGGCTTTTCATGCCACCTCAAGCCAAGGAGATGTATTTAGGTGCGGTAAAGGGTTTCATTAATGTGACTTTGGCTCACTAACTCTTGCAGTTAGTTATAATGGACTAAAGCTGATGTTTACACAATTTCATATAACAACTTAGAAATGCAACCGCTATAATACACAGGCTTAATTTGGGGTTAACCGCTAGCTATGTTTGGGGTTATTTTATGTGGGAGGCAAATGCAACCTTAACTACTTGAACCCTAGCGTCCCTCTTCTGGGCATGTCATAATGTTGAACATTCCGTGAAAATAGTGGATCTACAAGCGCACAACGTGTCACGTTGTGAACTTGTAGATCGGCTATGTTCGGCAAAGTCATTTGGTGTCAAGTTTCAACTTCCATTTCCTAAACACATTTTATCGTTACTGGTAAACATATTTGCTCAAATAAGGCACTTAAGGAAACAGATGGAGATTCAGCTAAGCAATTAAGGTTGAGCATCCTGACCAGGAGCTAAAAACCATTTGAAACATATGGAAGATAATTATCTCAAAATGTCAGAAAATTCAATATTTACGGTGGGGAAACCGTGTAAAAAGCTAATTATCGAGGTGCCTGGTGGCTCAGCCAGTTAGTGTGCAGACCATTATCCTCCTTGTTAGTGCAAGGACCTACAGTAGGTTCAAATCCAACCCCCAGCTTGTCTCGCATGTCTGTCTGCCCTTCGTTTCCTGTCTCTGTCTACACTTAGCTTTTGGAACGAAAGCATAAAGATAGCAAATGATTAGATATTTAGGCATATTATATATATTATTTAGTACCTGACCTTGAATTTAACTTTATAATTAGGGTGGATGTATGTATGTGTGTGTGTGTGTGTGTGTGTGTGTGTGTGTGTGTGTGTGTGTGTGTGTGTGTGTGTGTGTGTGTGTGTGTGTGTGTGTGTGTGTGTGTGTGTGTGTGCGCGTGCGTGCGTGCGTGCGTGCGTGTTCCTTAATGAGGTAAGAAAACCAATTATTCAACACAATGCAGTGATTTGTGGGTAATAGGAGGCAGTGAGTGTGTGATATGAAGTCTGCATACAATTACAAATGTGAATAAACACGTCAATACGCTGAGACAGACACACATTATGTTCTAAATGCATCCTAGAGAAGCTAAAGGGGAATGTGGTACCGTTGCGGTACAATGTGACAGTGACTGGAAAAGTGCAAATACCAGTTTGATACATCATTCATTTATCCTCATTTGTTGGTACTTCTCTCTGTTGAATAGAAGCTAAATGTTTTCCCGCTCTAGTTAACAGAAATAAAATAAATCACAGCAGACCGACAACAATTACAAAACTAAATCACCACGGCACACATAGGGTTGTTTTTGGCCTATAATGCCATGCCCAAAATAGGGATGCCAAGTTTAAATTGGTTAACCACTTAAACTCAAAACTCGCTGACACCCAGGGGTCTGTACTTGGCCGCCTCGTTTTGTTCCCCTTTATACCACCAAATCTCTTTGATGAAAATAGCCGATCCACAAGCTCTACAATGCGTTGCCGTCTTGTGAGCCTGTAGATTGGCTATTTTCACTGAACGTTTGTTCGACGCCTACTATGACAATGCCCACTGGGCTGTGGGCATTGTTATAATAGGGACATTAGAGTTCATGTGGTTATATGGAATACAAACAAAGACATACTGTGGCCAGCTATGGGAGCTGTGCTGCGTTGCTAATGCGTCATGCTGGTTAAGTGAGGGGAGGAAGCACATAGTGAGGTATGACTCCCGAGTCTGAATATAGACTTTAACACCAGAGACGTCTCCATCACCAGACAGTTGAGATGACAATCGGAGCGACCACAGGATTTCCCCCAACACCGAGTCCTCTCAGGAGAGAGCGACTGAGGAGAGGGAGGGAGGGGAACTGAAGCAAGCGCTGCATCTTCCTGTGCATGAGTGTGTGTGTTTACACAATGCTGTACCCCCTCCAACTGCATATATGTTCTCCATTTTCAACTGTTTTTATTCTATTTGTGACACTTGCTTTGGCAATGTAAACGTATGTTTTCTCATGCCAACAATGCTCCTTTGATTTGAATTGTGATTGTGTGTGTGTGTGTGTGTGTGTGTGTGTGTGTGTGTGTGTGTGTGTGTGTGTGTGTGTGTGTGTGTGTGTGTGTGTGTGTGTGTGTGTGAGGAGGGGGGGGGACGACGACGACGACGACGACGACACTAGCAGTGTAGGTGAGTATTATAGCGGCCAGTGCAGAGGACAACCACAATGCCACAATCCGTACAGAGTGCATTGTAAAAAATAAAACAATCACATTCATACTTGAGCGCACACAGTTACACATGCTGAACTTGAAGCCTGATTTATACTTGTCACGCCGAAAACAGGCCATCTGCAGGCCCACAATGCGTTGTAGATTGGCTATTTAAATTTTACGGAGCCTAAATTAGGCGTCAAATGACTATTCTCACTCAGTAATCTCAGTCATAACACCACCACCCTCCCACACACACACACACACACACACCACTTCCTCTAACCACATGGCACCCACAACAACAACCCGTTCAATAACCAAACCGCAAAACCACTACCTCATTTTCACCAGCGAGTCTCAATGCAGCGACTCTTTTCAGAGTGCTGAGAACATGCTTCACAGATGAACATATTTAAACAGATTAGCGGGGCAGCAGACAGCAGCCAAACAGGAGCTTCATTTCTTGTTGCCGTGAATGCAGCCAGACAACATGGTGATTCAGACCAGGCCAGGCCAGGCCAGCGGATGGACCAGCAGATCAGTTGCATGTGAGGCCCTGCCACTGTTGAGTTGAATGCCTGTCATTTAGCTATGAGAAGGTGGATGGAGAGGTGCTGACTGACCACACGCCCTATCTGATCTGATTAGAGTCATGCAGGACCACTGTAAAAACGGAAGGGAGGGCGCCAGTGCCAGCTGAACACAGAAAATGTCACTGTGGTGTAGGCAATGAGAACTGGATATGTGCATCACATACACCCACAGACAGCAGTATAGGTAGGTACGTACACTCTGTACGTAGGCCTAAAAATAGACAAGATCACCGTCAAAATCACCAGCGCACCAAAAGTCAAGGACAGAGATCCATAAGTGTCATCTCTACATGCATCAGGCAGTGCTGCATCAGAGCACATGCAGTACAGCAGAATGGACAAACTAGAGAGTGCCACTACAACCACTGGCATTGAAGTGTGCATACAATTGCATTAACCATTGTTATGTATTTAATCATGACAGAAAATCTAGATAGATCTACAAGCTTACATTGCATCACAAAACCAAAACTTCGCTCAGAGTACCACCTGATTGTAAACACAACAAACACATGCCTAAACTAGTACTTTTAACATCATATCCAAAATTAGCATATCTAAACCTAATACACATAAACAGTGATTTTTAACCTTATACCTGAACATAACCCTCTTTAACATAATACCATAATGACAAGAATTAAATGACAAATGAATCAGCAATCACAACAAAAGCAATGTGGTTGGTGTTGCACCACAAGGCCCAAGGAATATGACAGCCCACATACTTATATCTAACCATGTGTAAGCTATGCCCAATCACATGGCTTAGTGTAGCAGAGTGCTCCAAGAGCCGTTTTGGATAGGACTATTTGGCAGAAGGAGAAATTGTTGTATAATTAGAGTTTCATAGCATACACCACCTTGGGAGCTGGGTTGTGCGTTGTGTAAGAGTGTATGTCTTGTCTGTAGCACTGTACTCGGTGTGTGCGTGTACGAGCACTGCATGTATGCGGCAAAGACGCGATAGAAATGTTACTGAGCTCTGCACTGTCATAGGACAATTTGATTTCATGACTCTCTAATACAATACTGATGATAGTATGATACACACATAACTCACTCTCAAACAGTAAGGACAATAAGGAAGGACAGATCCATAGGATCAAATCATCATAAAATCCTCAGTGTAAGTGTAACTCCAAGAGAGTAATGATGGATCCTTTGGATCCCTTCTGCATTCTCTATCACTAGGCAGAGTTGGCATCTAGTAGTCTGAGAGGGGGGAGGGGCTGGGTAGCTGGGGAAAGAATGAGACGGGGAGCGAGAGAACAAATAGAAGAGAGAGAGAGACAGAGAGCGAGAGACTGACAGACAGACAGAGATACAGAGAGAGAAGAAGATAGAGTGACAGTGAACCGGGGAGTTGGGGGGAAAGGGGATGGGTGGCATTCGGGAGACAAAAGGCCAGGCCTGGCCTCAGCTAAACAGCTGCTGTTGCTCCCTAACATTGCACCTCGGCTCCAAATTCCACAGGCAGAGTAGCTATGAGGGGCTGGGGGACCTGAGTCAGCGCTTTCTCATTCTCTCTCACACACACAGACTCACAGGCTGAGTCCTGTGCTAAATGCAGCCATCATGGCATGGGGATGCTCAGGCTACGGCACGCACAGAGGGACAAAAAGCACCAGCCAGAGATTGTGGCAAGGTGGTAGAAAGACGCGGAATGGGAGAGACTATTCATGACAGCCTTTTAGGGACGAGCATGAGCAAAGAAAAGCATGCGTGTCTGTTTGTTCAGAGCTAATCTTACAAACCACTGGACTGATCAGCATCTAATTTATTGTGCACACTGACAGACTTACTTATTGTCTCCACCAGCCGAAGGCTGAGGGAGAGTATGTTTTCCCCTCCGTCCGTCCGTCCGTCCGTCCGTGCGTGCGTGCGTCCGTGCGTGCGTCCGTCCGTGCGTCCTCGCAGTTTGTGAGCAGCTAATCTCAGTCGCCGTTGGCCCGATCGCTGCCAAACTGAGCACACACACTCCCTGGATGCCAATCTAGAACCTCTGCCCCACATTTTTCAAATCAGCCTCATGGTGGCGCTATAACAGGCCGATTTGTGTGGCCTGGTTGTTACCAGCTAATCTCCGGCGCTGTTGGCCCGATCGCTGCCAAACTGAGCACACACACTCCCTGGATGCTAATTCAGAACCTCTGCCCCACATTTTTTAAATCAGCCTCATGGTGGCGCTATAACAGGCTGATTTGTGTGGCCTGGTGGAGACCTGTGCTCGGAAGAGCACTGCTTCTAGTTACCTCCTCCATTGGCTCGGATCTGGATGAAATCTTTCCCAAATTTGGAGTCATATGTGATAGATATGTTGTAGACGACAGACATCACAGGCTGGCCACATGATTAAAACATTTTATGATGTATTTTGTTGGTTTATCTTTGTTGCTGCTGTACCCACTTCTGGTCCATACTGTAATTTAGATAAAAGTCTTATCTCACCCATGTTTTACAGTTGAAGTTGGGTGTCAAAGTGTATCCCTCTCTGACAGAGAGTTTAATAGAGTTAAATCTTGCCGTCTGACTTTACCGAGTCACATAATGCCAAGCTTTTATAGCCTTGCAAGTGTATTTCATGTTCAAGCGATAACACATGGGCAACGTTTTGAGACAAAACAGATGGACATGATACTGCAATTCTTGGCTAGTCATATTCTTTTGATGATACTTGTATTCCCTATAAGACAACAAGGCAAGCCGCATTGATCTCCACTGGCTCAGCGTCAGCGCAGCAACCATAACCTTGAAGGGAATTGACCGGGGTCCCTCGAGGGACAATACTTAAAGTTTTCCCCCAAATCTTTTCCCTCTACACTGAATCTCTGCAGAAAATAGCCGCTCTACAATAGCTTGTGGATCTTCTAATTTCACCAAATGTTTACCTGTTTTCACTGAATGTTAGCCTATTATCATGCCATGCTCAGAATAGGGCATCTGGTTAAAGTGGTATTATTTACTTTACACTTTTGGGGTCTTTTTTATTATTGCTTAATGTTTTATTAAAACTTCAATTAAATAAATAAAATACAAAGTTAGGGGCGCCTGCTGGCCTACTGGTCCAGGCGCATACCACATAGGCTCTGATGCCTGAGAGCGTGTCGCGGGTTTGAGTCCCGATCCCGACAACCATTGCTGCGTGTCACTGGGCTTCCATGACAAACTCTTGACTATTCTTTTGTGCATCACAGGGAGAGAAGCATCCTGTAATCGACAGAGAGAGAACTGGAGAGAAGACAAGGAGTAGGCATAAAAGAACTGAGGATCAGATTCACATGCTGCAGTTTTCCCCCATCCATGTTATTTATGAAGCTCTACTGGCAAGACTCCTAGAGGGCTCATTTTAAAGAGCTGCTAATAGTTTTCATCCGGGAGGGTCGGAGACATGCGAGGGCCGGGCAGGAGGCACACGCCCAAGCTGATAGATTTATCGGGGCAAAAGTGCTGGGCTGTACTTTTAAGAAGAGATGTGACCTCTCTTCCTGTCCTTCTAACCCGTCTTTAAACCCTCTGACCTTAGCCACGGCAGTCAAAGAAGTGTGAGTGTCTTCTTGACATGTATTATTTATACATTTTTGGAATCTTAGATTAAACATAGCCATATTAGACAGCTAAATAAAAGGACTGAACAGGCCCCGGGCAGGAACCAGACACCTTCAAAATGTCAGGAATGTGCGGAAGGAACTGAAGTTCTGTTTTTTGTTTTTTTTTGGACATTGGGACTGGAATAATTATTTGAGTCTACAGCCTGATTCTATTTGGAAAACCGTGTATGAATGTTAGACAGTCAGAAACATGACTCTATTGCATAATCAAATCAAATGTGCTTCCATTCAGCAAAGAAGGGTATCAAAAAACCTCTGAAGGCCTTCGGTTCTGTTTTGTTTATGGGGATTGGTGCTGAGGAAATGAATGGCGTCTGGCCTGGTTCTATTTAAAAGAGCATATCGCAGGCATGAATGTTAAGACAGACAGACATGGCTGGCTCCGTTGTGAAACAAAATGTGCTTTCATAAAACAAAAGAGCATAAACAAATCCATAACCTTAAGTGTACTGTGTACTTTAATTTTGAGTTTTCAGGATTCTTACATGCAAAGAATCCTTTTCATGCCTCGCATAACTCGAGAACCCCAGGGAGTGATGTGCCGACTTGTAAGTCGGGCAGATCGGCGGTTATCCATAACCATCTATAAATCTGCAATTCTCCATATCCATCTAGTCTGTCGGTTGATGTCCCTTTTATGTCCATATATGGAGATCCCTGATGTCAACCATATGAAGTCCTAGACAGTTCTGACAAGACTGACATCATAGATAGACTGTCCTCCAAGTGCAATAATGAATGGGTAGTGCACTAAGCATGCTAACAACAGTCCACGTTCATAACAGAAGTATGTTTCCAATTCTCGCAATTCAGATCACATGATTATTTTTATGCGCTTGGATGTACCTTAGAAATGTACTCAACGTGAGACAAACACTACACAAACTTAGTAAACACACATCACAGTCACAGCCATGAAAGCATTATGGTACACAACATTTCCAGGGTTAGTAAACAGCCATTATGGTACAAATATCGGTAAAAGAAAGAACGATAGAAAAGAAGGAACGAAAGATCACTAGTCTATTCCCATTCTAGTTCAACTAAGATCCTGAAGGGCATTCACACCAATAACTATAGACATAGTTAAAAATAAATAGAAAACCGAGTCCACAGCCACAACACAGCTATAACAAAGACAATGGTGAAATGTATAGCTATAGTTAGCTTGGTGTGTGAACAGCCTTCAATTAACACAGGGAGACTTGACTGTGATTCCCGTCCTATCCGCAAGATAAAACTAATTGTCTACACTGCGGTGTTTGTTTGGCAGCACGGGATGTTCATTCATTCACTATTTCACTTGTTCATTGCAGTAAGTTATTTTGTGATCAGATGACCTGTGTACCAATGTGGAATCCAATCACACAAGTAAACAGCCCCAGATGCCAAAAGGGAGTGAGAGATTCATGAATGGAGACACTGGGGCACAAACAAGGGGTACATGTCCTATATGATGTGGCGGCAGTTGTTTGTGTGTTGGTTGTGGTTTTGTTTGACATATCGTAGCTCATAGATAAATAATAGCTCCACAAACAAAGCTGGTGGAGCTGTGTGTTGACGGACGGACTGATTGATTGATTGGCATCTTTATTTGACAAAATGCATTTGCATAAACATATTTGTACATATTTGTCAAAAGGATAAGCACAATACAGCTTCAGAGCTTATTTCCATTGTTGTGGTCCTCCTTTGTCCTTTGATACATTTGTCCATCTCATAGTTTAGTTTCTGCTTGGCACACGGACACACGCAAACGGGAAACATTTTCACAATCAGAGCATGGGAGTCGTGAACGATATGTTGCTATGGGTATGTTGTTGTTTCTTAGTGTCGTTACTGTAAACCGTTGTATGTGTATTCTCCTTTTTTTTATGCTCGACAGTTGCATTCCAGAATGTCAGCTAACGGTTTGGTGAAAAGGACACAGGGAAAGACAAGTCTCTGTTACGCATTTTTCTGTTGGGAGTTTTGTTGACACTTCACATCCTGCAGTTTGGATGCTCTCCCTTTTGCTCAAAACAAAACCCCAGTTCAGTGAGCGAGGGGAAAAGACTAAAGTATGTGAGCAAGCGCTGTTGCCAGTTGGCACCGGATCCGTTTCAGCTGAAATACGGACAGAAAAGTAGAAAGGGGGGGGGGGTAAGTTCTTGTGTAGCTTGAATAAATTTACCCCTTCACGACATAAAAAATTATAATTTGGGAAACAAAGTTGCTCTGTCTGAGGCGCGTGCGTGTGTGTGTGCTCATGTCATTGGTCTAGACTTCGCTGGCAGAGGATAGACTTGTTAATTGCTCCTCTGGGCTCGAGAGTCATTTCAGAGCGAGCTGTGTAACATTCCTCTTTCTGTATGTATAGAATCGGCCTCAGCCACACACACACACACACACACACACGCATGCACATCCACACAGCGCGCATGAGTGCATGTCATGCATCTCGTCTTCATGTTAAATGCGTAATACTAACTGCAGTAGCTGCACTGAAATTCTTTATCTTGTGCCTATGAGAAACCAAGCGTATCCTATACCAGCAGCCTGACTGTTTCAACTATATACCAAAAATGTACAAGTATGTGTTCTAGTAATGATAATTTAAGTTGGTACTGATGCAAGAAGATGATTGCTTAGTACCCACCAGTAAACATTTTGTCAGCATGCATTTGGCTATGGCTGCTCATGTACTGTATATGGTCTTAGGTTTCATGGCCATGTCAGTTAAAGAAAAAAAATCATATCTCAAAGCAAAGCAGTAATACTTTATGGACATAATACTAAGCAACAGCCAGCTTATGAATATTCTTTTAACATTTACTGTAAAAAGCTGCTCATCTGCTGGAGCAAGTACAGTGGAGAGATGTCAAGACTGAACAGTGAACACCCAAGAGAGATGCCATTTGCAGTCAGATTCCCAGGGTCCCAAGAGGCTTGCTAATAACCTGAGCTCTGGCCTCTGGGAGCGACGCCCCCGGCCCTGGCGTTTTCTGATGACACATCACAATTAGCAGCCTTTCCTTTGCATATTGAACTGGTAGACAAGACTGCTAGACTCGGTGTTCCTCTTCTGCGGTCATGTCAACGTATGTGATGGGACGATAAGCGATATTATCGTTTATCGTGATAAAAACACTCACGATAGTCGTATTGCGGAGATTAAATTTATTGTGATATCGTCCTCCGTCATGCACTGGGATCAATTCACCTTTTATTTTGACGAGCTGCATATTCGGCACCACTTAAAACCCTCTATAATTGGTAAAAGGTACTTATAATATACGTACTTGATAGTCTTTTTTTCACTATCTATCAAATGTCTTTGCCAAAAAATAGCTGATCTACAAGCTCACAACGCATCGCAGCGCGACTCAACCCTATGTCAACGTATGTGAAATTGTTTGTGACCCTGGTAATATGGGGGCTTTAGAATGGTTTTGGGCCATTTCCATGAAAGGTGGTTTCATGAATGGGTTCAAAACTTCCAACAGCCTTATCTTTGCTTTTATAGACAGGCTGCGGGTGCTTTGAAAACACCCACCCACCCTGCTAGTCAAGTTAACCAGTTTTTTAAAAATCCTGAACCAAACAGAGAGAAGATTACATAACTGTGCTCCTGTAGTTCCTGCTCCAATGTAAATTACATCACTCAAGTATGGCAGCTAATGCCTGTTGCAAAAACATCACTGCAGGGATACATGAAATTGACTACTTTAAAGACTTGCAGTTATCATTTGTGGATTTCCATGTGACATCTTTCACACCGTTTTACCTTTTTCTATCAAGATTCAAGCCCAATTTGTTTTGTTTCTCATAGCCATCTATGTGGTCTAGGGCTGGCAAATAATAAGTAAGCAAACCCAACAATAACTTTGGGGGAAAGGTATATCCAAATAGGCGTGGGTAGCGGCTTATGTTAAATGTCAATTCAAGCAAAGCCCAGTGTGCGCTGATGGTCTTTGATACAACACTACTATGTAACCTACATTCAGTGAGTGCGACAAATCACTGACAAATCCTTTGTATCTTCATTCTAGCCTTTTGCCAAACCAGCCTCGAGCATGTATTTTTGAAGCTGGCGCTGTTCAAACACCAGCAGGATAAATGTACCTGTCTGGTAGGCCAAGGGTTCCCAAACTGTCCAGGCCGCGACCCCCCAAAATATAAATAATCATATTTGAACTGGGGACATTTTCTATGCAGGATATAATCGAAATTCAGACAATTTATAAGACCGGAATTCAACTGGAATTTCTGAGCGCAGCTGACAGCCCTAATGTCATCCACAGCACACCACCTGTGGCCTCAGTAATAATCTTCCACCCATCTGATTTTACCTTTTTACTTCAATAAGTTTTCTTGCACATGCATCATCATCTACCTCATGGGCCATGGCGGACCTCCCTGCTACTCAGCTACCTAGTTGTAGAAGGATGATCTATAGTTCTATATGCTTCTCCCTTTGGCAGGTTTGAGGCCAACTGCTGGGTAATTCAGAGAGTAAATGAAATGTGGAAGATCAGAGAAAAGAGACCAATAAAACATAAGTGGATGCTGGTGGTGGGCTGGGTTCGAGCTGGGACACTGTGTTGTCTGCAGTGGAGTGGCAGGAGAGAACGGGAGGTGCCGGGGCCCCTCTGCTATGTGTGGCTGTTTGTCAGCCAGCCCTCTCAGGACAATGGAAAAAGCTCTTTGTGTGTGTGTGTGTGTGTGTGTGTGTGTGTGTGTGTGTGTGTGTGTGTGTGTGTGTGTGTGTGTGTGTGTGTGAGAGAGAGAAATATAGTGTGAGAGATACACAGAGAGGGGGGGGACAGAGTGTTTTTCTGAGTGTATAGCCCCTTTTCGACTGCAGTTTTAGCACCACACCACACTACACCACACCACACCACACCACATAAGAATATCTACATTTTCCATTACAAAAAAGTACCCCTATCGGTAAGAAACAAATTGACCCTTTTAACTGTGATTATAATACAATATAAATTTGTATTAATGTATTACTATGATAATTAAAATACACTATAATAGATTATAATAGTGGTTATAACACAATAGAATCTATTATTAATGTATTACAACTATATCCTGGTGGTCTAAATGAAACGTCAGTGAGTGATCAGTCATTATGTGTTTGGCCCTGTTGGCCTAGCTCAGACCTACTCTAGAGTGGATACTTTTTAGTACCCTGTTTAGTACCACTTTCACACCACTCTACCCAGGTCCTTGTAGTGGAAAACCTGGCACAAGTGGGCGGTGTGGTGTGGAGTGGTGTGGAGTTGGGCCAGTGGAAAATGGGCTTATGTGTCAGTGTGTGAGACAGAGGGTTAGAGAGAGTGAGATGGAATGAGAGTCAGTGAAGCCTGGGGGAAAGGGTTGTGTGATCCCACATAATAAACGATTAAGCAAGCGGATGAGTAAGACGGAGAAAATTAATCAACAAACAACGCAACAATATGCCTGAGTACTTGGTTCCGGCCGCACTGTGTCCGGAAAAAAGGGCCAATCTAACAGGCTCACACAACGTGCCGCAGCACGACATAGTGTGAGCTTGTAAATGATCTCTTGCAATTTTCGTGATACCAGCACGCAATGAAGTGTAAATCAGACGGGCTCCCTCCCTGGTAACACCAACAGCAGACTGTCTCGGTTGTTGCACAGGACTGACCCGGCGAGTAGCACAACGACAACACAATACAATACAGCTAGCCCACTTCCTGGTATGACATCATGTACCCCGGTTAGGCCCAGAGAGTGGCTTGGTGAGTCCCTGTGGTTCCTTCCTTCCTGTTCCCCCTGCCCAGCGGAACCGCCACACAGGAAATGGCAGAGCAACCAGATTGGTATGGAAGGATGTCCTGACTGACGAGAGCCCGGCCCCATACAGGATTTTAGGGTCCGACATCAACACTGATGTTAGGGATCGATGTGACAAAAACTCTCAATCAGAGCATGTCATTTCATCATCGCATGACTCAATTTTAAACACCAAAACAAGAAACATCCATGACTAGGGATGGGACTATACGCGATATTATTGTGATAAAAAAACACTCACGATTATCATCTCATGGAGATTTAAATTATCGTGATATCGTCCTCCGTCATGCACTGGGATCAATTCACCTTTTATTTTGCTGAGCTGCATATCCGGCACTACTTAAACCCTCTATAATCGGTAAAAGGTACTTATAATATACGTACTTGATACAGTCTTTTTTCACTCTATCAAATGCCTTTGCCAAAAAATAGCCGATCTACAAGCTCACAACGCGTCGCAATGCAACGCATTGTGAGCTTGTAGATCGGCTATTTTTTGGCAAATGTTCCTCCCCAGGTTAATGGATTTTGTTTATCGCGATAATATCGTAAATCGCGATTTCTTTTGTCACAATAATCGTGATATGAAATTTTCATATCGTCCCATCCCTGGTCTGACATCAACACAGATGTTAGGGATGTGACAAAAGCTCTCAATCAGAGCATGTCATTTCATTGCATGACTCAAATTTACACCAAAAAAGAAACATCCATGACTGATGGCTCTGGTGGCTGAGTTCAATCCATTTGAGCAGCAAATTACTTTCTTTATCAGTTAAACATAACATGTAATACTTTGTTTCCTTCTTGACGTATTACCACAGGTCAATAATATCACCAACATTATCCAATCATAATGACCCCACAGTGATCTGATAACTGCCCTCTTGAGATTTGTTAGAAATAGTTTCACCATGTGTTTTACTGCCAGGCCCAGTCTGCACCTGGCCGGGGCAATTCGCTGCTCAAACTACAAGCCACGGGCTGCTCAGCTCATCAGAAGCTCATCAGACATGGTTAATGTTGCTATAGTTAAAAATGATTGCTGCAGCGTGATTAGCAATCTTTTAGGTGGAATTACTACCACCAGATGTGAGTTAAATCCAAAGCCATATGCACTAGGTTCACTAGGTTGGTGAACTGAGGTTTTTTTAAGAGGGAGACTGACCAGAGTTTGGGTGGAGGGGCATCTCTTTAACAGCATTTAGACCATGTTGACTATTAAGCTCGCCTTTGATAGCAACACAAATTGAATTATTTAACAAAAATTTGACAATGATGGATGCAAGACATGTGTAGTATGGAATAGACGAGTGGGCAATGGGGAACACCAATAGAAAACCAACAGAACCAACTAAAAGCATAAAAAATTAGTCTGTATAGCTATGGCCGTTATACCTATTGTATGCATGCATAATGTAGCCTATATACAATATCATGTACAGTATATGGCACCACATTCTTATTTCTTGCATGTGCATAGCATAGCATACAAACAATCGGTGCGTGCGTGTGTGTGCGTGTGTGTGTGTGTGTGTGTGTGTGTGTGTGTGTGTGTGTGTGTGTGTGTACTGTGAATAGTGCACGAGGCATGCAGCCAATAAAGAAAGGCCTTGCAGGGTGGAGCACACATCAACTGCAGCTGAACAGCTGGCCACTGCAGGCTAAAATTCTGACTAGGCTGAGAAAGAACCTGGCTGGCTCACTGCTGGATGCCGATTATGGGCTGGCATGGCAGTCCATTCTCAGTCAACCAACCCCACCTCCAATTCCCAAAGCAGGGAAATCAGGCACACAAAACAACAAGAAGAAGAAAAAAAATCAGGAAATAGTTTAAAAGAAAGGCAGGAAAACAGAATCCCTCCACTAGAAATGACTGGGAGTGTTGTGTCAGACATCAAATACTGGACCAACAAAGACATCCTGCCACTCAGACTGAATAAAATGTGGCATGAAACCATATTTGTTCCACTGTGAACTGATGAGGGCTGAGTGTATTAGTGCTCAGAACAGAAACAAGCGTTTATTTGCCACTGGTTCAATTCACTGCGGGTTCAATTCTTGGTGGTTGATTAAATTAGCCTAGTACCAGATAATGCACAGAATGCACAGATACGGTAGGCTGAACTGAATGTGATCACCATGTGCAGTTGTGCACTAATGCTGGAGCTGTTAGAATCCCAAGTTCCAACCATGTAATCTCCAGACTTGCTCAATGAAAACACAAGCCATTCTTGTACTTAATCACGTCTTATTTTTGGGTGATACTGATGAGGTGGTCTCCCCTTGATGTTTCTCCCTCTGATGTCTCCATTCTTCTCATAACAATCTGCTTAGCCTGAATGGCCAACCATTATCAGGTCATTATGAAATAAGAGAATACATGAGAAGGCCCCCTTTAGTGGGTATGGTGCAGTAAGCGCTATAGTATATGTGTGGAATCAGAATACAGTGTGCCATACACTGTTCATTTCCCCTATGGCTGCAGGTCATGGTAGGGTCTCCATTTCAACTGAAATGAGGTCACCAAACAAGAAGAAAAGTAAACCCAATACAAATGTTTGTCTTCGGCGACCATAGCGCGCACTCTGAGAAGGAACAACAGGTCTATCTTTCTCACATGGGCTATATCTCTTTGTCAAAACGTTATGTACCGTCGTATAGGCCGCATATGACAAAGATACAATACTGTAGCGTTTTCTTTCTGCACATGTGTGGTGGAGGGGACATGGCCTCCATGAGAGCAACTGACAAAAGAGATCACTCAGACTAGCAGGGAGGGATCTTATGTTTCATGAGGCACACATCTAGAATGTTCCCCCTGTATGTGGGATTAGGCCACGTTTCGAGCGTGTAATAACGCTGACTTTCTGATCCGATCTGCTCTATAAAGGGAGCATTCAGTCACAAACGCTTTGGGGCTTTGATGTCATAATAGGGCCGCAGTGACATCATTTCACAATTTACGCAAACCATTTAGATGGGTAACTCTTGTGATTGCCACAAATGGTGCATGGTCTCGTTGGACCTGCATTATCACAACACCTAAGAAATCATAACCATTTCACTTGAACTGGCTTACCAAACCATGCTGGCCTTAAAAGATAGAAATCCATTCCACACTCACTCACTCACGGCATTATCTGCTTCTGCTGTTTTGCCTCTCAACGCCCCAAGCACAAATGTTTGTGTTTGACTACCATGCATGGTGCTGAAACACATAGCTGGGACTCTGCATCATCAGCGCGTGAACTTTTGCAGCACCGCCCTGTGACATTTTTCAGTCTTTCATTCTAAATTCACCACCTCAGTCAGGTTAACATTACCATTTAGGATACAACATTCAAGTCAAGTTCAACACAAAGCTTCTGTTTTCACCCAGAAACCGTAGGATTCTTCTCTCAGGTGTGGGGTACACTCAACAGTGGTGCATTAAGTATTGATGCTCCGATTGCAATTTTTGGGGCCGATACCGATCACCGATCAACTGGAATCAGTATCTGCCGATACCGATATTCCCGATCACAGTGTCAAATCCATAAATTCTTCTATTTATTGTGTTACTGTAGCAGCATTTATATATTTAATGATTCTTCTTACAAAACATTGACATTGTATATTAAGTATAAACATTAGGAGATTGCAGGCTGAGGTCCTTTAGTGTCCAATTCAACTTGTAGGAGTTGAAGCTGAGGTAACATTCAGTCCCACAGATAAATATTGTGATCTAGCTTGTAGATCAGCAAAGCCGATACCGATCATAGCCGATAGAGGTATTGTCGGCCGATCGCGATCACTCACCGATCAATCGGCACATCTCTAGCAGCAAGCATGACAAAAGTTGGGGACTTCGACTTACAGAATCCATCTGTAAGTAAGCCTTGTGAGAGCCTCGGTGCAGTCAAATCCCTGTGTTAAAATCTGAATTTAAAACCAAATGGATGTGTCCATTTGGTTCCTTTTGTATGCTCGTCAGAGTTAAATTAACACTAAGGATTTTACTGTGTTAGTTCAGTAAGAGAGTGTCCTGTGTCAACACAGGAAAATGTCAGAGAGTGAAGTCATTACTTGGCACACATAGCACAAGGCACCTCTTCTAAAGGACAGGGCACAGACAGCACTTTGAAGCCAGGTAAACTGGTAACGTTGCCTGCAGGAGCAGAACAGGGGGTTGGCATGTTGGACAAGGCAACAGTCCGCCATTCCGAAACACCGCTATTCCGAAGCAGGGTTAGGGTTAGGTTTAGGGTTAGGGTTAGGGTTAAGGGTAGGGTTAGGGTTAGGGTTAGGGTTAGGGTTAGGGTTAGGGGTAGGGTTAGGTTAGAAGTCAACGTTCGGAATAGCGGTGTTTCGGAATGGCGGGGTGTAACCGTTGGACAAAGGCTGACATAAAATGAAAACACAGATGGCTATATATATATTGCTGATCACAGCTGCTGTCACCCTAACTGTGTTGTCTCCTCTGGTCGTAGGGTCGGCTCCATCATACATAATACACCAGCAACTTTCACAATTTTATCAACCAACTAGCCTTGCATTTAACTGGTGGCTGCCTGGTGTCATCAGTTTCCAATTGTATGACTGCTGGTGCCACTGACATTGCCCATGCCCAATCTGTACTATGCTAAAGGTTTAGGCCTATGTAACAGCGTCTAAGAGGTTGTCTGCGTCAATTTGATCCCATTTGAACATCCACACCTCTGCTTGCAGTGGAGGTAATAACGAGGCACTTCTATTCATCATTGCCTGAAACTGCTGCCCATGTGTCATGGGATTTTCTTTTTTTAAAGACAAGCAGGCATGCTCCGGCAACAAGCTAGGCCTCTCAACTAGATAAAAAGGTGAGTTGTTCACATTCCACGTTCATGCACAAACCAAACCCCCGATGTCACTCCCTCCCTCCCTCTCCCTGTACACTCACACACATAATACAAACACACACGATTCCACACACATGATTGAGTCGTTTGTGTGTGTGGTCCTCTTGTGTATGAGTTTTAGCTTTGCTTTCTCTAGGGGAGTGGGGGCAAGTTGCAAAATTGTAACCTTTACCAAACCATTCATTTTTAGAATGTCCTACTACTGCACAGCCAAAAAGCAACATCACACCATTGTTTTGTTACTTTGTTACAACAAAGTAGACTTGTTTAACACCAGAGGCTGTGTGGAAAGTTAACCCCCCCCCCCCTCCAAAAAAAAGCACACACACGCCCATAAAAAAAACATAATAGTATGCTAACTGGCTGTGAAAATTGTTCTGAACTATAGTGGCCTTGCACAGGGAGGGGATAGCCTGAGAGAGCCCCACTACTACTATAAAAGGAATGTGATGGGGTAGGGAGGGCCACAGCACTGCACCAACATTAGCCTATCATCTTACCAAAGAAAAGGGGCTGAATTAAGGAAAAAAAAGCAGGGGAGGGGGGAAAGAAAGAAAGGGAAAATCTTACCCCATTCCAAAAACTCGAGAATATTTTTCTCTCTCCTTAGCGGGGAGTTGTTGCACTCGTCGTAGATGCAGACGAGAATATCCAGTAGGGTTTCCACACTGAGGCACTGGCCGTTGGACTGAGCTGGCCCGTCCAGGACCAGCTTTTCCAATTTCTTCAAACGCACTTCTCCCGACATGGTGGTTCCGACTGACTGAGGTGGCGGTGGGGGAACTGGTTAGAAGAAAACGAGCGATCCTCCTCGATATACCCCTCGGCCTAGCGACGCAGCAGGCCGATCAGTTCTCTCACCTTGAGTGTTAGGAGAGGAGGAGGAGGAGGGGGGGAAACTTTGCTTTGAGGGCAAGCACAAGCTAATTCCAGGTTGAAGCAGATCTTTTCATGACCTCCCTCTCGCACATTTATCAATAATACAGTATCCAGGGGGTGGGAATGACGTGCGATATCTCCTCATTTTTTTTTATCGGATCTGTCCCCCCATAATAAAACACAGAAAAGAAGAACCCCAGCACACTACAGTTTACAGACCCTGCCCCGGCCGGCTCGCTCGGCTGCAGATCCCCACTGAAAGAAGCCCTGGCTGCCTGGTCGGATTTCCTTTCTCGGGACGACTCTTGTTGTTTTTCTTTCTCCTCCCCCAGAAAAAGGGATATTCTCAAAATAGAAAAATAACAGCCGCGCGTCAATGCAGTGGACCGACAGCTCCGGCGAGTTGACGAATATATTTGTGATATTTCCCCATTCCTGCGGCGGCAGGCGACAACAAAAACGCATCAACACCTCGTAGCAAAGGCAGATCTGCAATGCTACAAAGCCCCACCGCCCCTCCTCTGCTGCTACACAGAGGGCTTAGCACACACTGCTAGGTTTAGCTAGTCGGGCTAGCACAGCGAAGCTAACGTTACTTTTCTTTCATAGCTGCCAAACACACTCCCCTTTTTTAGTGCAGGAGACTTCTGAGCTCAATATATATACACACAAGACATATATAAACTAAAAACTATTCCGACCGTTTTTGCGATATAAAAGCGTACAAAATCTTGTCCCATATACGGAGGGGAAACCCTTCCTTTCCCTTAAAATTTCGCAAGTCAGTGTTGACACAGATAATGTCCTTTTTAAATCCCACAAGAAGTCTTCTTGTTTCTTCACAGTGGACAGCGGTGGTTCGTTCGACTGGTGGAGGTCCCGTTCCCCAGTTGGAACGTCAAGAAATGCGGCTCCTCCTTCTCCAATACAAGACGGGCTCGTTGCACGTCAAGAATAAAAAGCTGTAGTCTGGTCTCGTTCTTTGCTCAGTGCTCTCACACACACACACAAACTCACTCACACGTCACACACAGCCCAGAGCCCCCTTTCCTATCCTTTACTTTGGCTCCCCCGCCGGTCGGACTCTCTTCTCCTCTTGCCTGTCTGTCTGTGTCTATGGATGGAGCAGCAGTGGCGTCAGTTCAGCAAAAGCTAAGGTATGGCAACATGACTGGTGTCTTGGCGTGCGTGCAAGACACCAGTCACGTTGCCATACCTTAGCAACAGGCACGATGAGAAGTACATTTTATTATTTCCCCCTGCAGCCAAGGTATGGCAGCTGCTATAGCTTGCCATACCCAATTGACGCCTCTGTGGAGCAGTGGCGTAAAGTAACTGAGCAGACTACTTTTACTCAAGTACTGTAGTACAATTTTGAGGTACTTTGGCGTAAAGTAACTAAGCAGACTACTTTTACTCAAGTACTGTAGTACAATTTGAGGTACTTTTACTTTACTGGAGTAGGGGAGAGTGGGATCAACTGAGACACCCCCTGTATCTAGGCAATGGAACACATCATTTTGTGGTCATGTGACGATCATATTTTCAAGCCCCTTGAAATTCCCCCTTGCCATGAAGGAGAGGACCTGATAGTGCTGTGGAAAATATGATTTTTTCACACAAATATGTTCTATGTTACAAACTTTTCTCAATTGATTGATTCCTATGTATTTTCCCTGTAGAATTCATTTCTGCAATATACATCTTTGTATTGTGCATAATTAATGAGCTAATTAGCATATTTGATATGCAAATTATCTCATTAGTTATGCACAATACAACAATATACTTTGCAGAAATTGATTCTACAGGAAAAATTACATAAGGATCAACTGAGAAGTTTGGTAAACCCTTTTATATTTTTTTTTATAGGGGGTGTCCTGTTCTTTCTGCCCATGGGTGGAAATGGCAGGACAAACCTTATTTAAAAAGATTCTGTTATGTACATTTTTGTATGGTGCATATTTAACATGCCGACGCTGTGGGTTTTTGTGTTTTTATGGTAGTTTTAAAGTGAAAAAAGTGGATCACTTTACCCCCTTGATTTCTCTGGTCTGTCTCAGTTTGATGTCATAGACCACATGAGATTATTTGACACAATATGTCCATATATGGACATTCCCAGATATGGGCTTAATATTGATGACATCAGGGATAACCATATATGGGCATAAAAGGGACAGGACGTTTTGCAAGTTAAACCGCAACCCAAGTGGTTGCGGTTTAAGTTGGACAACATGTGGCCATATTTTCCCAATATGGATATGACATCTATGACATCTGACGTCATAGATGTCTTATGTCATAGACCACATGAGACTGACAGAGAAGCTAGGCTATATCCTTCTGCTGAGCTTGGATGATATTGACGACATCCAAGGTAAATAGGAGATAAGAACATCACGTGACAACGGGGATACGCCATGTCCAGCCATGAAGCTCACCATGGGTGCCAGTATCGCGAGACTATCCACTGTTGAACAGACAGGAAACGATTATTATTTACTGTTATTATTATTATTTAATTATTATGCACTGTGCACATCGAAAAGCAAGTGATTGTAAAAATACCTTTGATATATTTTATTTTATATTCCTGAACAGATTATATGACAAAGGTCTCAGTCGTTCATAAATATTGTTTCTTCCAGGTTTGTTCATGAGCTGATCTAGCCGGCTCCATCATTCTGGCACCCATGGGAGCGTCATGGCCGGTCCCGGCGGTCACATGGTTTCCCTTCCTTATATTTTAACTTCCTTGACGACATCAGGGATCTCCATACTGTATATGGGGCTATATCCTATATCCTTCTGCTGAGCTGGGATGAGGTGATGTCAGACCAGGTCAGTTATGTTATGATGTCAGAAGACTCAAAGAGTGACAGACAAAGAAGAGATTAATGAGTGATTTTGAGTGACAGACAGGATCTGGAGGCTTTCATACTAAGTAGCGACCTACGGTCGCAATTATATTTCTACATTCATTGCAGTATTGTTACTTTTACTTGAGTAAAATTGGGAGTACTTTTTCCACCACTGGTGTATATGGAGCTACAGTAAAGCCTGTTGGCTGCCAAAGAGCCTCACAGTGAAGAGGGCCAAACAGACATCACCGCTGTAGATGTGCATTCCAGTGAGACAGCAATGGATCATGGCCATGGGAGAAATGTTGAGTAGACTGGAGCGGCGTCGGCCTGCTCTGGGTCAGTGGTTCTCAATGTCTTGTCAAAATGACCCCTGCGACAGACCCCCATTTGTAAAAAAGATAGGCCATGAGATTTTTTTACAGCTCTATAGTGATTCTCAACCATTTCAATTTCAAAGACCCCCAGTTTGACATGCATTAGGCTATGGACCCCATTTAATGGTATTTCTATCTCTGAGACCCTAATTTATATTGTAAAATCAATCTTCATTTAACTCTGGGAGAGTAGGCCTACAAATTGAACCAAATGGACCTGTTAGGGTACATTTGGTTCCATTTGTACACTCTCTGAGTTACATACCTATAAGGGGCCATCTGGTTCCTAACGATTGATTGATTGATTGATTGATTGATTGATTGATTGATTGATTTGATTGATTCATTGATTGAAAACTTTATTAGAAGTTTGCATAGGAAACCGTTTCATGACAGTACAGTTCAATGATACTAAGGTCAACTAAAAGGATATTCCCAAAAAAGCCTATGGCTTGTTTCAATTGAGGTCCTTTAAAAAAAAACTCATATGACATTGAATGACAGACATAGACCGCTGTAGTAGGCTATTATGCAGAATATATATAATTTTCATTTAGCTGGGGACCCCCATAAGGAACTCCCTCAAGCAACCCTTTGCGACTTTCCAATTTCCAATACTTTTAATTGTAGGCTACTCCATTACATCTCAGAGGCAAGTATTGTACTTCTCCACTACAGTTATTTGAAAACGTACTAGTTATTTTCTACAAGTGATGTGAAGCTTTTCAAAATAATTTTATACATTTGAAAAGTTGGACATTCTGTATAATGAGTATACTTTCTACTTTTGTTACTTTAAGTACATTTTGATACCAATATTTTTGTACTTTTACACGAGTACATTTTGAATACCAGACTTTTTACTTGTAACCGAGTATTTCTACCTTGTTCTGTATTGATACTTTTACTTAAGTAAAACATGTGTTGTGAGTACTTTTTTCACCACTGGAGGGGGCACATGAGGGGATTATCAATGTTGTGAATGGAAAATAGGGCCTGTCACTTTGGTGGTGGCAGAAATGGAGTGGCATAGTTTAGACCCCCCCCCCCACCAGTCTAGTATTCAGATTTAGCAACAATTTAACTAATACAAGAAGTAGTCAAACTAAAGTGTAAGTCTTTCTTCTATTATGTTGGAAAATCGCATGCACATGAGCATGTACGTATGTTAGTTATAGGCCACAGTTAGGCTATATGATTTTTTTCATAAGGTTGGTTTTATGGAAGAAAGAAATCAATCTTGTCCAGAGTAAAGGGCATGTTCCACATCACTTAGGCCTGTGGGGTTCAGGGATCCTTAGAACAGTAGGCCGACTCAAATCTTTTTGTGCCAAGGACCCCCAAATAGATGCCGCAAACCCCCATCTGAAAATATTTTGTGCCAGGGACCCATATAGTGCAGGCGTTTCGGGCAGTATTTTGATGTAATCGTGCACTTTATGAAAGAAGCATGAAATTTGGCACACAGTTAGAACATGCCATATGGAACATTTTTGGCTATAGGGGCATCGCAGATTTGTCTTGGGAAACTTGTGGGAGCCAATCAAAGTTGGGCTCTCATAGACTTTACTATAGAGTAAAATAATACAAAACATAAATATGCTTTAAGTAGCATGTGAGGGGTCAAACTAGATGTTTTTCATGATTCTGAATCCAATGCAAACATTTGTTTTGCAGGAAAAACATTCCTTGGGCTAAAAACGGACACCATAAAAGTGATAAAACTATGGTTTATTGATGAGTCATCACTTTTCACAGTTTTTTGGCGTCCGTTTCTCGGAAAGGAATGTTTTTCGTGCAAAACAAATGCTTGCATTGGATTCAGAATCCCGAACAACACCTAGTTTGACCCCTCACATGCTACTTAAAGCATATTTATTTTTTGTATTATTTTACTATATAGTAAAGTCTATGAGAGCCCAACTTTGATTGGCTCCCACAAGTTTCCCAAGACAAATCTGCGATGCCCCTATAGCCAAAAATGTTCCTTATATGGCATGTTCTAACTGTGTGCCAAATTTCATGCTTCTTTCATAAAGTGCACGATTCTTTCCTGAAACGCTCGCACTAATAGAAGTGAAGATTTATGTTAAAAAGTTAAACAATTATTGAAAATCTTTCATACACATTCAAGATGTTTCAAAAATTATCAAAAATAGCAGATGTACAACCTTGCATGGCGCACTGTGAGCTTGTATAGTGCTATTTTGAATAGCACATATAAATGGATGTGATGCTGTATTGATTGAAGACTTTATTAGAAGTTTGCATAGGAAAAGGTACAGTTTCATGACGGTACAGTCCACTGGTACAAGGTCTACTAAAAGGAGATCCTATAAAAGACTAAGCTTATTTCCACAGGAAACCATTTAAGTATCTCATATATAACAGGCCTATTAACACATTTTGCTGGGGGCCCCCTGGAACCCCCTCAAGGACCCCACTTTGAGAACCAATGCCAGAAAGAAAGATAGATCTGCAGGGGAAAGTCATTGCCAAAGGCAATAGGCCTATACAGCAGAAGAAAACACAAGGTAGAGGCAGAAAAAGGGGATACAGTTCAACAGTATTAATAGCAGTAGGCTACAGTACAGTATACAAAAGAAAATGTGTTAAAATAACAACCTTCAGAAAACCTTGAAGGGTGCTCCAGTGGGTCCCCATCGTGATTAATATTTGAATTCAATTAATTTGGCGGAAATGAATGCAAGCAATATATTTCAATGTCACCACTGGAAACAACCTGGTCAGAGAGTGAGTCTTCAATTTTGACATGAAGACAATTTGATAGATAGAGACATTGGGGGTCCATGCATGGTATAATGAAATTCAAGGCATTGTGCCCTGCCCCCCCCCCTTCCAGTAAACTGTGGAGTTCCCCAAGGAACCATACTTGGACCACTGTTGTTCCTAATGTAAACGACATGTCATCTGCTTCAGACTGCTTGTGACTGCAATCTGTTCGCGGATGACTCGGCTCTCCTAGTCTCAGGCAGCGACATATTGCAGGTTGAAAAGGCCCTTAACTCTGAACTTAACAAGATCTTGTTTCTTGCAGAGGGTTGCCCTGCTGATCAATGTTAAAACAAGAAAGACTCATTGATTACGGAATCTGCATGTGTATGGTATTGCGATGCCACAATTGCCTTAAAGTTAAAGCTCCAAAGAGCCCAGAACAAACTGATTAGGGTCTTCCTCCTCGGGCCCACCTTACCGTTTATCACCACATACCGGTAAGCGTGGAGTGGCTTAAAGTAGCTGACAGAGTACAGCATCTTGCAATGGGCCTGGTGTACAAGATACACTACACCTCAAAGACACCAATGTACCTGACACCCATGAACGCCCTTCCGCAGGCCTTAAAGGAGTGCAAATCCCTAGCCTCCTTTAAAATTGGTCTGAAAAGTCATCTTCAGACGGCTGCTTTACCTTGCTACTCAAGACTTGTAAATACACTAATCCCCCATGTTTCCACCCCCCCCCCCCCATTTTTCTGCTTTTGTAATTGATGTTATTCTATGCAAAGTACTCTCTGTTCTATCCATCTGTCTTTCAATGTTATATGAGATACATAAAGTGGTTCCTGTGTAAATAAGCCATAAGGTTGACCTTGTACCAGTGATTTGTGCTGTGATGAAACTGTACTTTTTCCTATTGCAAACTTCTAATAAATTCATCAATCAATCAATCAATCAATCAATCAATGTTAACTCCATAGACACATAAAACATAAAAGGTACAAAACTATGGCACCACCTCTTTCAGTTTGGGGATCCGGCTCACCTCTCCTTTTGGCCCTAGTGCAAAAAGTTCAAATCTTATCTTAAAACTCACCTATAAGATGTTTATGTTCCCATTTATCTTTATATTACCTGCTGAACTTGACATTCCTCCCCTCCTCTGTTCTGGGTGCCTTGGAGGATACAGCTTCAGTCACATTTTGTTCTCTACTCAGCTGTTATCCCAAAGTTTTTTCACAGCTTTTCTGTCCTGTTTTCCACTGAGCACCTAGGCATATAGAACACTGTGGACAGTACTATCTTTTACCACGAGAGATGAGAGATACCAGTGCCTTCTCTGCCAGCATCCTCTCCTCAAGCAGACAGACCAAACTGTTCTTACAAATAGGTCAGTGAAATGTATAGACTCTATTAAAAATCACACCCGTGTGAACTGAGCGGTGGAGTCTGTGCGCGTGTGTGTGTGTGTGTGTGTGCGTGCGTGCGTGTGTGTGTGAGTGTGAGTGTGCCTTGCCCGTTCTGGCCTGGCCTGAACAACAGCGCCCCTCCCTTAACATGTGTGGTCAGAAAAGGTACTACACCACAGGCTTGAGGCTACATACAGACCCACCCACCCACATACATACATACATACATACATACATACATACAAACAAACAAACATACATACCTACACACACGGCCACGCTATGGAGACGGTGTGACCACCGCTCAAAAAAGAAAAGAAAGGGGTTTATGTGTGTGTGTGTGTGTGTGTGTGTGTGTGTGTGTGTGTGTGTGTGTGTGTGTGCGCGTGTGCGTGTGCGTGCGTGCGAGCGAGCGCGTGCGTGCGAGCGAGCGCGTGCGTGCGTGCTTGCGTGCGTGTTACTGTTTACACAAAGAGAGTAAAGAATATAGCCTTGAGAATAAGAGAATAACATATAGGAAACAAAAAATAAAAATACAAAATAAACATTGCCTACTGTCTCATCTGTTTTGAGGTGATACTGCTGATAGCTCAACATACTTGCTTAATTTATCCTATCCTGTCTGCACAATTTGAATATCTAACAAAAAGGCTATTAGAATTAAGTGACCAGGCTATTCTCTTTTTTTGTTTCTTTCTTTTTCTTTTTTCTCCTCTCTCCATATCCCACTCCCTCTCATCACTTAAATCTCACTACTGTCTGATCATTATTATTAGCGTTAGCATTTAAACTAGGTTAGTTTTAGTAGCCTACATTAAAACCGTAGGCCTACAGTGACGCAGCGCCAACTACTATAGCTTACACACACTCACCGATTGTGGTACAATTGCGTCCTCTGGTGTATAACATGCAGTAATGCAATTCATCTCGATTTTTTTTCTTGTTAAACTTTTAGTAGGCTGAAGGCTATGCAATCTGCGAGGACTGTTTTCAGTGATATACAGATCTCAATCATTTGTCAAAGTAGCCCAAGTAGGCCTATTTGAAATGCAAACGCCCAATATGCGTATTGTAGGCTACTGAGTAATTGCTGAAACGATTAATCGGTTTCGATTCTTGTCTAATTGATCCTGGTAGCGTGAACCAGAACATAACAACAGCTATGGCTATTAGTCCTAATTAATCAGTCGTGTAGGCTAATTGATGTGTGATCCTACTTCATTAAGTCTATAGAAGGATCAAATGGATAAAAGTCTGGCTTTTTTGTTGATTAACTGTCGCCATTAAATGTGTGAAATGTAATTAGACTGACACGAGTTTCTGGAGATGTGTGGGCCACTGAAATTGTCCCTTTCAGTTAGAATTGTCCATGTACATGTCTATCGCTATTATCGCTGTCTGGTGCGCCCAGACTCATCGAATGACTGGTTATTAGCAGACTGTGGTTTAGTTCCTTTCAGACGCCGGGTGTATTTTGAAGTCTGGAACTGCTGAACTATTTGCATGGGCTATTTAGGTGCAAACGAGCATTTCATGTCTCCAAATATTTGATGTTAAGATCAGGCAGCCTATTGTGGGATCTAGCTAGCATAATAATCAGGATGGAAGTTAGTGACAATACAGCCCATGTAAATAATTAGAATTGGCCCCTACCACCAGCACAACTTAAATATTGACTTTGGAACAGGCAACAGCTCTACCTTGCTTCCAGTGACGGACACTGGATAACAGGGCTGCAGTGTTAAAGTATAGGGCATAACTTTGGACGACTAGCCACATCATATAAATGTAGTTAGTTGCCTGCAAACATGTGCTAGGAATGTGCTAGGACAAAGTAGGCCTGATGCTCAATCGCTTCCACAGTCCACACATAAATGCAACGTTAAAACATGTAGGCCTATATGTGCCTATATCTCCATTCTGAAACAGAATCTGTTTATTATTCTTGTTCAGAAATGTGACTATCAGACACTGAAGAAAACAAATAAATAATCAGATAATAGAAAAATAGGCTATATAAAACACTTGGTATATTTTACAAAAAAATAAAGGTGAAAATGGGACAGGTGTGAACGGACATGTTATTGTGCTGTAATGAAACGAGGCACTAGTGGTATAGCTCCTTCAATATTGTGTTGCACTATGAGAATACAGATTCAAAGCTTAGCCAAGTATCAGCTTGGCCGGCCTCCACATACTCCACCACAACCCTTTTTATGCTCAGCATGTCAAGCAAGAGGTTTCCATGTTTCACAAATGGAAGGGAATGACCTATAAATTGGACTGCTTTCGAATGCAAATGAAGGCATGTTCATTAACACCTGCGTTGTTGATTGTAGGGGCTTGTTGGCCCTTCATTGAAAAGAAATGACACCTGGGAGCATCAGATGTAGCTTTGAACTGGGAAACTTGTCTTTGATTGGCAAGATAGGGGAGGAACAAAGACTGAGAAATATCACACAAAGAGCACCTTAATTTGTCGAATTAGGTGTTGTAATGTGAGGTACAGCATTCTCTGTGTATTTTAGGCTCCCAACAAGCATGTGGGCTGGACAGAAAGCACTTTAGACTGGCCCTGCACTGAACAATGGACTTGATCTGAATTTACATGGCTGATGATTCCTACTTGATCTGCCCAATTATTGCCTTGATGAAGGCCATCAGTTTGATGTCTAATCAGTTTGATGGGATTTCAAAGACCAATCTCTGGTATTTAGTATTGCACATATGAATAAGTTTGTGCTATATATAATTTGAAAACATATCTTGTGCCCTGCCTGCTATCATGCCATGTCGCATGCATACATACTCAATTTACATATTAAGCTTTACTATTAATAAAAAGTAGGTTTTCCTAATTAAAACTTGAACACTTTAATTGGGTTGTGCAGTACATTTGTCTGAACATAGGCTAAAACACAATGCTATATTATCTTGGAGTGCATACAAAATAATTGTTATTACATATTGAAAAATGTGTGAATGCTATACATTTGCAGATGTATCATCTTTCAGAATGATTCATTTGATCAAATAAATGAAATATAAAAGTAATACGACCTTTACACAGTGGAATGGATTTTTCACACAGTGCATGGATTGTCATAAATACATATAACAATATTTTGATTATGATAATTATATGACAATGTTCTATTTACATACTGCAAAGTTGGTACATAACATTCCAAATCATTTCACAATTTGAGAGAATAGACTAGAAAAGTGATGTCTCATTTGCATGTGCACAGTGCATGGATTTGGTCATGAACTCATCATATTACTTGATATATCCTATGCATAAATCCATAATAATGTTCTTACAGGACCATTTGGCGTCTGAATCATTTCACAATTTGAGAGAATAGAGAATAAATACATCACTGTTCCATATGTACATGGATTTTGTCGTGCAACGTGTCAGGTCTGAATAATTATTTTACATTTTCAGTTCTAGCTATGCTGCCTTTAAGAGCTATAGCTGGAGTGTGTGGCCCATAGACTCAGACCATAGCATGGTTACACTCCTGGCAGTCATCTGTCATTTGCTCTTCCTGTGTTCCCCTTCAGTCTGTCTGACATCTCAGAGCAAACACAACCCAATACACAACCACAGGACAGGGCCTTCTGGGCAGCCAGGGAGAGCAAACCTCTTCTAATGTTTGTGTGACAAAAAAGGCAAGGCAAATCCTCGCAATGGAATCAGATAATCACCAACCCGTGAAGAGCCTTCCCCAATCCACATCCACGCCACCCCCCCTGAGTCCCCCCAGCCTGTGGATTAACTGTCTGTTTGGCTAATAATTCTAATCTGCTGCATGGAGAGGTCCAAGAATGAGTGATGGGGTTGGAATAAACATCTAATCCCCTACTTCTCCACCCACTGCATGCCTCCCCCTCCACCCCTACACACTTGTTCCATGACAGGCTGTGATCGATGGACAAAGTAGTGTTCATACCACTCTATGGCCTTCCTAAACTCAGACCACCGTAGCCTGGCTATATGGCTTCCTGGCCTGCCAGACAGGTCGTGCATGTGACCGAAATCAGACAGCCCTGGTCAGACGATGTCCAGTGGAATGTACATCAGAGTGTGGGGTGTGTGTAGACATGGGTGCTACTGAGGAGAGGGCACTATACGTTCACAGGGTCAAGAGATGTCTGTCTGTCTGTCTGTCTGTCTGGGATGCATGTGCAGAAGTGGAGTATACAAAATGAACTGGGAAAATGTGTGTGCAGGTCATGTGGAGAATAATAATAATCTTTATTGTCCCCGAGGGGAAATGTCTTCACAAGTCTGTTCAACACAAAAAACACAAAATCATATAACACAAAACATCAAGACAGATCATCAGAAATGATAGCAAGTGTACAAATGAAACCACATGTTCCATTAAGTGTCCATTTGGTTACATGATGTGGGTCAATTTGATTTGTACAATCTCACATAAATTAACACTGAGGAATTTAGTGAATAAAAAAAGTGTAATTTAATTGGATTTTAGTTAATTCAACACTTTTTGCTGCACTGTTCAACTAAATAAAATAAAAATATTTACTCAATGAAGAGTATGGCTACTAAAAAATGAAATCTGGTTCATTGAAAATCTAGCAGTCTGCAAAAAACAGAAAAAACAAACAGCAAGTTAGACATTTCATATATATATTCAGTAGCCTACTTACTGATTTTAACAAACAATATCTTCCAATAAAGAGACTAAGCTAAATACATATAACATTTAGACAATAACTATCTGGAATAACAACTATAGAATCTTCATAATTTTATTGTAATAGCATATGCTGGCACATGCTTTTCCTTTTTAACTGTCTAAAATTACACCAACATAAAAGAGATGACATCCTTCAAATGAGACTCGTTGCTTGTTTGAAGTATGGCCATTAGATATCCTGTTTAGGACGGGGATGATGTATTGTCGCACCTTTGTTCTGATAACGGTCCCCTCCCCCTCGACAAAGTGCAAATGACTGGGGGTGCCACACGTATATAAGGGCCACTGGAGTGTCATTGGGACACTGTCTCTCTCTCCGAGCAACAGACAACAGCATCAGTGCTACCAGCCTCTTCATACGACTGGACCCAGTGACTTTATTTGATATTAACGATGGATTCTCTCCGCAACATCTGCGTTCTGTGCGTCACTTTAATAACCCTCGCCAAGGCTTTTACGCACCAGGATATGCAGGACGCACTTCTTCAGAAGCTGGGCTTGGACGAAGTTCCAAGGATTCACAAAAGGGATTTGGAAAACCTGGTTATTCCTGCGCATATTCGAAACAAGTACTCGTCTATGCTGAAGCTTCACCACAGCAGAAAGCGCAGAGCCCTCCCCAGTCTGGCGGGCATTCTGAGAGGCATCCCCGGCACTGCAGGTAATGATCTTTACCAATATTTGAAAAAATGTGGTCACATTTAAATAATATTTAACGCAGATAACTGCACCAGCACTTATTATTCCAAAGTATTCTCATGCGTAATGGTGACATGGCGTGCGCCATGGCGCCAAATATTATATAATGTATTTCCTTTAAATTGAGAGTGTATTTGTACTTTAACGTTAACTAACGTTTTGTGTTATCAATTTGTGTAATTTGTGTGTTTTTTTAGATATCTCCGGGGAGTATGTCTATTCTGACACGACGCGGCAACGCGTGGTGTTCGACATGGAGATGAGGATCCCAGACAACAGCGAGGTGACCATGGCAGAAATGAAACTGTACAAGAAGGCTCCTCACCACCACAAGCAGCGATCCACGCTGGACAGGAAAAGCCACAGGCCCATCAACAACGCCAGGGTCAGCATCTACTGGGTGGAAGTGTTCCCCAACGGCTCCAACAGAACTTCTCTGGTTGACTCTCGGTAAGAAACGATTTTAACAACTATTATGTATTCGTGTTGGATATACAATATGAATATATACTGTTAAGTGATTTTATTGTACAAATGGAACCACATTCGGATCCATTTGTGGCTATAGTCTACTCTCGATTATGTTACTAGCCTACTCAAGTGATTTCCCATGTTTGGCTGAATGGATTTTCATGACGTGCTGTCAAAACCGCTCGTTGTTAATTAGCGCTAACCCATTCACCCCTCCCCTCTCTGTTCGCATTATAGGTTGATCCCCATTCACGAGACGGGCTGGATGAGCTTTGATGTGACGCAGGCCGTGAACTATTGGTCCAAGACGCAGCAGAAGACACCTATGCACTTGGAGGTGTGGATCGAGGGCGAGAGACCTGGCAGCTACGCGGCAGAGATGGCCAAGAGTGTCCGCTTTACCACCCAGGACCAGACATCAGACAACACCTTGGGAAAACCCGAACTCATCCTCTACACACTCAACCTCGAAGAATATGGGTAAGGACGAAAAGCTTTGATGATATACAGGAGATTGTATCAGTGTGCCAATTATCCCATATCCCCTTTCCCCACCTACAATTTGCATTAATTATGTGACAGTGTGCTAACAGTTCTCCCTTTCCTCTCCATTCCCTCAGATCTCGTGGTGACTGTGTGGCCAATCAAAACAAGGATGCCTGCTGCCGCGAGGAGTACTTCGTCAATTTCCGTGCGCTCACCTGGACGCAGTACTGGATCATCGAGCCCGCAGGGTACCAGGCCTTCAGGTGCCAGGGAGGCTGCAAGCAGCCCAGGCGAAACTACGGCGGCTACGGGGAGAGGAGATGCACCGTCGCCGAAAGCGCCCCGCTGCCGATCATGTACTTGGTCAAGAAGGGCGACTACACCGAGATCGAAGTGGCAGAGTTCCCCAATATGATTGTTGAGAAATGCGCGTGTACCATGGACAATGCCTCTATATTCGGGAATTAATTTAGGCCTAAGCGTGGCCTATGTTCTTGTAACACAACACGTCTAGTACTTAAACAAATAGGCATTCCCGGACATGTATATACAAAAATGACATTTCATCTCATGTCCCCTTAAGAAACAAGCACTTTATATATTTTGTAAATAATGGATTTTTGATAACTGTTTTGCATTTGTATGAGTTGTATTGAGTCCCCATCAATTATTCAAATACTGTCTGATTTGATCTCAGATGTGTTGTATTTTGAAGCTGTACATAATATAGATGAGTGACATATTTTAATAAATGATTTGCTTCATAAGAACCTTTAACTTGCAATGTTTCTTTTTTGGTTACTTCCCCAAGTCATTCATGTCATGTCACCTATCAATCTATTTCTCTTAGCTGGCTGTCTTTATCAGATCACTTAGGATAAAGTGATGTCAGTTCATTTGTAATAACTTTGTATCAAACAAAACTAGCAAGAAATAATTTATTATATCACAATGTCATTACACACATAGAAAATAACTCAAAATGTTGATGTGTGGTACAAAACTTGATTCAGGACCTATAGGCTATATTCTGAAAAACATAAAATAGAAGTGCATCAGTTGGCTCATATTATAGAACTCCATACACCGAAAAGTTTATCAACATCAATACTCTGCCTTAAAAGCACCCATTTTCAACATTATCTTCAATTGGGATCTTAATGATCTTAAGATGACACACTTTATGTCTTACTCTGTCTCATTGATGCACAACAGACAGTTCAGACAAGCTTTCTCCTCCTGTAAAGTTAGCACGCTGAAATGGAAGCCATTGTTCTGGCACTAATATTAAAAAAAAGTTATATCACTCATGGGCAGGTTTCTGAACTGTCCACAGCCCTCTTCTGAGACACACAGCGAGTAGACATGGTACCATGTCCATGAGCATTAGGGAGGACCAATTGTGAATATATAGTATTTCACCTTTTGAAATGGTTTCAACCAGCTTTACAGCTAGTGTTTTTCCCAATCCTCATGATACAAAAGTCTGAGTCTTTCGTGAGGAATGGTGCGGGCACCCCATTTGAAAACATATGGTGCCAGGGACCCCATAACAGAAGATCTTAGTTGATAGGTTAAATTAAGCACAGAAGTCTACAACTGTGTATCTGTACTGCAGGTGGGGAGAGTTAAAACATTTCAAAAATAGCAGATCTACAGAAACATATTTTGAAAATAGTGTTCACTGTTTTGCTGGGGATTCCCTGAAGACCGCGCTCTTTATTCTTCTTCTTAATCTAATATGTTTTAAATACTTAAAGCTGTTTATATCTCATTAACACAAAATGTCATCACAATCCAAGCATTTGCCTTGATGGGTGCCATATCATGCTTTAGAGAGATGACATGTAAAGTTGCAAGAAAGTTACAGTTTGCATGCCATGACACCACCTGCTACCCCTTTATTTGCAATTTCGTATACATGTTAATTCCATAGGTTAATTCTATACGAAATTGCAATGAGAAGTAAACAATTTGCCTAATGACTTATGACACTTGTTGCATTGAGTGGTCATGCATGGTTAAGACTGTCATACAGGCAGACTTGTAACCAGCTTTGTGTGTGTATTGGTATATTTGTACAGTGGGATAAAGCTACATGGCCACATGCAGAGAAACATTGTGAGAAATGGTCAATCCACATCAGTCGAATAGGTCTTCCTCTGTTTACATCAGGCTTAGGAGATAGACCAGGCCAAACGTTGGTAATCTGGGCCACTATCAAAAGGTCTGTTTGCCGTCATTGCAGGAGGGCTTGTCATTCACTAATGTGCTACAGATGGATGTAAACAGGCTTCCTACAGCTTAATTCAAGCAGTGTCTGGAAGGAAAGTGGATTCCATCCAGAACAGGGGTCTTCAACAGGGGGTCCGGGACCAATATGGGGTCCTCAGAGTTACTAGAGGGGGTCCTCCAAACCTTTTTTTTCTCCTTTTTTTTATCTTAACCACTTGAACCCTAGCGTCCATATTCGGAGAACTTTAGCCAAAAAATAGCAGATCTACAAGCTCACAAGGGCTATAAGAGGCTATACGTTGTGAGCTTGTAGATGGGCTATAAAAGCTATAAAAGGATATAAGAGCTTTGGTGTAGAGGGGGAAAAGAGCAAACAAAGTACAGAGTGAAAGGTCAAGTGTATTACGTTTTGATGGTTCAAGTGGTTAAATATCTGAAAACACAAATTGACATGAATCCATACACGGATGATTATGCTGTCAAAAGATGAAACTATATGGAATCTATGAAAAGGTTGTGGGGTCCCTGCTTGGCTGCTTCATCTCTCTCTCAACTAAGGGGTCCTTGGCCTGAAAACATTGAAGACCCCTGCTCTAGAAATGGCCACACCAGCAGCCACACAAAGTTGGTGGACAAACATGGTGGACACTTGTCTTTTTTGGTTAATTAATTTAGTTTATATTTATTTTAGCACTACATTCTACAAACATATAAGGACAACACACAACCGGTTAAATGACATACTGTTTTTTGCAAGTTTCATGTTAAAGTTACGGACTGGAGTGCACATCCATTAAGTTATGTTTTGTCAAGGTCAAGTTGTTTTATCAGGAGTAATTTAATTTGTATTAAAAGGAAAACATGCTGAGATATATCTAGGGCAATCTCCAAGTATGGCTTTATACAAATACATATGCCAATGCAGCGCTCGTCTTTCTGTCAATGATGACCATCCATATAAAATGCAATGGTGGGTACCAAAAGTATCACCATAGAGTATCACCTGTAAAACAAATTGAGTCCAGAGATTTAAGTGTGGATGCTGCTGTATGCCTGTAGATTATGTCCCCATAATCCAAGACAGACAGAACTACTGCTTCAACAAGTCTCTTCCTACTAATAATTGGAAAGCTGGCTCTGTTTCTATACAAGAAACCAATTTTCTGTCTCAATTTGCCAGCAAGAACCTCTGTCTATATGGTGTTTAAAATGATGTCTCTCATCAATCCAGATTCCAAGGTATTTGTACTCTGTGACTCTTTCAATGTCGGCTCCATTCGTGGACAATATGTGAAGGTCGTTATAAGAGAGATTTCTGTCTCTGGAGAAAATCATGAATTTTGTTTTGCTGATGTTCAGCATCAACTTGAGACCGATTAGGGCTTCTTGCAGGACATTAAAGGAAAGTTGTAAGTTTTCCATTGACCCGTACAGAGCCTGCGGTACAATAAATGACTCTGTGTCATCCGCACAGAGATGACAGCTACAGTTATTTTAAAAAGAGGACATATTATTTATATACGGTAAATACTAAACAGGATTGTTTAGTGGTGATTGGCATCACCAGGAATTCTGGTCCCTCATTGGCTGTTAATGATGACATTGCCAGAAATGCTGGTGTCCCTGATTGGGCTACAGGCTTGAACACACACAGACAACTAAATACATACATACATACCTACGTACGCAGCCGAATGCAGTACTTGCGCGCTCTGCTGGCGCAAGTAATTAAAACATCTGAAATATTTTACTTGTTCTAGAAATATCTTTTACTCAATGGGGCAATTCCTGATGATGACATTTGTCCATGTGTGGTTTATCCCTTTGGTATTTATGGAATGCATGTGCAAAAAAGAAAAAACATTTAAAATATTGCTTTGATGCTCATATTAACCCTAGGAAGTATTAAGTTGTTTTTCTATTTGAGTGAAAGATATTGATTATATATTAACCAATATTGAGTGAAAGATTAGCTATTTCTAGAAAAAAAATATTGAAGGTGTTTTTAATTTTACATTGTAGTTATAGAGGACAATTATAAGGTATTAAGGCATATTTGGCTTATTAGCAATGGAAGTTTATTTAATTTTTGTTGAGTTCATCAGTTCGGATGAGTGCTGGAGTTTAGATGGCTGGCCAAAGAAAGGACAGGCTCCTTCAGATACCCTGTGCATATGGGGAGGGGCAGGGGTTTATTATGAGACTGAATTTATTACAATTGTATGTAATTTCTTTAATACAAGTTGGTGCTGTAGTGGATTTGTAGTCTGTTTAAATGTTGTCTTCCCCTTTGTATGTTCCCCTCATGTCCCATTTTGTTTTAGCTCATAGTGAGGGAAAGTTAGCCGATTGCTACATCTGGGAACTAAATCTAAATCAATAGCTTTCTTCACAAATGTGTTCATAAAGGTGTCTACTATCACCTCTGAACTTTGTCAAACCCAAAGTTGGGGGTATCCCGAGGGCCTGGGATTAAAGGGGGAAAAATAAAAAATGGACAATATGAATGTATGAGGTGTGTAATTAGGGTATTTTTGGGCTGCTGAATCCATTCTAGCCATTAGTTTTCAGTTAAAATGACTCCTTGGCCATAACATAGGCTAACTTTCCCTCACTATCAGGCTTGATGTCAAGTTCAGTTGTTTGTCGTAATTTGTTTGGGCCTAGAATGATTGTCATGTTGTATAGGAAAAATAAAAGACTCAAAGACTTTTTAAAGAATCTACGAGTGTCCTGGTGTCCCTCTTGTTGACCAACTCGGCCCCTGACAGGCATTCAAGCAGTATCATAATGAATGTCAAAAACACCCCTGACAGAAATCATTTACTCTCCCTTTTACTCAAACAGGGAGATTATGTGTAGTCACAGATCTAAGAAATAACAACGCTACCGTTTAGTTTTACTTATTTTAATAAGAGTTGAGACAAAATAAAAAAAGCAAGGTTTTAACACAAATATCAAAACATTGTCAGATAGAAAAGACAAGTCTGAAAAGTTTCAAGAATTTTGGGCAGTTGGTTTTAATAAAACACCTGATATTTGTCCTGCAACATAAATCAATAAAAAATATACTTGCATGAGAGGATATACCACAATCTCTCTACTCTGCAAACCTGTAAAACGGATGTATCCAGTACATTAAAATAGGAGCAGAACCCCACCCCTGAAAATCGTATAATATATCGACAGCTCATTGCGTACCAGTCGTTGGGCAAAACTAACACTTTCATAAACACAACACAGCATTACCTGAAGTCAGTTAATGAACATTCATGCATGGCTGAAATTAGTGGTTAACTATGTACAGTATGTTCAATGAAATGTTAACACAGGCTGGTTAAAGGAAAACTTTAGTTTTTTTTTTTACAACAAGGGTTCATATTTTAGATTGTAATTAAAGAATATAAAAGATGAGTGTTAAAATGATTTCATTTACTTCTTTCTATTGTTTTAGAGATTCTTATTTCAGTGGTTGGGTGCATGCGTACAAGTGGCCAAATGTGTAATTTTACACAGAATAAGCCCATTCCCAAGATACAACGCAACCTTTCATGGTTGGATGTGACTTATGGGGGCTAGAAATGTTACTGTAAATAGCAATAAAGAAACTGCTGGCTTATTGTGTCTAAAAAGACATATTTAGCCACTTGTACGCATGCCCCCATGCGTACGCATGCCCCAGATTTTAGCACGGTAAATGCGATAAAACAATAGAACGAAGCAAATGAAAACATTTTAACACTCAATTTTTCTTTTCTCTAATTACAATCTAAAATATGAACCCTTGTAAAAAAAAACAAAGTTGTCCTTTAAGAAGAAAACAAAAGGACTTATAAAGCACCACTGCTATAATGCCTCACGGTCTCTCATAATTTCTTGTAGGTGACAATCCACCCGTTCTGTTACTGCAATAACCTCAGAGTCTACAAGGGAAATGTCATTAGACAACATTATGTGCTGTTAAACGAGGAGCTGCCATTATTGCAGAGGCCATGGTGTCACCATTACATAATTGGGAGTGCTTCGAAATACATTATCCATTTGTATCATGTTTGAAGATGTGCATCATGCCTTTGTCAGTATGAGGTCTTTGGAGCTGTAGGCAAATGACATTTATTTTTCTTTAGGACTGAATGTCCACACGGTAATTTGCAAGTGTTTCAGATAGGATTTTCTTGTTCATGTGATAAAAAACCAACAAGACTACACTCTGGAAAGGCCAAATATCAGATTTGGGCCGCCAGTCAGGATTAAATTACCTCAGTGGTGATTGTTGAGACGTCACAAAGCCCTTTGGTTTGCAGGTGCCAAATTAGGGTTGCCATGAACTCGTACAGCCACAAAACACTCTTAAACTAATGAGCCAAATGTGTGCTAAACTAGCCCTACAGTATATGAACATTTAAAAAAAAAAAACGTTGTAATAAAACACTCAAAGATCTAAATCAACATAAATGGCATACTACAGTCTTTGACTCGTGTCTTGCATTGCCAGCAAAGTAAATTGCCATAAGTCATTCAAGTAAGAAAGCTTCCACGCCAGAGTCAACAGAAACGCAAACACATTTTATCCACCAAACACCTGACAATCAAGTGCAGTGGACAGTGCCCCAATAGATACATAAATTAAAAGCATAATTTAATCAAAATTAAATAAATGCAGTACTAACATGGCTTTTGTCAAAAAACTTCAAAAGCTTTAAAATACTTTCTCAAAGTGATATGTATTCAAATAGCTTGAAGTACCTGTATTGGTACATCAAAGACTGGACATGTGTAGCTGGTACTTGATTAATGAGGTGCTAAATATAGGTAGAGGGGCTGATGTCCTTATTGTTTGGAGTAGCAAACCAGGCCATAGCCCATCAAAGGTCCTTTACGCACCTTTGAACTGAATCAAAAGTCATAAGCCATTAGATGATGTAAAAAAAAGCCAACAAGTTGTTTATTGTATGTCTATGGAGTTTAGGTTACAGATTTGATGTTTGAACAAAAGACAAAAACCAGTACTTGCTTAAAATTGTTCTGCCTTCTCAATTTAACGGTTTGATGACTACATGTACAATCTAACAATACTTAGCTAACAGCAGTGCTGGTTAAGCAGCCAAAACATCTTGCTTGCAATCATAACCACTTTTAATTAAACCTCTTACAAATTAAACTAAGCAACAAAAGCAAAAATATATTTACAAGGTAATGTAAAAAAAAAGCAATCGATAAAACATACAACCCTGAACACCTCTCCTTACACCTGCCACACTGGAAAAACGTTCAGTTTTCTTGATTTCCAAAACAATTTATAATAAATTTGTTTTAAAAGCATCCCATTTTAAAAGTGGTGGGGACTGTGTAAAATGCAAAAATAAAAATAATAGGGGGGGGGGGGGGGGCTTTTATACAGTTGAACCTAAATTATTTTGTACACACACAATGCAGACTGCATGTATAGCTTCAAAAACAGTCTATCCATCTGATGTGGAATGTTGTTCCAAGTTGCTTTAACTGTTACGTTTTTTTTTTAATCAATTTAACCACATAGGCCCTATTTTATACTTGGTTGTATGATGGAGTGACATGGCGAAAATAGCTGATCAAACTCACAGTGCATTGCGACACATTGCGAGATCGCAGATCAGACCATGATGTTTGTAAGTGTTCAAGAAACAAACAAAAAAAGATGAGGGAAAAATAAAAAAACAAACAAAAAGACGCAGGCTGTGGAGAGGGATGTTCCGTGGCCAGCGATGGGTCTCAGTGCGGGCCACCAGTCCAGTTGGTTACACAGTAAAATCCAGTGTTCATTTAACTCTTGTACAGAAGAAAGTACAATCTGTACACTCGTGAGTTAAATTAATCCTCAGGATTTTACGGTGTACAAATACAAAGTCTCTCAGTAGTATCCTGGCTGGTACTGCTGGCTCCATGGCTTCTGGTTCCAGAACTGCAAGGGGAAACACCAAGGTTTAGAATACAGCTGCAACTCTCGATTATCTTGAGATTATTCTAGCAATAACTCGTTCAATTAATTGAGATGCATGTTTTAAAATACAAAAATGTATGCACATTTTTCAAAAATCAAATTGATTAAACAGTTATTTTACACTTTTGAAAATAGCAAATCTATAAGCGCACAACGCATAGCCAGCGCTAGCTGGTATAATCATGAAAAGCTAAGTTCTGAATAGAATTCCTATTGGTCCATTTATACGCAATATAAAAATGTGTCTTAATCTTAAAGTAATTGCACCAAAGATGAACATGTATAATGTAACAAATGACTGTACTGACCCCTTGCTGCCAGCTCTGGTTGAAGGCTTGAGCCTTGTCCATGCCAAAGTTGCCGTTCCTGTTTCCGTAATTGCCGCCGCTATTCCTGTTGTTGCCGTAGTTGCTGTTCTTGTTGCCGAAGTTTCCGCCGCCGCGGCTACCACCAGCGCCTCCTCTTGGCTGGAACTACAAAAGGCATGGAATAATTTTTAATGATGAATTTCTAGTCAAAGAAACATTTTTTTTTTAATTTCTTGCACACCATGGCATGGCAACTAGTACACAACCCATAGCAACATACGTTATTCAGAAAGCTGAGGCAACAGCCGGACATGTCATCACAAAATTATGTCCGCCTCCATGTAAATGAATTTAGAAAAATGCATTTCTCAGATTAATTTCCCAGATGCGTTTTAAGGTAAAAACCTTTTCCCCTATTATACAGTCAGAACACCTCACAACCAAGTTATGGGTGACTGATCCAAAAGGCAGTGCAAGGAGAAGGTATCCACTCTCACCTGGTTGTAGTTTCCTCTGTTACCACCGCCTCCCCTGTTCATGTTGCCGCCGCCGCCGCCACCCCCTCTGCTCATGTTCCCCCTGTTCATTGGACCACCTCGGTTCATGGCTCCGCCCCTGGCTCCACCCCTTGGGCCACCCATGTTACCCCTCATTGGTCCACCCCTGGGGGATCCTATCAGGCTGGGCATGAGGCTTCCGCCCCGGTTGAAGTTACCACGACTGGGAGGGAAGCCTCCTCGGAAGGCTGGAGGAGGCAGGAAGCCGCGGGGAGGACGGTTGAAGCCTCCACGAGGAACAGGAGCTGTGGACAGCAGCAGACCAGAGGGAACACAGGTTACATTCAATGTCATAGCTGGAATAGAAGGTCAAGAATGCATCACTTACTGCCTACAGTTATCATTTAATCAATTTTGGCCTAGAACTATTGAATGCTTTAACTGTTGAAAAATAGCAGATATACAAGCTCACAGCGCAGCAAACTCACAGCACGGCATCGCTGCGAGCTTGTAGATCTGCCATTTTTGAAATATCTTGGCATGAAACATTTTGAGAACCACTGACAGAAACATGTTTTCAAAAAACCTTAGCATTTAGAAGACATTATACAGAATCGGATCAAAATTAAAATGTTCAAGATTTTTCAAAAATAGCAGATCTGCTATTTTTCTAAAGTTAAAGCATAAAATAATAATATGCAATAATGCATACCCGTCTAAATTGTTAAACATTTGCAAAGATGAAAGCCAAATAACTGTAATATAATAAAATGGCGGTTTAAAAAGGAAATCAATTTGGGATTGAAAAAAAAGAAAAATCTTCTACCTCCTCTGAAGTTGCCTCTGGGAACGAAGCCCCCGCGAAGGCCTCCTCTGGGTCCTGGTCCTCCACCGCGGCTGAACTGGTTCTTGTTGCCACGACCTCCTCCTCCACGCTGGCCACCGCCTCTCTTTGGGGGCATGCCCCCCTGGTTGGGCCTCTTCTCAGCAGGGAGGGCAGACTTGCTCTCCTCCTTGTACGTCTCCAGCAGCTTGGAACCATCCTCCTTGTTCAGTTCCACGTAGGTCACATCGCTGAAGCTGTCTCCCACATCAGGCAGAGAGAAGAAACCTGGAGAGGGAAGGGGGGGGGGGAAAAACTAAATCAGATGCAGAAATATATTCAAACCTTTTCTTCCTTTCCTACGAATTTAGTTCTGTCAATTTCCAAGTCCCATTGTAAGGTAGCCCCTTGACTCTGCTGACCCCTACTGGTTGGTTAGGGAGAGTTCACCTTGAGCGCATGGTTTATCTTTATGTGAACACTTCAAGTCCACTCCTGGAGGATATAATGCATGCAAAGTAACAAGCCATTTCTCCTAGTTTATGTCCTCAATGAATAGGTACCCTGACCAACCTGTAGGAGTCACTAGTGGAGGATTCAAACTCCTATTCTCTGTGGTAGAGGAACAATAAGAAATTAAGGACATTGTTACCTTTCATTTTAAGCAGAGCATGCTCAGGCACCTCTTTGCCATCACTCTCCGCCTTCTTCTGGGCCCTCTGCTTATAGTCTTCATCCGAGGGGCAGATGACCACCGCCTTACGCTGGAAGCCTGCAAACAGACACATCTTCCTTTTCTGGCCTGGAGCTGACAGGTTGGTCTGGGGAATAGAGAAATGACACAATCCATCAAAGCACTGAAAAGGTTGTCGATCTATCCTTTGAGGGAGATACATGTTTGATATGAATATCTTATATGCTGAAGGCAGCAGTGTGTTGCCGAAACGTTGGTTTCCATATACTCTGCGTCCTAAAATAAATATTGGCACTTTTTTGTCTTTTAAAGACTATTATTGTGATATAAATATATTTTCATCCCTCTCAATTCCCATGTCACAATATTGTAAATGATAAGTCACGTCTTTCAATAATTGTCTTGTCTTCCTGCAGAATTATCATAGGGTTGACGTTAAAAAGAATTAACCATGTGAAACCTATATTGCTGCACGGAAGATGGTGCCATTAGATTTGAAAGAAAAATCCCATTTCCCCAAAACGGCTAAATCAGGGCCTTATCCAGAACTGAGACTTACATGATCCAGGATGTAGTTTCTCTTCTTGCGAGCAGCGATCTCGATGAACTTGCCCAGGAAGAGTGGTGCCCGCTGGGAGATGCCAGCTAGCTTTGTAGTGTCCTTTGACCGGCGTTTCAAGCTGTTAATCTGAAGGAAATTAAAATGGTATTAGTTTTTTTCTTCCTTTTTTTTTTTCTTTTTCTGCAACGGAGAGCAAAAAGCTCTGTGAATTACAACGATATGTGGCAAAGACAAATGATACGATGACAACCTCCTGTATTCTAAGAAAATAGTTTTTCCAACAATACATACAGAATATATGACTGATGGTCCTTGTAAAACTGTTATTTTCCGTGACTAAATTATATCCAATTAAAGAGGCTGAAAATCTAGTGAGGAAGAGTAAAATCAAAACATTATACAACATGGTTAGTTTTCTACCATATCCTAGTCAACATCGTAACCAGTGACACATCCAGTGCTACTGGACAGGCCGAATATTTATTTTAGGCCAGACTTTAAACATGGTTTGAGTTCTTATTGTCTCAATGGTCCCTTAAAAGCACTCAGCACCACCCAGCTGAGTTCACACACAACCAGAGAGTCACTGTCTGCAGCTCTTAAACACCAGAATCGCACCACAGCAAGACTGGCCACCAGATTAATAAGCTGCAGGAAAATGGTATTAGTAGCTGAGATTGAGAACGTGCCAATTCCTGCCATAACAGATTTTTTTCTTAAATAAAACATACCATCATTTTCTCCACAATGGTGTCACTGCCCAGGATGTAGTATTTCCCAGGGTTTTCCTGGATGTGATTCTTCACCCACGTGGTCTTCCCGGAGCCTGGCAGGCCCACCATTACAATCATCTACGACAGACAGAATATACAGTACATAGTATTCAGTGTCGGGTTTATATATTTTTTATCCTGAATATAAATGCACAGCTCAATCCTACTACACAACTATTACATCTAGCATCCCTGTGTTTACCTCGCAATCAGCCTTGGTCTCGGGTCCCTTGGGTCCACGGATCCTCTCGTCAACGGGAATCTGCTGCATGAAGGTGTAGCCCTCGGGCTGGGGGAAGTACGGCGTCTCCATCTGGCCAAAGTTGAAGTCCACGGCACAGTTGTGGCAGGTGACGTGGGGGTAGAGGGCCTGGCCAGCCAGGGAGTCCTTGGGGACCTCGAAAGCCACAGTAGGCTCTGCGCCGTTCTTGGAGAAAGACATCACCACGTCGTCGCCCTCAAAGTCCTATAGGATGGCAAGTGAACATGGCAGGTTGGTTTAAGTATTAGTACTTTACAAGCAACATTTCAGCTGATATTTCAGGCTTTTTGGAATGACAGTGTTGACACAAAAACTGCTGTCGGCCACCTAAACCCTTAGCACTACAGTTAAATCAATGACCATAAATGAAGCTAGTTAGCATTTGTCTTTTTAGGTTTCTTTAGAACTTTGATTATATTGTGTTTTCTCTAGATAGATATCCATTTACATTGTTATATTGCTGTTCATGTACTGACCTTTTATCTTGTTTATTATTGTGATGTTGTATCTGCTTATTGTAAGTCGCTTTGGATTAAAAGCGTCTGCTAAATGCCTAAACTGTAAACTGTAAACAATCTAATTAAATTCCCCTTTGAATGTGAGGTTTGAAGCGTCTGGGTACTCGTAAATATTTTTAGGTTAATAGAATTTAAATTTTTATGCATCCACACGTATGACTATTTCATGGCACGTGACCTAATAGAATGAAGGGTGTCTCTTACAATAAGGCAGCAGATGACATCGTTCTCATCGAACGTCTCTCCATAGTCTTCGGTCACACAGTTGGTTGTCTTCTTGGCCTGCCCCAAGTAGCCGTATGAGTGCTCCTCTTCACCTATAGGGGTTAAGCATAAATTACATTTATTATTAAAACAAACCATGTAAATTGTATTTTCAAGTCTGTAATTATATGGATTTGTTTTAAGTTAGACCAGGTGGTGTCTGAACTGTGATAATGATGGGTGAGAAGACGAACAAAACTAACAGTGTACAGTGCATTATTAATTGCAGCCATTTTACTTGCATTGTCGTGTTGTCTACCAACCACCAGGTGGCATTCTAGAGTCATTCAAGTGTTTTCATTCTCAGTCAGCGTTTTACAACCTAGTTTGCTTACTTTACAGCAGGCAGTGCAGCTCAAAGTGCATACAGGACGCCGACAGCTGTGTGTATGTGATGTCTGAACCTTGGTATTCCATCATGGTAAAACTTTTGCTGCCGACTGTGTTTACAAAAGAAGCCATGTGCATATGGAGGAATGGGGCAGTAGACACATTTCGCAGAGCAACTACTGTTGCTATCCAAGTGCATTGCCAATGCAGAAATGGCAAGACTGTCCATTTCAGTTTTGAGACTTAAAAAAACATCGCTTTCTGAAAGCTTTTTCAATCACGTTATTGACACACATTAAAAGTATTTGACAAATGACAGTAGAGATCAATTAAATCTTCAAGACACTGTCATGTCACTACAAGGCTAAAAAAAAGTTTCTATAACTGCATGGTACCACGGTTATCAGGAGCAAACCAGTGTTTGCTTACCTTTAAAGAATAGGCACTCAACTATACTGTACATCTATGCTTTAATGGTGAAGCCAACGATAGAGGACATTGACAGTTACTGACCGAGGAGCAGGCTGCCATTGGCCAGGGACCAGCCGACCTGGACATCATGGATCTCCATGTTCTTATGGGAGATGTGCTTTATTGGGATCTTTTCTGTGATCTGTTGACAGATAAACAGGTACCGTCAATTCTGTTGGATCATCAAGGTCACTGACAGCAAGAATCTCATAAACAAGCATGCAACAGTCTCAACTTGACAAGCCTTTGTCATTGTGTCATGGTTTTAAATAAGGGATATGAAAAAAGTAAACGTTAATTGTAAATTAATTAGATTCACGCATCAGCAATAATGGAATGTCACGGTGGAGAAAGGCGATTTATCCATCCTTTATGCAAACCATATTTTTCCGGAACAATTATGATTTCAAGAAAGACATTCTCAGTGTACGAACTGCATTATACAGGCTGTATTATACAGAGCTTTTTTTCCTCAGCTAGACATTTGATGTGTAAGTGGTTAAATGCAATTGAAGACAACTTTACTTTTGGACAAGATTTGTTTAGTTACCATGTTCCAGTATGGACAACTCTGCAGTTAACTCCATGCTGGCATACAAACAATAAATGAAACGCACCAATGTCATAGCTTCAGCTGTGTTTAACCATTGCGTGTTAAAAGTCTGGTGTGAGAAATGCCCACTGCATATGAATAGTGAGGCTGTACCTTCATCTCGAAGCAGACCTTTCCCTGGGTCACCCCATACGTGGCCTTGCCTCCAGACCAGAGGTAGGCGAAGCTCTCCATGGTAAGGGACGAGGCGCTGTAGCGGTCTCGTGACACCTTGAAGTGCAGGTCGCAGTTGTCTAGTGCACACACGCATATACACACAAGTTACACAAGCATTCCACTTGCATCGTTTAGAGTGTGAGAAGAAATACAAAGTGACTAAACCATTAAGCTGAGATGTGCCCTTGTATTTACGAGCAATCATATCTGCTCTTTGCCAGCATCTAAAAAAAATTGTTGCAACTGTACTTAATAATGATATAGTATATTAATATAGTATTATGCTGTAAGAGCCACTTGCAAATCAGCCGATGATGCTTCTAGGACAATCCAACGCATACAGCGAATAAATGTCTGAAGCAAACAAATGCAATATCAGATACATATAAAAGACAAATATTAGACATGGTTTCAACAAGAATTAATAAAGGCTTCATGAAGTATAAGCTGTGTCTGTGTTTGACTCAATCATTGCCCATGCCATCAATTAAATAACATACACTTAACAGACTTCAAAGACGTTTGAATTCAAATGAGCCCTAGAGTCTAAATAGTGTCTGGATAATGTCATGGTGTTTTAAAACGTTTACCTTAATTAAATAAAGTGTCAGTATTAAAATTATAAATATTTTAATTCGTTAATTATATTCAAAGGACTCACAGGTATCCAGGACGACTTTTGTGTCATCAAACTCCTCATCCTCTTCCTCAAGTGGTGGCACAGGGGACTTGAAGGATGCCCTGAAAACAAGAGATCATCATAACCAGTCAAGACAATTTAGAGGTCAGAGGGTTAAGGCACTAGCATGGAGCCTGTGTAGATGACTTGGGTACCACCTGCGGAAAACCATGAGGGGAGAGACAGAAAGAAAAGGTAGGGGGATTGGGAAATAGTGTAGAATACTGAAAAAAAGTAAAACCCCACAGGCATGAGCCTCCAAGTATTGGCAGACAGCACTTACCTTGCATTATCCAGCGAAATCTAAAACTCAAAGAGACACAGAAAATACCTACATCACCCCACAGGGTAGGAGGCTACAAGTTGGTGACAGATATAATGTTTCTGATCAGGGTTATTGGTTTGAGACTCCTACTGAGTCAGTTGGTCATATGTAGTAGAGTGATTTCGATATTTGTATCAGTCTTCGTGTGTGGAAACTACAGAAGCACCACAAGCATTAAAGGGATGCAACTGGCCATGAAATTAAGTGGTTCATCATAGGCAATAGGAATAAACCATTTTGAGCTCAAATCGAATGCTGCAGCCACTTACCAACTCTGCAGTGGTCAGGTATCTGATGACAAAGAGATCATTTACTTACTATGGTGAAAACCATGTGAAGAAATTAATGTAATCTGGTAGTCTGTGATAGACTAAGGAGGACGTAAGAATAATTTTCCATCATGTTTTGCAGACTAAACCCGTCTCAGTGTGTTTGGTCATGTGACCTCAGACAGCCCTGAGCAGTATACAACTGGCTGCTGTGGGAGATTTATGACAACTTGGGGGAGGGGCCATGGTCATATTGAGAAGGAGCATATGGCCGATGCAGACAAGCCAGCCAGGCCCCACTGAAAAAGTTTGAGGCCTGGGACTACACAGATTTGCTAAATGCAGGAATGTCGTGACAGATAAAAATGGGTGGAAGAATCTATGGTGGAAAGGAGGAAATAAAAAATGTCTAAATGCTAACAGGAATAATGTTGGGGGGCAAGTAAAACTTGTCAGAATCATACTAAGTTACTGCAGTGACCCAAAAAAAACCCCTCTGGAGTTGTAGATTGAGTCTTCTTCCTACGGATCCTTCCCCGCACTGAGTCAAAGAGCAAACAAAACAAAACATTGACCAACTAACTATACACTCTCACACGCGTAATCACAAACATGCATGTCACCTGTGCAGAGAAAGGAACCTATAACACACGCATTCACACGTTTACATACATTTAAAAAATGCGGACACATCATGATACATGAGACAGAAACATGGTTGACACATCATACAACCAGTACAAAATAAAAATAAAAAAAATAACTAACTACAGTGCGAGGTCAAACGATGCACGGTCGACAGCGAGATCTTCCTGGGTCGTTCCAGAACACGTTGGGGATATTTTTGCTAGATACTTGTGTGCTACTCTGCTGCTGCAGTGGATCTTTCCTCCCCACCCCCTCCTCTGTACTTCCCCCTCCCTCCCTCCAAAGTTCACATCTGCTACTTTCATTCTGGGCTCACTTGTGAGCAGCCTTGGTTCACCTGGAGCATACAATGGGCTTTCCAAAACAATAGGTGGTGGCATGAGGAACAGATGTAAGAAGAATGTGCTTAAATTCAATAGGCTTCTTTTACAGAATGCAGTCCGTTACAGACACAGAGTGAGTGGGCACTGCAAAGAGGTAAAAAATGGTAAGGCTCTTTAAAGAAGTTAGGGATGACCCTCAGAAACAAGTGTGGAAATAAGGTCATTAATAAAACAAAAAAAATGTATGGTTATTTTTTTGAAAATGAGGGTTTCTTTGTTTTTTTTTTAACTAGTTAAGTTGCATTGGCACTTAAAGCCAATACAGTTGCCAACAAAGCTATGATGACGCTTCAGGGATACTGAAGGCCATTTTTCTTGCTCTGTCCCATCCTTACCAGCTGTATTTGTTCTCCTCAATAAATTCAAAGTAGCCCCTTCCATGTTCTTCCCGGCGCCTCTTAACACCCTTCTTATTCTTCTGCTCAGCATTCGTGTCTTTGTCCGCATCCCCTTTGGAAATAAAACAAAGATATATATTGAGGTGCTCCTTTTTTGGAGAGAGAGAAAGAGAGGTCGGACTGGCAGTGGAGAGTCTGTCGCCACAAAGCCCGTTCCATTAGTTACAATACGTCGACCATTAGTATTACTGTTTTTTTTTAATATATCACTTATAAGAGGCAACACCTCATAGTTACAATGGATAATGAGACATTCAAAGTCCTTGATAACAATTTTTAATGACCAGGGTAGCAGTTACAATGTAAGCTGGTCCAGCTGAACAATAATGACAGTGTTTACTGGGATGGGGAAACAATCACTGCAAAAGTAACGACAGGGGACAACAGCCCTGAAATAAACTAGGGTGTTAAATTAGAGAACTTTAACATGAGACTTGGGATGTGGGTCGTTCTCTATGGGGAATAAAGCCATCTTGTTGTTTGGACAAATGTATCATGCAAGGAAGATGGAAACTCTGACCTACTTTGACCCCTTCCCCCCCACCAACCAACCCCAGCTTGACTGTGACCGACATTTGCTAACGACTTGTACCTACCGGCATGTTACTATGTTTTCCCCATAATCCTTATTATTCTCCCTTTACTATGGTAAAACAAACTGAACTATGACTAGTACAGACAGACCAGGAACTAACTACCAGACAAGCATCAGCAGATCCTTAGCTTCGCCTCAACATCTTCAATCTGGGTGAAGTGGAGGTTAGCTGGCTAGCTAAGCTAAGCTAGGTTAGCTAGCCGGCTAGCCGACTCTGGCACCACAGAACACAAAGGAAAGGTAGCTTGCCAGCTAAAACCAAGCCCATTTGGCATTAGCTAGCGAGCCTACAAGCTAACAACAACCGAAACTGAAAATAAAGCGAGCTATGCTCAATCTCGTTACCTGAATGCCAAATATTAGTCAATTTATCTATAGATATAGCGATTGGGGCAAACGAACCATCAATACTATTCTAGTTTCTTGGCTACATATATGAGTGGGCCTATAATCAATTCATCCGCACGAGTGATTCTCTCGCTCAATCAAAAAATACATTTGTATTTTTCTCATCTTTTTTGTAATAAATAAATATATTTTTAAAATATTTTTCGAGGCACACAGTCATGCGGATGATGATATGTTGCACTTAGAGGCCTAATGGGAAACAGTGAAATCTAGGGAGGTCACACTAGCTAGCTAGCTGGCTCAAACATGGACGCGGCTCCATTGTAAAGAAATGATCTCCCATCATTTCCCCACCCGGCGGCCTGGCCTCCCCCACCTCCACCTCCTCCTTCTAGCAGCGGCCGACAAAACACACCCGAAACCCGGGAGGGGACACCATCATCATCCAAGCAGAAAAAGAAGCACAACCGCAGCCAGCCAGCCAGCCTTGTGGGACTCACCCTCCTCTCCAGCGGCCTCACCGTCTCCGTCCTCCTTCTCCATGTCGTCCTCGTCCTCCTTCAGGATGGGATCCATCTCCTCCTCCTCGTCGTCGTCCTCTCCCTCGCCCATCTCGGCGTCCTGCTGCACCGCCGCAGGAGCAGCAGCAGCACCGCCGCTCCCTCCTGCCCCGTTCTCCCCTTCTTCCTCCACCAGCTCAGACTCCCCGTCCTCCTCATCCTCCTCGGCGGCCTCCATGCTCTCTTCGACCGGGCCCTCGTCGTCGTCTTCTTCGGCCACCTCCTCGTCCTCTTCTTCATCTTCCTCCTCCGCCATCATGCCCTCGGCGTCGGCGGCGTCCTCGTCGTCGCCCAGCAGCCCCGCGGCCTGGTCCACAGGAGAGTCCCCGGCCAGGGCCTCCTGGTCCAGCGCGGCCTGCAGGCGGTCCATGAGCTCGGCCTTCAGACCCTGTGCGGACAGCGAGCGCTTCTTCAGCTCGTCCTTTAGCTCGTTCACTTTCAGCTTCTTCACGTTGATGGAACTCATGGTTGTTGTCGAATGAATTTGTTCTTGTTGTTGCACGCAGTGAGAATATATATGTATAGTAATAAAAAAAAATAATAAAGAACGAGTCACAAATAAGACGATAAATAAATAAAGACGGCGGCTTGTGGTGGTGTGTGTGACTGAGCGGATGTAATTCAAACTGCGCCAAATCGCACCGACGCCGCTGAGCCCTTTTCAAGCGGCGGAAGGAGAGCGAGCCGCGTGTGGGGGAGGTGCTTACCGTAATGATGCGGAGCGTAGCGCAGGGAGTTTTTGGAATGCCTGGCGCCCTTCAATATCTGATTACCGCTTTAATACTGGTCAACAATTTATTGTCAGGTGAGGTGTCCAAATTAGGGACGCCACTCACGCCAGAGTTAATGTGTTCATAAGCTTTTATTTATTCATTATTCACAAACAGATGTTTTAAATCATTCTTTATATACCCCCCCCCCCCCCCACACACACACACACACACACACACACACACACACACACGCACACACACACACACACACACACACACACACACACACACACACACACACACACACACACACACAGGCCCATGAAGCCTAGATGCCCAGCAGCCCAGGGGTCATCAACATGTCCCAAATGTGTCTATGGCAAAGAGTTGGCCTTGTCTGTGGCAAATTTAATATTTTCTGTTTTACACACCATTATAATGTTCTTATTTTGATCACAATACCCAATTAAGGAATGTCAAGTCTCCAGGTTTTCTTCAGAATATGTATGACACTGATTACTAGTAAGACGCCTCAGGGTGACATGCTTGGCAGCTAGGGTGAGGTTGCGCCAATTCTTGCCAGTGATGTATATCGGACCAGATACACATGGAGATCCCTGTCTGAACAAGCCACACAGATATGGGTTGTCTTCCTCCATATATCAGTTAACACTGATGACGGCCTAGCCGAAACGCGTCTGTCTGTATGTTTGTTTGTTTGCCTGCTGCTGCTGCTGCTGCTGCTAACTGCATTAAAAAAGACTCTTAAAGCTGACATTGTGAGTGCAGAATGCAGATTATAACTTTTCACTTGATTATACTTTGAATCTGCACCCGGAACCCCCTCAGACCGCTTACTATAATCGAGTTGAGCTGACCTGTCCCTGCATGGAGAAACTTCCTCCATATATATCATATGGGCATTCCCATATGATATATATGGAGGAAGTTAGACATGGACATCAGGGATCTCCATATAGTTCACAACATAGAATATCTTTTATGCCCATACATGGAGATCCCTATCTGAACCAGCCACACAGATATGGGTCATGTCTTGGCGGCCAGTGATATACATCGGTGACATCAGGGCAGTGGCGTTTGCAGGAATTAGATGAGAGGTAGGCTAAATGCCAGTCCCCCCAAAATGCAAGTCACCGCCCCCCTAGCTCCCTCAGGTGACGGCCCAAACCCCCCCTCCACTCCATGAAGACAAAAGGAGAAAATTGCATTTCTATGAGCAAGTGTCACTCTATTGAATGGATATGGTGATGACTGGCTGCCTGCAGTGCCTGCTCATGAATGGACAAGGAACTGGACAAGCTACTTTCGTTGTTGAGTTGGTGATTTCTACTCTAACTTGTGTACTTTCTACACAAGTTAGGCGGCCTATAGTCCGCCTAACGCTGTATACGCCACTGCATAAGGGTTCTTCATATATGGGCATAAAAGGGATTTTGGGGAATACCCATATACCCTTTTACATAGGTGATGTCACCGATATCACCTGTGATGTCACAGTGATGTGTCAAGGTGGTCAAGGGAACCACAGTGTCAGGCGTGCCAGACATCACAGTGACATGATGTCAGAGTGGCAAACCCATAGACCGTAAAGATGTGTACAAAAATGTCTACACGCGGACAAGCTGTGACGTTTCCCATACTATTTTTTTTTTTTTTTTTTTTTTTTTTTTAAGATTTGTTTTGGGGCTTTTTATGCCATTATTGATAGGACAGTAGACTGACAGGAACCCATAGTAAACTTGACAATGACACTATGTGGCACATAATTATAATATGAGTCTTCTTGTACTAGTGGTTTTATTTGCAAGGACCACCATAACTATGAGAGTTTACAAATGGAAGAGTTGCAGACCTGTTATGATCATTCAGATCTTTATGTGTGGTAATATATTGTCCACTAATGTTGTATGTCCGTGGCAAAAAAAATATTGTGACAAAAATGTCCACCACGAGCCAACGTGGCGATGCAGATGACCCCTGTAGAGGACTAAAATAAATAATTCCAGATTGGATTCAAAACGGTGTGGACTGTGGATTATCCCTGAAAATATTCACCTCCTCTGATCTTCTCCAATTTCATTTAGGTTCTGGACCCAGAGAGCCTGCACTGCCTAGTGCAGTGTTTTTCAACCATTGGTCCGGGGACCACCAGTGGTCCCTGAGGGGGTTCCAGGTGGTCTCCAGCTAAATGATGGTTGGTAACCAAATTTACAAGAAGTCTACACAATTATGTAGAAGAATTGGTATTCTGATCAACGTTTACCTATTATCGCTCCTATGGTAGGCTACCACATCAATACAGCATGGAATTGTGGACAACATCTTAACGATAACAAAATATTCTTTACGTTTATGTCTGAGAGGTTAAATCTCCATTGTTTGAGGGCACTAAGGTCAAATGCCAGGGCAGGAAGGCCTTCAAATAAAACAAGGTTTTAGTCCATTGAAAGAATTAATTGAATTTAGGGTTAAGGATGATGTAATGTATTGTAGACTATCTGCTGTGAAATAAATTATGGTATTTACATTCTGACCCATGCTCATCCCTGCGCCAATCAAATGCTGGATTGGTTTAACAATGGAGACTCAACAAAAGACACTACATGACAAGAAAGATACACTGGTGTCTACATAATGACAAGAAAGAGACAGAGGAGAAAGTGCTACAGTCAGCTGGGGCATAAAGGCCACTGTGGCCTCAGGGCATTACATTTTTTAAGGCCAAACTGAGGGGCAACGGTGGCCATGGCCTTCTTGGCCTCCATGAAATTCCTGCCCTGCATGGTGTCAACACGTTTCAACAGGGGCGTCACAAGTGATGGGAAAAGTGGGACTGAGTTACGAGTAGCCTGGTGGGCCAGCCTCTTTCACACGCTTAGGCCGGGGGTGGTGTTGTGCAGTCTGGAACCCCAGGCAAAGTTACGAGGGCCCAAGGCTCAATGTGTACGGGCCTTAAAGGTGGGGGTGCTTGAAAAGCCAACTCCCCATATGAAGAACATTCATGGACCAGGGGCCCTAAGTGAATCTGGCTGCATGGGCAGACCCATAAAGTTAGGGCAGACCCAGTGGTGTAAAGTAACTATAGACAGTACACTTACTTAGTACTGTACAATTTTGAGGTATTTGAACTTTACTTGAGTATTTCCAATTTCCAATACTTTTACTTCTACTCCACTGCATCTCTGATCCACTCCATACATTCATTTGAGAATATTAACAACTTCAGTCCTATATATATGGCCATTTGAAATGAGCTGATCTACAAGCTCACAGCGACACGTTGTGAGCTATTTTCAAAAGACTTTGGGACATTCTGCATAATGAGTAGGCCTACTTTTACTTTTGGTATTACTTTAAGTAGCCTATGTTTTGATACCAATACTTTCGTAGGCCTACTTTTACTTTTTTTTTAATTTTTTTATTCCAGACTTTTTCCACCACTGGGGCACTGGGCAGACCATGCAATCAAATGTCCACATCCATCCACCAAGTCTGCTGAGCCTGTAGGCATAGTCTACTCCCCAAAATATCTCACAAAATTAATGCACAATAATTCATTTGCACAATAGACCATTCAAGTGCAATTAAACCCCCAATTGAGATAGGCCTACATAGTTAGGCTCAGCATAAGCATTTTGATGTTGATTAAAATGCGAAAGAAAACATATAACCCCTTATTATTTCTACTTTCACTTTTAATCGCAGTTTACTGCCACCCTGTGGATAAATGTGGATATGTGCACAGTTCAATTCAATCACTGAAGTAGCGCTCCCTCCCTCCTCTTCTCCAATGTGCCCACTGTCATTATTACGCGCGCTCATTCTGGCCACGGCTGGTCTGGTGACAGACAGTGACACACTTCTTTATGTCTGTTACTACCTGTGGGTAGTGGATTATGTGCTTTAGGCGAGGCGGACTTTAAATACATTTAATAAAAGTGGACAGTAGTTAGGATTCCCTACTTTAAACAGATTTATAGGCTACACTAGCATGGATTCTCTCACTCGGAATGGGAACAAATATTCTACCACCGAGAGAGAAAAATATTGGGTAAGTCACACTTTGATTAGGCCTATAGCTCAACAATAAATTTAAAATCAAGCCAGTTTTATAACATATAGGCCTAGCTTATATAACATTGATTGCTGATTTATTAGAATAAACATTTGGGTGTGGTTTAACAGTTGTTCACGTCACTTGATTTCTTATTATTTCCCACTGTCATATCATACCCCACTGGCTTCCTTCTTTATAGAATATCGTTTGCATATTCCTCAGAGCGCAGTAGTGCCACGTTATTGCAAACCCAGCGGGCTTTGTTTCGAGGAGGGTCCCTCGGAGCGCCCCTCTCCTGATGGTGCCGGCTCCAGCGGCCACGCACACCGGACCCTGTGCCGGATAAACAGTGTCCCGTCATCCAAGATTCCCAAGGTCCAATGGGCTGAATCTGTGGACGACCAGCCCAGTAATAATATGGACATGATCGCACCTGCTGCCACGTATGGGCCCGATATGTCGGAGAATAAAGGGGCCTGGTGGTCTGACTCTGGCAGAAAAGTTCCGTGCTGTGAGAGATGCTCTGCGACTTTGGTTGCGCTGAAGAAGCAAGCGCTCAGCCTGGCCATTCACCACCACTTCTCCTCTAAGGTAAGATGCTTGCTACTCGGTACTCATAAATCGCTGGCTCAAAGTGTTGACATGACAGCGCAAAAAAACAACATATTATAGGTTGCTTGCTGCTCATTTAGGAAACAAATATATTTCAGTGGTTTTCAACCTTTTTCATACCATGGTTCATTATTTATCCGGAATTTGAGCCGCGGACCACCTTTAGCCAAAACTAATATTTTGTTGTTGTTGGATTAAGATTTTGTCCACCATGCTGTATTGATGTTCAAAATCACTCAAAATGAAAATTGTTCTACTTTGTGTAGGCTAGACTTGTACTTTCAATTAAATACATTATGTAAAAATGTAAAGTAAATGTAAATGCAGATGTTTAACAATAATTTAACTCTCAAAGAGTCCAACTCTCCATCATTTTGCTGGGGACCACCTGGAACCCCCTCAAGGACCACTGGTGGTCCCCGGACCACTGGTTGAGAACCCTTGACCTATTTTAATTACTGTATATCCAGTATACCCTCTGTATATACAAAGGGTGGGGGGGAAATAACACAATGGTAATTTATTATTGAACAATGCCCAAACCTTTTGAATACATAAAGGCCGTCAAAACAAATATTGTATTCTTTGGACGTTTGTTGAAAATGTGTGTTTTGATGCTCACGTGAAAGGTGGAGGGGGGGGGGATCTATACTTCCCAGCATCCTTCATCTGTCACCACGATCATCCATCAAATCAGTGAAGTAAACCACTGCCATTCCTGTGTGTGTGTGTGAGTGGTTTCAAATGGGCATGAATATTTCATCAAGGCATCCCTAGTGTGTCTGTCCTCTCCACAGGGGCAGAGAGAGAGAGACAATATTTATTTTTGTCCCATTGAAGGAGATACGCTACATACAGGCCTGAGCGGGAATACTGTTTTTTTCAGAGAATGACCTCAAGCCACAAACATGGTATATGCATAGAGGGTACGGTATATGCCATGAGGACTGAGAAGAGGCCATACTGTAGTATCTAATGCCTGACCACATAGGCTACCCATTTGCTAGAAATCTGATAAGCTTGCTTGCTACTTGCTGGTTTATCGATCGGGGCATTGTTTCTCAAAAGCATGCAGTATAGCTCTGTAATCACATCTATGAATTTACAGGATTAGGATGATACACTATAGGTCTGGCACATTGGATTAGTTTTCATAAAAAGGATATAGGCTATAGACCAGTGCTACTCAACCCGCGGCCCGCGGGCCGCATGCGGCCCTTTCCGCATGTCTGTGCGGCCCGTCATGATCATGCCAAAAAAAATATGATTTTTCTAAGCCTGTCAAAGTTAACGCGAAACGCAAAACGCGGTGATGTTTGACCCTCGGTGCACTCCGTAGTTAGGGATAAGAGTCAGGAAGCGAATGCAGTAGCAGTGCAGAGATGCAGGCGGCTACACTAGAGCTACAGTACAACGAGACAGTCAGACAGACAAATATGCGGAGATTTTGCAGCAGACAACCACAGTCGGGCTCACTGGAGCGGAGACGCATGACGGTCGTGCGATATGAACGGCCGCGAATCCCGCGATCGCCATGTTTCAGTCTAATGAAGACCTAGCCCTTGTCTCCGCTGCTTGTCTCTCCCTCCGCGACTCCGCCAGTCAGCTCCGACTATAACTCTATGGCACCGACAGTGCAAGCATTCCAACAGATCGCGCTGCAGCCAAGGAACTATGCTTATTAACACAAATCTCCTCCAACGAGCTGTTGTGTTTTACAAAGCTCAAAGCATCAAACTGTTTTACAAGTACAGTGCATCTGAGGGGGAGTTGAACTGTACTTGAGTTATTTTTCCATACAATAACTCTCTTCACCAAAAATAGCCGATCTACAAGCTCACAATGCATCTTGTGGTGAGCTTGTAGATCGGCTATGTCCCCCAAGAATAGGGATGCTGGGGTTTGAGTGATTGAATAATAAGTATAAACGTTTATTTATTTTAAATCTGTCCTATTAATGAAAAGGAGTGTTAGTGGCATGAGAAAACATACCTTTACGTTGCCAAAGTTCACTAGCTTTGCATACCCAGACACAGGGGAGGTTACAAAAAGGTTGAACCAGAACTGTTCATTTTCACTTCACATTTTGTGAATAAAGCCTAATTTGATAAAAAATTCAAATGTCATCAATGTCATCATTCCATCCATGACAATCTTTTGGTTCAATGAGGTTTGGCCTGGCTTATGGAAATGTGGCTGTTTTCTGTGCGTTTCCTTAATTATTAGACTGTGTACTGTACAAAATCAATGTAAACGTCCAAAATAGGACCGTCATTTTTAGCTTGCGGCCCTTTGGACTTTTGGTATTTTGCTGAGTGGCCCCTGAGCCATCTCAAGTTGAGTAGCCCTGCTATAGACTATATTACCTGAAATGTATAATCTAATGTAATATTGCAAAAATATAATGGATCTGATCGTTAAGTGTTATTTTGTCATTCCCATTTTCACATTATACATTTCAATCTAACACGATTCTTTTTATGTTCTTCTTTATTCTCTTTTCATTCCTTAAACTAGAATGCAAGATAGCCTACCTAAACTTGAACTTTCTTTCTTTGTATTTAAGCTTTGTCATAATGCAATGCACGGTGAGAGGGTAGAGAGTGGGTGGTGAGACAAACACATGACTATGTTTTTCTTCACTCACTGGAGAATGTCCTCTAAATATCGTCACTGTCGGGCAGAAACCTCGTATCTCCAAGTTTCAAATTTGTACATTTTTTCGCAAAGCAAAGACCCGCTTCATCATACAAGGCCGTCGCACAAAAGTAGTGAAAACAGCAGATCTACAAGCACACAACGCCTCGCGGGTGCGAGGCGTAGATCGTAGATCGGCTGTTTTCAACTAGTTTAAATCATTTTTAAAATGATAAATACAAAACAAACGGTTTTGGACATACAAGGTTTCCACCCGACAATGACAATATAATACTTCTTTGAGGGGGATTATGATTTTTGGTCAGTGACAGCCGGCTTAGGTTTACATACACAGGACTCAGAAAGTGCTCCCCTAGGCAGGAAATGTGGATGATTGGGCACACCATCAACAGACTGCTTGCACAATGGATGTAGGGATGGGAAGGAGGGGAGGGGATGGAGAGATGGATGAGGATAGATGGAGGGATGGATAGCACTGGGAGGGGTGAAGTGGACGCATGGATGAACAGGGACAGGTGAGAATGGAGAGGAATGCACGGATGGAGAGAAAATGGAAAATATAGATAAAATGGTCGAGGAGAAAGGGAGAAGAGATGATGGTATGGAGAAGATGGAGGGATTGATGGAAAACAGGGAATTGACCACCTTAAACCTGGCATAATGTGACATCATGTCATTATAATGTTTTCCCCCTGAAAATAGTAGATCTACAAGCATGCAACGTGTCGATCGGCTATTATCACCAGTGCTGTACGATGAAGTATACATCAGACGTAAGTGGTTAATTGATTGAGAGAGTGAGTGAGTGCACTCAATCTCTACTAGTAGTTGATTGGTGTCAGGGGAAGAGATGTGATCTGTTATAATTTTGTAAATTTGCAGACACTCTTATCCAGAGCGACCTTGAAAAAGGAGGATTGGAGTAAGTGGCATGAGCATAGTCAACATGATAAGGTCAAGTGGTCTTCAGGCCTTCAAATGGTAGATGTCATATAGACAGTAGACACCTCCTGTCCACCTCTGTTGACTGTTGTTGATCTGCAGTGAACCATATGATTGGCAACTGGATATAACTATGTAGTCTGACTTGGCAATTATTCACAGTTGCCTACAAAATAAATAAATAGACAAACAATTAAGTGCTACAAAGAAACTAGCATACCAGGTAAATATAGAATCTGTCTAAACAACATAAATAACATTTCTTTGCATTTGTGGGCAAGAAAACACTATAACATTTGTCTATCTAAATATACATAACATATGTGAACAAGTGCTTTCAACCTGGAATTCCTATTTTTGGCATGTCAGTAGGGTTTCAATATCACACGTAGCGAAGCGATGCTACTACGTGTTGTGAGATTGTAATTTGCCTCTTTTCACAAGAAATGTAAAATAGGGTGCCTTAAAGGTGGGATATTTAAAAGACACAGGGCATTAGCTCTTTTCTTTGTGGTTCTCAGAAGTATAGCAAGTTAACTTTTTGTTCAAACTCCAAAGTGTTGCATGATTCTGTTTTACAATTTACAAATTCAAGCAAATTGTTGAGCGACACGCTGAATTATAGATTATGCTTTATCAAGTGGGCCTTACAAAAGTACAATGTCTGCAGTGACTCTGCAGTGCTGATAGAAGGAAGGAGGTCATTCCACCCAGTGGGAGTATGAAGAGTTGAGGCTGACTAGAGCGGTGGCCAGAATAATCAGTTCTGTGCACAGTCACAGAACTGACAATCACATCTGCCAGACAGTCATTCAGTTCTGTGCAAATAAATGTGGTCATGACACTATGAGACTATATCTTCCTGATGGCATTACTTGTAGCCATTGTCTGCACAGCTAAAACAGTCATGATGAGACATACTGTATTGTGTGAGCTTGTAGATCAGCTACTTTCTGTGGTGAAAGTGCCACACTTGCCTCCCTTGGCTGCCACTTGCTGCATTGGCCTTCAGCAAGAGACCTTGTTCAGGAGAATGTGGCTGTACTATGGTGGGAAGCCCCAGGTGTGAATGTGTGTAGCTGTGAACATGAAGCAATGCTACAATACAGCTTGCATATACCCAGGAAACCCACCATGAGCAGAGGTTGAAAAGAGGCATGTGAGGGGAGGTATTGAGATGTGTTTCCCAAGAAATACTTTCTTGGGACGGTTGTCAAAGGTGATACAGGGCCATAAAATTTTGTTTTATCGCCACGTTGCCTCAATATTTAGACTTGCGCTATATGTATGAGTGATTACCCATGACTATACTCTAACTCCCTACACTTGGCGACCAGGACCGCTTTCCATTTAGTAAATGCAAAGTGTGCATAATTTATGACCTCCTTACTGTCAAATTCCACAGGACTCGAGTGCCGTGTCTACGTTTCTCAACGACAACCTCAGGGTCCACAGCAGCCGGTCTACGGGGGACCCCTGCAGGGAGCGTGACGGGGACCAGGGGACGTGTGGCTCCTGTGGCGCCCATCAGAGCCAGCTGAAGCAGGAGGCCATCTACGTGGCACTGACGAGGGAGCACGCCAGGTGGGCCGGACCCGGTCAGTCACCCGTCAAGACTTTCTCCAGTCAGTCACCCGTCAAGACTTTCTCCAGTCAGTCACCCATCAGGACTCTCTCCAGTCAGTCACCCATCAGGACTCTCTCTGGGGCCAACCACACCACCGCCGCCGCTGGGACGGTGCACAGATTAAACGAAACGAATGCTCTGAGAGAGGCTACCGCTACGATGGCTGCACTGGTGAACTCTCAACCACGCAGCAGCCAGACCTGCAGTCCCCACAGCCCGCGAAGCCCCAGGACTCCTCAGAGGACACCCCAGACGGCCAGAAGACGGGGACCTAAGCTCCCCAACCCTGACATGGGGCGCTGGGTGGAGGAGCAGCAGCAGCTGGTCGCATCTGCATCTAAATCTCTGTCGTTGACCAGCAGTAATGGTGTCCACCCCATCTACGCCTATCATCAGGTAGAGCTAAAAGCCTCCTCTTGGCACTAGATCACACATAGCAGCGCCCCCCCCCCCCCCCCTTTCCCAGCGTACATCCCCGTTTTAATGAGCTATCGGGGTAAAGTACGTCTTTACGGGTACGCGTGTCAGCGAGGCAATGATTCATAGCGGTCCGGCCAGACCGTATTTAGGTCCTACGTCCTAAGCATGGTCGTTTTAAAAGTGCTATCGCTAATGGAAGGGAATTGGGTCATGATTTATCCCTGTCATAAAAGCTGGCCAGTCAAAAAGCATTTGTGATCGATAGGGGGGGGGGGGGGGGGATGGGGCTTCATATTTAACAGGACAGCCTGTAAAATATGCATTAATGGAGCTGGAAAGCAGAATCCAGAATTCAGGCCACCCTCCCTATAACACACCCCCATGCCCAAACCCAACCAAGATATCAACTGAAAAATGGAAAGGATGAGGGAGAGCAGTGTGATTTTGAACGACGAGAGAGAGAGAGAGACAGAGAGAGAGAGAGAGAGGGATAGACAGAGAGAGATAGGGGGGACAGGGGGCGGTGTTAGAGGGCAGTGGCCAGTGAGTCCCATGAGGTTGAGTGAGCGACCGAGCGAGAGAGATGAGAGAGAGAAGACAAGACTCTGTCTGTCTGTCTGAACATACTGTATGACGAGATGTGGCGGTATCTATTTTAACTTTGTCTACTTATTAGCTCCATTCTGCCCCCACCCACCCCAACCCTTCACATTCCCACTCTTGATCTCCCTCGCAGACTGGCCCTTAGGTTCTCTTCTATGGCACTAATTGGCATTTTCATGGATGGATGTTTTCTTTGGCGGGAGGACGAACAGAGCTGACATCGTTTTCTTGCTATGTACAAAAGGGGCAGACGAGATGTGGAGCTGGGTAGGGGCGGGGCCCTTAGGGACCAAGATGCTGGCTGTCTCTTTGGCTCGCGGCGAGCCTTGGTGACTTCATTGTGAGCAGCGGTAGATACAGAGGCAGAACGGGTCATGTGCGATCCTTGTTGCACGTTCACAGACAAAAAAAACAACAACTAAAGGCCTGTCCATACTTTGACCGAAATGTTCGGTGAGTTGGACTTTCCGACGTGCAAATCTCCGAACTCTCATTCGGTCTAATGATTTTCAGAAGTCGCGAGTGACGTCATTTTGTAGTCGAACCGGACCTTTTGACCGAAAAGGGCGGTTTCGGGCAAAGTATGGACAGGCCTTTATTAAAGCTTCAAATTTAAAATTAGAACACACACGCACGCACGCACGCACACACACACACACACACACACACACACACACACACACACACTCTGGGCTCAACACCGTTTCAAGTTGCTGGGCTGCGGCATGCACAAGTGTGTGTGTATGTGCCTTTCTGCCTTCCTGTGTGCCAGAAGCAGTGATGATCACTAGACCTCTGCATCTCTGAGTCACGTCTTCGTCTCAGACAATCGAGTCATCACAACATTTCCTCGCTTTCCAAATTTAGCCAGTTAGAGACGCAACATGATGACTGACCATGTACTCTCAACATAGAATAACAAACACACTGATCACATGTTCTGCCCTTTTGGCAAGGGTGTACTGCATTTAGTTCCAGAGCTTTAATGAGCTTTCTCTTCTTTCAGACTACAGACGACGATACAGATGGTCAAGGTGAGGCTGGCAGTTTACACAGCAGCCCAAAGCTTGCCCACATCTCTAGAGTAGCTACCATTGCCAACTCTGCTGCCATGTCCTTTTTGGCCAAGTGAGTAATGAAGTGCTATCTTGCGTTGTTGTGTATATTGTGAAGATTGTTGAGGCTACTGCAGATGCTGTTTTGTATCAAAAGCAGGGCTTGGTGGCAATAAATACTGTAATTTGATCTGACTCTCTGAATATTGAATTACTATACTGTGTACTATGAATGAGAAAAGCTAAAAGTCTATTTTTTTCCACCAATGCAAACACAAAATGTGTTTTCGTACCAATTTCAGGTCACAGTTACAGTACATTTTACCATTAAAGGAGTAGTTCACCCCCAAAATGACTCATGCCATAGAGACTTGAGTTGTTGCGACCAAAGGTCGCTGTATACCATGAGAAATGTCGTAGCTTGTCCGTCGTTCTGTCTTTCAGTACAGGAAGTGATGTCACGTGTCTTTCCATACAGGAAGTGATGTCACGTGACATCACCTCATCAAAGATCAAACCCTGGATATTCATACTTCATACTGTCACTGTGACATCATAGGTGATATCACAGTGACAGTCCATATATGGGTATCCCTGATGTCATTTTCTCTTAGGAATGCGACAAAAAACTAAAAATATTATTGAAGTCAAGTCTCCATGACGTGAGTAATCAATAGAAAAAAAGTCATTTTGGGGGTGAACTACTCCTTTAAGCCAATACAATAATGTTTTAAAATGTATGGCTTAAACAGTAGACATTTCAAAGTGGAACAAATCTCTTACAGTTACATACGCCTCCTATCATAATCCTTGGATTCATGGCAACCTTTCATATCCGAATAAAGCTTCAGTGCCCAGTGGGGCACGTTAGGTAAGCAGAACTGGTGCTGCGGGATGAACGATTAACACCGCCTCCAAACCCTCTCCCCTCGTCCCGCAGGGCAGCCCAGAAACTGAACCTATCCACCAGGAGGAAAGGCCTGGGCTCTGACCCATGTCCAAGTCGCCCCCCTACCTGCTTCATGGGCGTGATCCAAAAGAGCCCTCCTCCAGTCCCTCCCGCAATCCTCCAGGCTGCAGCCCGGACCAAAGACTCACCCAACGTTGGCAAGGTAGACCATGGCATGACCGCTTGGCTGCTGCTCCCCTGAAACGCAGCAGTGTCATTTTGGAACTAAGAATGCAGTCAGAGGACAGTAATGTTCCGCATGCCTACACGTACCAGTACATACCATTTTCTTTCATTGCGTTAAAACCCCCTTTTTATCAAATTGTCGTTGTCGGGTGGAAACCTTGTATGTTAAAAACCTTCCTTTTTTTGGTTATTATTTTTAAAAGATTTAAAGTAGTGAAAATAGCCGATCTACAAGCACACAACGCCTTGCACCGCGAGGCAAATAGCAGATCTACAAGCTCACATTGCCTCGCGGTGTGAGGCGTTGTGAGCTTGTAGATCAGCTATTTTTGGCAAAGAGGTTTGGTGTAGAGGGGGAAAAGAGCAGACTAAGTAGAGTGAAAGGTCATGTTTATTAAGAATTGACTGTTCAAGTGGTTAAATAACACAAATTGACATGAATCCAAAATACACTGGTACACTGATTATTGTGTCATCAAACGATGAAACTATATGTTATCTATGGGTTGTGGGGGTCCCTGCTTCATCTCTCTCTCAACTAAGGGGTCCTTAGCCTGAAAACGTTGAAGACCCCTGCGTTAGTGAATAACACATTAATCCTAATTTGACCATTTGAACCCAAGCGTCGATCCACAAGCTCAGGTTGTAAGCCAAGGACAGACCCCTGGGGCATGCCAGTCAATGAAGTGCAGTATACAGTATAGGCTTTAAGTGGTTCAAGTCGTTCATTGGCCGTGACGACCCTTGTCAGACAAGCGGCGTTTGTGCCGTGACTGCTTGAGAAACCACACATTATAGGATATGCCATAAACCTTAAGACACAAAATACAAACTTACATGACAGTGTACCAGAAACCTCAGCCACAGACACCTTTTCAGACGTGTTTCTAACAGCCCATGGTAGCAGAAATACAAGATCGCAGTCTTTTTTCTGAGGAGATCCTGTATCACTCACTTCCCCCTCATGAAGTAATGCGGCGTTAATGCCTCCATCTTGCCCCCCTCCCGACTCTTCCCCAGGGGAAGGTGGGGAGAGATCAATATGGCTGCCTGCCCTACCCTCGCCTCGTAGATGGACTGATGTGCTTGGTCTAAGGTTACAGATAACGGCTCAGATAGACTGTCTCTCTCTGTCGGCCGCACCTTCCTAAGCACTCAGCTGTGTGTGTGTGCGTGCGTGCGTGTGTGTGTGTGTGTGTGTGTGTGTGTGTGTGTGTGTGTGTGTGTGTGTGTGTGTGTGTGTGTGTGTGTGTGTGTGTGTGTGTGTGTGTTCTCATGCCTCTGTGGGTTTTTGTCTGTGTGTGCATGTATGCATGTTTATATGTATGTATTTACAGTATGTATGAAAGCCAAGGCGGACTCTCTCTCTGCTTTTGTTAATGGCTTTTTAAATAATGCAACTCCCATGGATACTGTAGAACGTGACACATGTTCAACAGGGTTAGTGGCTCCCACTTTTCACGTATGAGGCATGAATACTTCGAAGCCTTCACTGACACCGGGCGTTATCATGCTGCAGACGGAGCATGCCTCTTATGCTAAAAAGAAAAAAAATCATCGATGGAGGATGAGGTCATCGTGACTTAATGCAGTCCTGCATGCCTTCAACCAAACCACTTTTGACTGGGTGTCTGGTGTCTCAGTGTACTCTGACTGGGTGTTCGCCTGTGTGGTTGGTCAGTTTGCGAAAGCATACATGTTATTCGCACTGTGATATTGAGCCCAGCTCCGGGTATTTGATGCAACTGCCAATTCCCTCTTATTCAATTGTTTGTTCTGACAAAGAGCATGAGATTGAAATGCCCAAGAACTACAGTATGCACAATTTCTTTTTTTCGCAGTGCAGGGTCATGTGGAGCCTACAATATTTTCAGTTCCCTCATTCCTCACCAAACGTCCCCCCCCCCAGCATTGACCTGCATTATTGAATGCTTAATTATTTTTTTATTTTCTTTGAATGGGTAGGTTTTTTGCACCTACCAATTCACTTCCACAATACTATCGTTTTGTGGTGTCCATTTTTAGCCCAAGGAATGTTTTTCGTGCAAAACAAATGCCTACAATGGATTCAGAATCATGAAAAACCCCTAGTTAGACCCCTCACATGCTACTTAAAGATGTTTTATCTTTTTTTCCTGTATAGTAAGTGAATGGATAGGTGCAAGAAATTATAAAAAATGAACCCCATGAGAACATATTTCAGCTTGGTAACTGGCAGAATCTTAAAATATACCCTTCAAGGATTAAGAAAAAACAGGTGGCAAAAAACTCACCCTATGCGCGCGGACCTGTTTATCTGGAACAATCAACACCCCCAAAAAAGAAAAAAGAAAACCTGAGATAGTAAAATATATATAGAATAGATTTATTTATCATTTGCACAATGACATTTAGTGCGACCCGCTCAGGATACAATATAGCCTATAGATAAAAATACCTGCAACAATCAATGCAGCATATATGATCCTATACACTGGATGGACACTGGATGGATTTATGTGTATGAAATATATCTGTGAGAAAATAATATTACCCGCATACTCTTATGCTCCTATGTTAGATTCATTGGCAAGTTAATGGCAACATTTCGAGCCTCAGTGTCAGTGGAAACTTCTGTCTGAACACGTGAGGCTTGAAATGTTTCAACAAATTCATCGATCGGAGCATGAGTATGCAGTAAATAAATATCCTTTTCTTATAATCATACGCCAACCCAAAGAGATATGCTTATTCTTTCAGCTTCCAATTAAATATATTTGTGAACATTTATTTCCAGGTTGTCTAAAAACATTTTTGTACATTCTGAGACTGGGAAATTGAGTTTTTTTGGCTATATACGGTAATACCACAGTTTCTGAGAGCACGGCAGAAATAGAGCTTAACACAGGATGTGCATAGGCAGCAGCCAGCTTGCAGCTCAGCTTGCCTCTATGGTCAGCACGAGCAGAGAGCCAGTGACTCTTCATTGATATCAATGGCACTCGACGCCCACCGTATCCACGTCCTGTGTGAAAGCCCCGTAAGGGAGTACCTGCATGGTGGCTCAGCCAATTAGTGAACAGGCCATATGCTCCTTGTAAGTGCAAGGACCCGGGTTTGAATGGTCTTGTTTCGCATCATGTCTCTCCTCTCTCTCCTCTTGATGTTGCTACACTGACCCATCTCAAATAAAGCATGAAAATGCCCCACCCCCTCCCATGTCCCAAAAGAAAAGAAATAGAGCTTAAAGGATAATCATGTCCACATCCTAAAAACACAGTTGGCCATGTGCTGGATAAAAATAAACGAGTTCATGAAAGGGTGAGATAACATAATTATCTGCACCCTTGTATTAAAGCTCACTTTATTTTATTTGCAACATCGAACATCCCTTTTTGGGTTGAAAGGTTTTCCTCACGTAAATGCATTTGCCTGAGAAATACCCTTCATTTGTGTTGAAGGAGAGCTTTCATTACAGTGTGTGGTTAGTATGTTTCATGAACAAGGCAGATATACTATGAAAATAATCATAGGACAAAATGATAAAACTTTTATGGGGGTTTTCACATTGGGAGCTTTTATTGCTTCTAATGGAATCATGAATCTTATCATGGTCTATTGTATAATGTGTGATATACACTATAGGCTGACTGGAGATTCTGCCGACTGTGAGCTATGTTAAGTGGCTGTTAAGGTTCCAAAGTATCCAACTAAAGCTTAAGACCTCAAAGCCCTTAAATCACCATGGCTGAGAACAAAGTAACTTTTAGGAATTAACATCATGATCCACGGAAATGGGACAGGAAATATATGTGTACGTAGTTCTAAGCGGATGTACCGTATCTGTACCATATTATTTTCCTGCTGAGTTGTCAACAGAAATGCTTTCCCATATTGCAATAAAAACATTAGCCTTTGTTACTCGTTCACCCATTCATGGTGTAATGTTAAATTGACATCTAAAGATGACAAGAAAGCAAATATGCAGCCTGGCAGCCTTGTCTTCTATGTCAGGGGTGCCCAAATCTTTTAACCTTATATTTATATTTATCGTCGTTGTCGGGTGGAAACCTTGTATGTCCAAAACCGTTCGTTTTGTATTTATCATCTATAAAATGTACTAAACTAGTGAAAACAGCAGATCTACAAGCACACAACGCCTCGCACCGCGATGATGAAGCAGGGCTTTGCTTTACCAAAAGACACATTTGAAACTTGGAGATACGAGGTTTCTGCCCGACAGTGGCGATATTTTAGTGATTATGTTGCGAGGAAAACGTTGAGATAATAGCCATTTTGGTTAGAACTGACTGAAAATAACTTTGTACTTCAAGTTTAAAATGATACTAAATATTTTTACAAGTGTCCAAAATAAATTCCAAATATTATCAAATTATCTCGCGGCACCCCTGGACTGCCGTCACAGCACCCCAGGGTGCCCCGTCACCCACTTTGAAAACCCCTGCTATGTTACACCCATTACAAAACAACTTTTAGCTTACCAACCCAGTGCTTTACACTATTGCCTATATTATTTATTTTAACCATAGTTGGACCTACAGTTATTCTGCAAAGGTTTCCCCTTTTTTTCCCACACAGGGGTTCCCTTAAGTGTTATATGTCACTTCAAAGTGCACGGTGGCTTACCTAGCCCTCATCTGAGCAGCAGTCTGGCTGTTTCACTTTGTTCTCTCCCACAGAGATGTCTAAAAATCTCTTCCGCAGCTCCTTAGCTAAATCCCTTATTTTGATAAGCGTATTTCAAAGGGAATGGAGTATACTGTAAATAGAAGCAGAAAGCTGTCATCTCAGGAGCCAGCTTTAAACAACGCCTTAAAGAATCTTTTTCCATGCATCCCTATATTCTTATCATGTTTTGGGGGGATATGCACCCTGGCCACAATATGCGATGTGAATGGCATGAACCTGTAGACACCCGGAAGTGGCGGAAGTGCTGTGGTTAACGGAAGTTACGTCATGCGTTGCAGTCTGTTTACATTCCCTGGTGAAACAAAACATAGCTCCTGACCAGCTCGTAAGTTAACTCGTTCTTTAGTAGAAACGTAAATGTTTAGTAGAATCCATGTTTGCTGCTTACTGTGCGAGCACTCCGAGCAGAAAGGACGAAGGCGTGAGGGAGAACAGAAAATGTTTCTGTGGGGAATAGATTTTCAGCAACACATGTGATTGGTCGAAAAAAGACAACTTCCGTAGACTACTCTTCGTAGATGAGTACAAAGCCTGGCTAAGCAAGGCTAGGGGATATGAGGTTTCCCAAGATGGATAAAACACGTAGCTGATTTGAAGTGATTTGATTTGAACCTTGTTGTCTTATCATCAGAGTTTAAAATGTTACAGAGCAGCCTCTGCTTTATGACCAACAAAAACAATTCCAACACTTCTTATTCTCTTCTAGCAATCTGTAATATGAGAGAAGTTAGCTGGGGACTGGAAGACTTTCTCAAACGTTTGTTCGTATCCCTGCAGGAGAATTTCAGCAAATGAATGAGGAGGTGAATGAGAAACACTTGTTTAATTTGGCAACTCTAACTGAGGTGTCCTGCAAAATAATTAACATTCATTAGACAAAAGCTGTTATACTAGGCAGGTTACCAGTTTACCATATGAACCTTTTTTTAACAATTTACAATTTAGGCATTTAGCAGACGATTTTAATCCAAAGCGATTTACAATAAGCAGGTAATACATTAATATTATAAGCAAGATAATCCATGTACCGGTATGTCAGTACGTCAACAACAATATAACAATGTATAGGAATATCAATCTAGAAAAAGCAATAACATACTGTAGGTAGACCACGCACCTAATCAGTAAAAACGTTTCTAAAACCTAAAAATGCTATCTAGCTTCATGTATGGTCATTGAGGGAAGGGGGTTGTTACAGTAGTGCTATGGGTTTAGGTGGTGTCTGAAGAGGTGAGTCTTCAGTCCACGGCAGAAGCTAGGGAGTGAGTCTGTAGTTCTAACTAAGTGCGACAGGGAGTTTATTCCACAGTTTGGGGGCCAGGAGGGCAAAGTGTCTAGGATGGGTGGATTTTTGTCCTGGGGTTTTTAGCGATGGTTCTGTCAGCATCCCTGTGTTGGCTGATCTGAGTGAACATGTGGGGGTGTAGGCGTTGATCAGGTTTTGGAGGTATGGAGGAGCCGTACCTTTGGATGCTTTGAAGGTCAGCATCAATATTTTGTATTCAGTGCGGGCCGCAACCGGGAGCCAGTGGAGGGAGTGGAGAAAGGGGAGACGTGAGAATTTTGGCTGGTTGACAGCCAGTCGTGCCGGAGCATTTTGGATCAGTTGGAGAGGCTTAAGTGAACATGCTGGGAGGCCAGTGACACTACTCTATCCCATTTCCCTCTATTGTACAGGTCAAGGTGGTTCTGAGGATATGTCCTTCTCCGTCTGCCGGGCCCTCTCAGCCATCTGTCTGCAGAGTGGACCCCTCCAGAAGAAAAGTCATTGTGATGGACCCAGCCTCCAGCGTTCAACCACGCGCTACGCAGACACAAGGCAGCGAGGGCAAGGCTCACCTGAAAACCTACACCTTCGATACCGCCTACCCACCAGAGTCTAGTCAGGTTAGTGTTCTTATGGCATGGCACCCCAAGGTGCAAGCCATGTATAACAGGCAGGGGCGTCACAAGGGGGGGAAAAGTGGGACTGAGTTACTAGGGCCCAAGGTGGAGGGAGGGGCCTTAAAATACTTTAGCTATTGAAAAATAGCAGCGCGGCACCTATTTTTTAAGCGAACATTTGTAACTCAAATTTTCCCTCTCCGGGATCCCTGGAACAAAATATTTTGAGATGGGGGTCCGTGGCCAAATACATATCATTTTGGGGGTCCTTCACATGACAAAGTTTGAGCACCACTGACATAGAAAGACATAGAAAAATGTTTTCCTGCTTTACCAGTATCTGACAAACCTCAGCTGATAAAATCAACTATATAACCCGGGTACAATACATGATATGCAGGGCAGGGACGCTGCATCATATCATGTGAAAATGGAACAATCTAAATTCCGTGCAGGACTAATTTTGACAGATGCTTAAGCTTCTAATTTTGGGCAAGATGACCTACATCAAATGCCTGCTACATTTCTCAGTCATACTAATTATACGTGTTATGTTCTTGTACTTTATACTCTACTCATCCACGGTTGGTTAACTCCCCTTGTCTAACCTGAAAACCATCTAAAAAACTACCCCACTGGTTAGCCATCGACAGCAACACAGTACATCAATTATCTTCAGAGCATCAAGCATTACTTACAGTATCGAACCCTAAGAAAACCATGATGTCCTTAATCTATCATACTTTTAGTAAATCGATTCGACTTTTTCTTGTCGGTGTCAGCATTTAGGAAATGCATGCAGATATTCTTTAATTGTCTAGTAGTTTAGCAGGCTGATTGGTGAATCACTTAACCCAGCATCCCTGTACACCAGACAGTTACAGCGGATAACAAGCTTGATTTTATATGACGACACTTTGCACAGGGAATTTCAGCTTCTTCCTTATGGACACAGGTCTATAGTTCCAAGGTGTAGAACAAAGTGCTATGAAATAGTTTTGTTCTTGCAGCCAGCACTCAAAAGAAAACAAGACGTACCGGTAGTTAGTATAGAAGTAACGTTTGTTTATTAATTTTTACCCTATTTATTCTTGTGGTAATTTATTAAAAAAGTTATCACATTTTTAAGTCTTGATTATTACTTGAGTACCCGTGTCTAGTCTATTGTCTGTGTTGCTTGTAACATGTGTGTCAAGATGGATGCCTTGTCTACTGCAAAGCAATCTGGCTAGCCATCGCCAAAGAAAAGGTAGATCCTTTTCAGTTAGGCTGTTCTTGAGAGACTAACTGCAAAGCTACTCCACCCCACGGGTACAAATGAAGTAACCTGAACCTGAACCTGAACCGTAACCCTTTAACCTAAACCCCACAGGAGGTAGACAGAATCAGCATGCTCCTGCCTTCTCGCTTATATGTCCTTTATCTCCTCTCATGTTATTTCCACACGGAATGCAAGATGAATCATAAAGACACACTCTAGCTGTCTCCCTCTGCTCTGCTCTCTCCCCGGGTCAGGCCGAGGTGTGTGCAGGCGTGCTGACTGATGTCATCCGCTGTGTTCTGAGCGGCAACGATGGATGTGTCCTGGGTCTGGGATGCGCCGATGGGGGTGAGTAAATCGCTGCCTTCAAAAGAGAAGCCGGAGGTTAACAGTAACCGCAAGATGGGAGCGAGCCAGGGACGTGCAGAGAATGTTAGAGAAGCAGGGGCTGAAATTTTGAAAAAGGGCCTTTTGGTGAAAATACCGAAAATAGCAGACCTCCAAGCTCACAAGTCCCTGGGGTGAGCTTGGAGGTCGGCTATCTTCGGTGATTGAGTTGATACCACACTGAACTAAGCAGAATTTATTTCACCATAGTAAAAAATAAATAAATGATATGATATGATATAGTACTTTATTGTCTGTTCACACTGAAATTTGTCTTACGACACAGCAGCCATGTATTCAAAACATACTGTATATCCACCTGTTTCCACAAGACTTTACTGTAGCGTTATCTGCAGGACACTTCCGGTTAACAGCAGACATACAAGCTCACGTCGCGTCGCAGATGCAACCGCTGTGAGCTTGTAGATCATACTCGGCTGCGGCGTCGGAAATGCCGCTCGCCTTCTGTGCAATGCACGATGGGATGTTGGAAAGTTGTGGATACAAACATTTGTAACACATCGAGGCATACATGACACGCTGAGTCACGGTGCAGCCCCTGTACCAGCGCACCGACATGTGAAATGCATTCATGGTCTGGAGAGGGCACTTTTTGACAGACGGATAAAAGGGCAGGGGCTCAAGCCCCCCTTTGATGTCTATGTGTGCACGTGCCTGGAGTGAGATGTCGGGCGAGACCCTTTTAATGTCATGTCTGTGCGGTCATCCATGATCCCTCTTCTTAATTCACTTTGTCGGTCTTTGGTTGTTGGTCGTCGGCCTCGCTAATGTTTTTTTGTTTTCTTTTGTTCATCCCTTGCTCTCTTCTTGGTGTCCGTTTCTTTTACTGTCTTTATCTTTCTCTCACTCCCCCCCCCCCCCCCCCTCTTTTTTATTTATTGCTCAGCCTGGTCTGATTTTTGTTTCTCTTACTCTCAATTTATGGTATCTCTGCGTCTCTCTCTCTGTCTCTCTCTCTCTCTCTCTCTCTCTCTCTCTCTCTCTCTCTCTCTCTCTCTCTCTCTCTCTCTCTATTGCTCTCTGATCTCTCTCTACCTTCATTTCTCTCTCTCTCTTGCTCCACAGCAGTGACAGAAAGGTGTTTTTATTTCACTTCCATCCATCTCAGTTATTCGTCTTTTACCTGCTACTTTGTAAATAAAAGCCTGCTCATCAATTATACAGCTTTTATTTTTTACGCTTACTCTAGCTGTCCCGAAGAGAACATTTCATTTTATTATTTATTTGTATTTTTTTTATACTGCTCCGAAATTGGAGGCGACTGCAAGACCAAATGGACTGTAATATGCTGCTATTAGGGAGATGGAACCCTGCACTTAGCTCTCACATACACGCGCACGCACACATGCACACGCACACACACGCACACTCACACACACGCACACACACACACACACACGCACACACACACGCACACACACATAGGACAGGGTCTCCTTGGAGCTGGCCGCTCTTTCACATGACGCCACTTGCCGTAAATCTGATTAAATTAGTGTGCTGATACAGACGACGCGTGGCACGCGGCCAGCGGCCATTCATCTACTACTACACCACACAGTTCCACCCCTCCCTGAATAATGGCCGCACGCTCTGCCTTTAATTGGAGTAAACCAATTCTCTTACCCTCATTCAATTAGAGCTTCGATAAGACAGCCGTGGCTCGAACAAGGGCATGTCCCGCTGGTAAGATCGGGGCCAAAAGCGTTCCACCACAGTGGTTCTCAACCTGGAGCTCGGGACCCCAAAATTTGGCCCTAGAATGTTTTGGCAGGGACAAAGAGAAATAGTAAAAGTGTATAGCGTGCTATATCTAATATATCTACATATTGTACAGTATATGTGGTCCCAATTTTATGCAGTCAATGCAGAAAATGTAATCACTAGCAGACTACATTGCAAAAACTGAGCATGCTAATTCACTCATACAAGTAGTGATGTGGCGATTGATCAGTGAGTGATTGCGATCAGCCGATAATGTCTCTATCGGCTTTGATCTGAATTGGCTTTGCCGATCTACAAGCTAGACCAGCTGTTTTCACAATATTTATCTGTGGGACTGAATGTAACCTCAGCTTCAACTCCTACAAGTTGAATTGGATACTTAAGGACCTCAGCCGGCAATCTCCTAATGTTTATACTTTAAAGAGGTGGTGCCATGATTTTTCCCCCCTCTAAAACATGATTATCAGGTATTATGATTATACTAGGAGGAAGATTTTTTCCAAAAAAGTATACAGAAAGAGTTAAAATTGAGTTTTTATGTGGCCACACCCCCAGTGCATTAAGTATGCATGGATGTCATGGTGGGTGGTGACCCAGCTGAAGTTAGCCACACCCCACAGTGTTGGGTGAATGGTAATTAGGGGAGGAGTTGATTCTGTGATGTAATAAGTATGTGTGTTTTTTAACTGACACTTTTGACCACAAGGTGGCAGCCTCCAAGAGAAAACAAACAAATACCAAGAGAATACATAATTGCTCACCACACCAGGGGGTCTAATGAAGTACTTTCAACCTCCTAGACACATGAAAAACAGAAAAAGTACAAAACTATGGCACCACCTCTTTAATATACAATGTCAATGTTTTGTAAGAAGAATCATCAAATATATAAATGCTGCTACAGTAACACAATAAATAGAATAATTTATGGATTTGATACTGTGATCGGGAATACCGGTATCGGCAGATACTGATTACAGTTGATCGGTGATCGGTATCGGCCCCAAAAATCGCAATCGGAGCATCTCTACATACAAGCATTCACCTGCAAATTATTGTCTTAGAAATGAGGCATATTCAAAAAGATATTAATGAACTCAAGTCTCCATGGCGTGAGTAATCAATAGAAAAAAGTCATTTTGGGGGTGAACTACGCCACTCCTTTAACAACATTGTTTTTGGGACAGGTTTTGTAAATAAATAAAGAAGCCAAAGATAGCAAAGAAAGCAGATCTAACGAAGTGTTGTGATGCGTTGTGAGCTTGTACAATAGATCATAGTATGGCTTGTGTGTGGTTAAGAAAATGTCCCTCCTCTGTTGCACACACTCTTTCTGATTGCCCTTTCTCTCTCTGCCCCTGCTTCCCTCTCTCTCTATCTCTTTTTCTCTATCTTCTCTCTCTCTCTCCCTCACTTACTAGCTCTCTCTTTAACCCAATTCACTTATCTTGATATGTGCGGCATGAAACTGAGTCTGAAAGGCTCCTCCAGGCTATACAGAAGCATATTGACCCTTTCATATCTGTCATACCATGTTAGCCTTTTTTGTGATTTGCCGAGATCTTTTTGAAGCTGGGATCTTTTCCTGTTAGGAGTCTAGGAGATGCAATAGTGAAGATTGTGTGCGTCATATACGCATTTCAACGCCTAAGCTGACAATTAAATGTATTTTTGTGTATCATCTGTGGATTTTCTGCATGTGTTTGTGTATAATTAACTTGACTAAATCTACGTGACTAAATTGACTAAATTTGTTCGCACTTCAGTGTGTGTGTGTGTGTGTGTGTGAGTGTGTTTGTGTGTTTGTGTGTGTGTGTGTGTGTGTGTGTGTGTGTGTGTGTGTGTGTGTGTGTGTGTGTGTGTGTGTGTGTGTGTGTGTGTGTGTGTGTGTGTGTGTGTGTGTGTGCGCGCGTTTACTTCAGAATGAAATGAAGAGACATGAGCATGCATGCATGTCTGAGCACATTTGTTTATATGTACCGTATATATGTGTGCCTGTTTATGTGGATTTGCACATCCTTATACTATATGTGTGCATGTACAGTATGGTATACACATACGCATGACTCCCTGTGCTGTGCCCCACAGGGTCGTGGTCTACAATGCTGGGGAGAGATGAGAGCACCCAGACCCTTGGCCTGATCCCCTGTGCCATCTCCTGGCTGTACAGCGCTGTTGAACGCAGGAAGGAGAAGACCTGGACTAACCTCACCGTGTCTGTGTCTGCCGTGGAACTCTGCTGTGGAGAGGGGGAGACAATGAGGGACCTCCTGACCGAGGCTGTCCCCTTGGCGGGCAACATCCAGGACGGCCCGGCAGCCCCGATCTGTGTTGCCGAGGACCCCGTCTGTGGAATACAGGTACCCAGCAAGCACGGTCAGGACCTGGACCAATCAGTGACGTCTCGATTGGGGCCAGATCAAGTCGAACCATGGCTAGTCAGATCTGGCCTAGAATATCACCTGATTTCAACCAACATAAATCCTGCCCACGAAAACGGATGTCCTGGATTAATCAGAGAGGGTCCGATCGAGTCCAGATAAATATCATAACTAGTCAGATATGTCCCAGAATATAACCTTACATGCTCATATTTCAACTACCATTACAAACAATATAACAATAATCCATAAGTCCATATGATGTCCTGGTAATGACGTCAAGATCATCCCCATATGGGCTGTGATCTGGCCTAGTTCTGACACCGGAGTCACCGGAGGACAGTTATCATAACGTCATCATGACGTCATTTGGCTTGAAGGGTATTGTCATCGGGCGGCTGTAGCTTAGTGCAGTGTTTCTCAAACTTTCAAATTTCAAGGTCTCCCCTTAACTCTCACCGTGGTTCCATTTGTACAGGGTCAGAGTTACAAACTTGTATGGGTCAATTTCAGACCCCTCTAAAGGAACCCACAGAGTCCCTGGGATCCACTTTGAGAACTACTGGCTTAGTGGAAAAGGAGAAATGTGGCCCCCTGTCCACCCATTCCCCTATAAGCAAGATATTTAACCCCAACAGCTCTTCCCAGAGTACTCTTCATGAACTATACCCCTAACTGCTCTCCCCGGAGTGCTCAACATACATTAGACAGTTCAGTTCCTTGCCATTAGCCGGGAACAGAATTTCCCCTGCGGGATCTGCCCACTACTGTTTTCATTCATGGATAAAATGGTTGCATTTCGCTGTTAAACAATAAGTCCATCGTAAAACTGAATTATATATCTCCTTCTCAGTCAACACGATCTTGAAGAGAAAAAATATATCATTAATGCGGAAACCTTGTCCAAAACAGTTGCTTTTCAGGGAAAAAAGGTGTTCCAATGAAGCCATTATTACTTAAACACAAGAGCTTAATCATTTTTAACTTTTCATTTGTTAGATATTTATAAAACGCACAGACTTAACACCTTTCAAACTGGTGTGTCTATTGTTATTATGGGCACACAACAACAAAAACAAAAAAACGCAACGCATTGTGAGCATGTAGATCGGCACGTGAATTTATACTTTTGCGCGATACTTTCATACATGTCGATGTGTCGATGTCATATGACAAAAGTATAGAATAGGCCATAGGGCTTTAATTTATGAACAAACATAAAAAGATGAAATATGAATAACAAGGACTCTGCCCGACAGTGACAATATTCAACTTTCTGTAATTAGTATGCATTTTATTCTATAAAATTGCCACCAGTCAAGTATCCTGTCATAATTGGGTGTGGCATCATAAAACAATAAGATACCTACAGATGGTGCATAAACTGACTTGTGTTATAATTTATACATACGTCTGCCGCTGTCACATGCACTATTCATGGGACATCCTGCACGTCCCATCTGTAGCTGAACTGTAACCTATATTATAATAAGACTCCTAATGCTCTCGCCACTTTCATTGGATGTTTCTTGAGTAACGACTACATGACGTTAAGTGAAAGTGCCTCACCTCAATTAATGATATCGTTTCTCATCTTTAGCGTAATTTATGGCTCCCTCTTTTATGTGGCTTGAGATGTTTTTACAGTGATTAACACATTGTGTTATTTAGGCAACTTGTTATAGCTTCTGTCACTTTTTGTCACATTCTATTAAAATATGTTAATATTAAGGCTGGGCAAAATCGAAAATGTATCGATATATATATATATGTATTCATTATCTGGCTTAGACAGGCAGTGGACCTAAAGCAGAAAAACATTAAAAACGATATAATGCAATTGTTTTTACTAATATCGTGAGTAATATCGATATCGAGGTATTCAACAACGTTATCGAATATCGAAGGTTTTCCTAATATCGCCCATTCTTAGTTAATATCAATAGTATATCAACAACACGACAATGATCATTTATATCAGCACATGCTTATACAGAAAATGTGTCATCCCAAAACAACAACATGGATGGGTCGAAAGTGGCCCACCCCTCACACGCCTTTGATACATGCACTATTTATGTGATTCTGCCCCCCCTTTCTTTCACTTAACCCCTTCCCCCCCTTCTTTCTGCCTTCACAGCTCCGTAACCACAGAGTGGTGAGGGCCCCCACCCCCGAGAGGGCCGCGTCTCTCCTGGATGCTGCCCTCGCAGCGCGTCTCCGTGGCAGCCAGATGGGCGGGGGTGGGGCGGGCGATGACATCACCGCAGCAGCACAGCCCCATAGAGTCTCCATGATGTTCTTCAGCCTCCACGTCCAGACCCCTCGCTTAGAGAGCAGTGGCACTGGCAAAGGTTGCAACACACACGCACGCACGCACACACACACGCACACGCACACGCACGCACACACACACACACACACACACACACACACACACACACACACACACACACACACACACACACACACACACACACACGGGAAAGTCCCGAAAGCGCGAAGCCCGAAAGCGCGAAGTGGTGAAATGTCTCCTACCGCACCGTTAGCGCGAAGTGGGGAAACGACACTGCAAGCGGCGCGAAGGCCAGCGGACCTTGGTCCTGCTCTTCGCCCCCGAGCGCCGCAGGCGCGAGTGGCCGCGAAGAGCGGGCCAGGGCCGCGCGGCCGGCGGAGCGCCGCGCGAGTTACGAAGCCGTGGTGAATGCAATCGTTATATTTATGCCCAGGCCGTAAGGCCTGGGCAAGCGCACGATAAACGCCCTGTCCAGAAGACGTTCGCCAGATCGCTACGGTATCGGACATTTCCCCACTTCGCGCTTTCGGGCTTCGCGCAAAAGGTACGCACCCACACACACACACACACACACACAAGGGGGTGTCGCAATTCTGGGCCCTGGGTATAAGGATCCACTGCGGGAATGTTCTTCATTTATAAATTACTAGAAGCTGGGCCGCCCTTCGGGCGGCCCAGCGTCTAGTCGGCGACCTGGCCAACTCGGGAACGATGTAAATAGGGAATGAATGCCCCGCCCTTTAATGCAAACCCCATTATACCTGTTGTCATAGGACCCGTCTTGACCATCTGTTTGCCGGTGTCCATTTATGCCCATATATGGAGATATCTGTATCTGTCTGTCTGTCAGCGTCCATTTTATGTCCATATATGGAGATCACTGCAGATATAATCCTGGGTCCATTTTATGCCCATATATGGCCATATATGGAGATATCTGTCTATTTGCATCCATTTTATGCCCATATATGGAGATCTCTGTATCTGTCTGTCTGTGTCCCTTTATGCCCGTATATGGAGATCTTTGTGATTCTGCGTCCATTTTATGCCCATATATGCCATATATGGAGATATCTTTTTATCTGTGTCCATTTTATGCCCATATATGAGATCTCTGTCGCTTTTTGTTTGTTTCTTCTTTAAGCATATGGAGATATCTGTTTATATGCGTCCATTTTATGCCCATATATGAGATCTCTGTCGCTTTCAACAATCAGCTCCGCATATGGTGATTCCGAACGTTTCGCGCCGGCGTACGTGATGTCAGAGCCTTTTATGAAGTGATGTCACAATGAGTCAGTGCTTGCGCCGATTTCCTCCGGAACAGCCTGATGTCAACAATCAGCTCTGCATAAGGAGATTCCGAACGTTTTGCGCCGGTTTCGGAAAACCGTGCGTCGGGTCGGGTCGAGGCTCGGCACTGCACTCCGCGCCGCGTCGGGGAACGCGCGTGCCGAATCTGAAGCCGGTGGGACGAACGGTTCTCGAGATACGCGGGTTACATACACGCAGAGATACATACACGCAGAGATTTGTCGCATTTATAGATAGATTAGAGTTTAACCCATTTAGACTGGGAACGCATTATTACGCATTGTTTTGTGCTTTAACTATTGAAAAACAGCAGATATATAAGCTCTCTTATATATAGCTATTTTTGAAAAATCGTGAAAATGTGTGCAAGTCTTTGAATATTTCAAATCCTTCTATGTTTCTATGTTATTGGTGCTCAAACCTTTTCATTTGAAGGACCCCCAAAATTATATGTATTTGGCCACGGACCCCCATCTCAAAATATTTAGTTCCAGGGACCCCCCAGAAGCAAAATTATAGTTAAAAATGTCAGCTTAAAAAATACATATATTCAAAGATTTGCACACATTTTTTCAAAAATAGCAGATCTACAAGCTTGCAGCGTGGCACTCGGTGCCGCGCTGTGAGCTTGTATATCTGCTATTTTTCAATAGCTAAAGTATAAAATAATTAAGGCCCCTCCACCTTGGGCCCTAGTAACTCAGTCCCACTCCCCCCCCCCCCCCCCCTCCCTTGTGACGCCCCTGCACACACACATGGGCCATGGTCATCTCCTAGGCTTTGTTCAGACTGCGGGGAAATCCCATTTGTTTCTCAAAAAGGATCTTTTATAGGACTGACCGTCACACACTGTTGTTTGCAAGCGATCAGATGGGATTGGCGTAGAACTATTCAGACATCGCTGACACATGTGTGCAACCTTTTATGTATTTAGAAATCAGATTTGAATTGCATTTCGAAACACTTTAGGAAATGAGTTCATATTTGATTTGTAAAAATCAATTTCCATGTTTTGCTGTTCAGATAAAAACCTGATTCCAATCTGATTCCAATCCACAAATCTTATTTGGGCTGCCAGTCTGAACACAGCCCTATAGAGAGGCTTATGATCTCATAATAATACTGATGCCATCCAACCTTAACTGACTCATTTCTCATCAAATTCAGTGATATATCAAGTTCATTTGGGTTATTTTACCAGTGTGACTCGTCATCACGCAATGAATACTCATGTACAACCATACTGTACTACTGTACTACCATATTTTATGAAATTAGAGGTGATTGCTAATTTGTTTGTACAGTTCTTTGTGAAATCAATCCCATACAAAGTGATGCATTTTCATGTTCTTCCTTGTTCTGTTCTCCTCTCCCACCCCATTTCTCATTCTTTTTCTGTCTGTAGTTTCCCGTGCTCCTACCAGGCTGACTATGATCGATGTGTGTAGCATTGTGAAAGGAATACACCAAACAACCAATGTCAGAAGTGGGCTTCCCAATCCTGAGGTCCTGGGTCCTGTTATCTTATCTCTGCTGGGTGGCCATAAACACATCCCCAACAAGTGAGAATCTAAAACTTGAACCTGGTTATTTAGGGCATTCTTACCCCCCTATAGAAAAATAGAATTACAAGCTCACAACGCATCACATTGTGAGCTTGTAGCTGTTTTCACACTACACTGTTGTACGATGAAGTATGAAATACACAACTACTATTATTACACAGAATCTTTAAATTTTTAGATGGAAATAATTGTACTAAAAGCTTATGTTTGTGTTATGTCTATACAGGGGTAGTAAGCTAACCATGCTCCTTCGAGAGTCTTTGAGTCACGCCAGCCATACCACAGTGGTTGCCCAGGTGTCTGATTCACCACAATACCTGCTACAGACCATAGCCACTATTCAGCTGGCTTCTCGTATCCACAGGAAACAGAAGAGGTCTAAGGTATGTATATCCATTAGCTGCTCAAAAGCATTTTGCTGCACAAACAGTAAAATTACTGTTTATGTGTCATGGCCTTTTTGTTCCTTCCGATGTTTTCCCGCCCAATGGAGCAATTTATGCATGCAATAAGTTTATGCAAATGTTCAAAAATAAAATTTTCATTAATGTGCCTATTTTTCTGTGACTGTGTATTATGTATTTGAGTTTGTACAGTACAAAGTACTGACCAATAATTATTTGTGGAGTTAAAATAGCACAGATTTGACTGTGTAGCCTACACAAAACCCACTATTTGCTGCCTCTACTATTTGCAATCTACTATAATATGTGCTTAGCCTACTGTACTGTATATCCCAAAGCATATGAGCCAAAGTAACTGTAGACCCGGTGTATGCCTAATTAATAATGCAGAGATCAATGCCATTCTCTTCATTTGAACAGCAATCCACTTCGTGTTCTCCTTGTGGTCGGAGTCTCAGCAGAGAAAGGACAGGGCCTCGCTCTTTGTCCCTGCGAGCATTCCACTCTGCCAGTGAGTTGGATGTGGACACGCCTTGTCTCCGCTTGGCTGGTGAGATAGACGACCGCTCCGTCAGCGACCAGTCATGCGACACAGTCATCCACATAGACTCCAACGGCCTGGTCCGGCCCGGTGCCTCCGTCCTATCGCTGGCCCAACCCGAGTTCGTCTCCATCATCCCATCTCTGCACCCTAGTAAGACAGACACGGATGATCCGGAATTCGCCGCTCTGCTTAAGGAACTTTTGAGCATCCCCAGATTGTTGGGGGACAAAAAGAAAGACGAAACCCTGCAAGGGAAGGCTGAGACTCGGGACTGCCTCAAGTGCGACACGTTTGCAGAGCTCCAAGAGCGCCTGGGCTGCATTGACGGTAGCGAGATAGCCACGGAGGTCGCCAGGGTTCTGTCAAATGAACCTACCACTGATGTCGTCACAAATAAGTCACAACCCCAGAGTGGGTCAGCAAAACGGACGGGCACCGAATCATCACTGACGTCACAGGCACTGTTACTGACCAAAGAGTGTAAATGCACCCATATGTCAGCTGGTGAGAAGCTCGCGGACGGCATCTTCCCCGGAGACAATTTTCAGAGAGAGGACTCAGGCTTGTACGACTGCGAGGAGGGCAGTGCAGCCAGCTCCAGTGAGGACCCACCCAACCAAATACCCCACACGTACACAATATGTCAAGCCAAGCCGCCAGATCTGCTGAACGCTGCAACTCCTTATTCACCCAACAGCCTTTCTTCTCAGAACTGTGACATAGATTCCCAAAAGGGTAATGGACCTGCGCCGCTCGCTCTCGCGCTTCAACCCACAGGAAGCCAGGGGGCTTCAGAAGGGGGCGAATGGCTGAAATCGGATGTAAGGACCTCGCCGGCTGGCAAAAGTTCTCCGGTATCGCCGGCCCTCTTCTCTCCCACGTCGTCCGCTTGCTCAACTCCTTCCCTGGCCACCAGTGTTATACTGGGGGACGTCTTATTACCTCAGCGCCCCACAGAGGAAGTTAAAGAAATGAAAGCCACTATTACGGTCACTGTTCAACAGCCCTTGGACCAGACTGGTCAGGATGAGTTAGTGTTCACTATGGTGGAGGAGGTGACCATCAGTGGAGTGCTTGACAGAGGCCGGAGGGGAAGCAACATTATTCGTGTGTGTGACACCGTCCAGCCACCAGTTCGTGTCCAAGGCTCTGCCACCTCTCAGCCGATAAGAATAATCGGCAACATCAGTGACGACTCTGCAGTGGCAGGATGCTCTGACTCGGGTGTAAAACCTGACAGGCAGGCCACGTCGACCGACAACAGCAGTCAACATCGACTTCATCAATTGAGAAGGGAACAGAGGATCTTACCTTCATTTATAAATCCCATGCTTATTGATACCATTAGTGACTGTGATTCTGAGAGTGATAAACAAGCAGGGAGTTCTAGTGATACCTTTTCAGGAGACACAGCATTGCCCGAACCCAGAACGCAGAATAAACATAAGTGCACAAAAGATGAGAGGCCCCTTGAGGCACAAAATGTGGCTATTAATGTTGAGAAAGATTCTGATAAGAAATCTGAGAATGAGTCTATGTCATCGTCAAACCAAATGCCCCATGAATTACCCGTCTTTGAAGACAGAACGGTTCACAAAAACAAAGCCAGTGGAACGAGGCACAAAAACCCGGACAGCAGGAGCCATCCCAGAGGGAAAGAGCGTGTTTATCCCGCTAGCGCATCAAGGGGCTTGTTGGGGGGAGAAGTGAGTCGCGAAGTAATCAGGAATGCCCCTGAGAATGTTGCTGCTTCACCTGGCTGCCTAGCAACCGAGGCAAACGCCCTTAAGGCAGCTAGTCTGCCAAGAGCCTGGCACAACGCCAACCACCAGGAGAGAGGCAGGGAAAGTCGCATGGCAGACGACCACAAAGACCCAGGGAGGGTGACATCATCATGCAGCCCAGGGGCCACCCTGGAGAGAGGGCAGGGCAGGCGGCAACCCCCAGGTAACTACTGCAGCCTCATGTCCCCACCTCGGAAATGCAGCGTGGAGTACCAGCAAGAGGATAGCAGCCTTGATAGAAAGACTAGAAGCCCGAATAGAAAGGCTAGTAGCCCAAATAGAAAGGGTAGTGGATCGTTGACAGAAACATTAAGTCTAAGCATGAAACATGATAGTTTGAATTGGAAGGTGAATTCACCCATGGAGGAGAGTAGCAGGCTCTTCAGTGCTAAACTAGAGCAGCTGACTAGCAGGACTAATTCCCATGGTAGAGCCCCAGTTGATTACCAAAGTCTGGATAGAGGTGGCAGCACCACCTCGGTGAGTTCAAAAGGGAGCTCCAAGGGAAGTTCCAAAGGCAGTAGTAGTGAAGGGAATTCTAAGGGGAGTTTCAAGGGGAGTTATGATGGGAATCTTACAGAGAGGTATAATAAATATTACGAGGACGATTCTACCTTACCCAGGGTCAGTAGGAGCCCGAGGAGGACTCATAGGTCTGGACATATGGCTGATCCAAGCCATCATCCCAGCACCACCTTCAAGCTCTCTGCAGTGGGGAAGCTGAAGATGGCTAGCCCCAGAGTCCGCCGGCTATCGGCACCCACCACCAAAAACACCAGTTTCTCCGCCAAAGGCTTGCACCAGTCCATCCACAGGAGTGCCAGTCTCTCCCCGGACGGGAAAAGCCTCAGCCCGGGTTCCTCCTTGTCCTCTCCTCCCTGGTCCTCTCACTCTCTCAGTCGGACTCCGAGCCAAAGCTCCACCTGTTCCTCCACCAGATCTCCCATCCAGGGGTTTATTAGCGGGCGGCTCTCTGACCTTCTGAAGGACAGGGAAGCTGGCGCCAGCCTGGGAAGGCTGGACAATTTGGCCACGAGCTCCGCAATACCAGAGGACGGACTCTCTCAACCCCTTCCCTCGCCCTACAGCCGGGTCACCGCTCCCCGGACGCCCAGCCATCTCAGCGGGCACGCCAGCGAGACCACCAGTGTGCTGAGTGGTGATCTGCCCCCGGCCATGGGGAAGACGTCGCTGCTCTGTCCTAACAGGAACAGCATGGTGAGCAGCGGCTACGAGAGCCTGGTGAGGGACAGCGAAGCCACGGGGTCGGGAAGCACGACCACCTCCAACAGAGACTCGGTCAGCGACCGGAGCGCATCGCTGCTCAGCATGGCCCGCAGCAACCGGGTGTCCCGGAGGAGAGGCAACACAGGTAAAAACAATACCAGAGTTGTTTTAGATCCCAAAGATTGGAGGAACAAAAGAATGATAGACTACACCCCGGACCCAGGGGTGTCGCACCAAATTCTGGGCCCTGGGTACTTTAGCGATTGAAAAATAGCAGATATACAAGCTCACAGCGCGGCACTCTGTGCCGTGCTGTGAGCTTGTAGATCTGCTATTTTTGATAAATCTTGAAAATCTAAAAGTCTTTGAATATTTCAAATCCTTCTAAGGTTTTTTGAAAAACCTATGTTTCTATGTCAGTAGAGCTCAAACTTTATCATGTGAAGGACCCCCAAAATTATATGTATTTGGCCACGGACCCCCATCTCAAAATATTTAGTTCCAATGACCCCCCATAAGCAAAATTTGAGTTACAAATGTTCGCTTAAAAACACATATATTCAAAGATGTGCACACAATTTCACGACTTTTCAAAAATAGCAGATCTAGTAGATCTGCTATTTTTCAATAGCTAAAGTATATATTATAACATAATTAAGGCCGCTCCACCTTGGGCCCTAGTAACTCCCCTTGTGAGGCCCCTGCCCGGACCAATTAAATGGTGTTTGGTGTGGTTTAATTGATTAACCTCCTAAGCCCTATTTAATCCTTTGTTGTACGATGGTGTCACATGGTGAAAATATAGCTACAAATAGCTACAATCTACACGCTCACATAAGGAGTCGTGTCCGTGTCCATGTTGTGAGCTTGTAGATGGGCTATTTTCACCATGCAACGTTGTCGTATGACGGTGTATTCATTAAGCATAAGCCTTTGCTGTGATCTTAACAATACATGGCTCCTACTCCCGCTGTACCATGTCTTAATCAGACAAATCCGCCATCTGTTTTGTATAATACCACACTGCTACGGGCGAGGTCATCTATGTGGTCAAACTCGTACTGTATACTTACACAAAATGCGACAGATTATTTAAAGCAAGGGCCCAGGGGGGAAATAAGACAAAGGAAGAGGTTAGATCTGATAATAATATTTTGCGGGGAGGAAGTAATTTTCGGTTTCTTTCAAATATTAATAAAGAGATTACAGCCTCTTAGTATTGTGGAGAAAGACAGGAAATTGGGGAAAGAGGCAGAGGAATATAAATGTACAAGTTAATCTGTTTACTTGGTTTTTCTCTTGGTTATTTTACGTAAACTAGATGAATATACTCACTGAGTGAATTTAGCGAATCATAATGTCATTTCATTGTGTAGTCGCATCCATGGCCACACAACTTTTTACTGTGGTGTTTATTGGTGGCACAGATTCATACCATGACTATGATTAAAAGACTAAGAGCACAGTAGGTCACATCATCATTAATATATGAGCCCGCATGCTAATGGAATAATAAAGGAAGGTGCTTTTAATATAATAGGGTTGATTTGCTTCCCCAAAACATTAAGTGTGTGAGCATGAAGAAGAGCTTAGCATGAAGGTTTTATGAGAGCTTCTCTGAAACACAATTCACCTTCTGTACTGTACCTTACTTAGTCCAATGTTACTTAGCTGATTGAATTCAGGCTGAACTTCATATGAAAAAGTCCTCTGGATATTTAAGCCATTGTGATCATAACGAACTAGAACTGCACTTTCATAATCTCTTTTGATCTCAGGGATTTGCAACTTGTGTATATTTGCTTTTAGGGGTGGACAGGAAAGCTTAATTGTGTGACACTTGTGTAGATCACGTATAAAGCCTGTTCCACCTGTACACCTTATTATGCTCATACTCGATTTGTAAAATAAAACAGGGTGGACATTTTGTTAACCACTTTAGCCATACATGGCCTACTTGTGCACAAGGTGCACGTTGGCACCTCGACAGAGTGCAGTTCTAGTTATTGTGGGCTCGCCTGAAAGGCGAGAACACTATGTTATCCTCATTATTTATATAGTGAGTTCCGCAACAGACAGTTTAAAGGCGAAAACACTATGGTTTCGTCATTACTTCCGCCGCATATCGTGTTCCGTTAGCCAATGAGGCGCAATTGTTGGAAAGAAATCTGGGAGTGGTGTTAGCTGGAGTATTGGTTGAGCTTCACATGACAGTTAGCACGCTGAGTATAGTCACGACCGAACCCACACTGTTTCGTAGGAACAGTATTTATTTTCTATTTATTTATGTTGCCCAAAATAGGGCCATCAGGGTTAATGTGGTTATAGTTGCCATAAGCTTTTAATGAAATGGTAAAATGTAATAGTGATTATCAAACAGAAATATCAACGATATAAGACAGTCTTCATTTCCAAAAAGGAAATGTGTGTGTGTGTGTGTGTGTGTGTGTGTGTGTGTGTGTGTGTGTGTGTGTGTGTGTGTGTGTGTGTGTGTGTGTGTGTGTGTGTGTGTGTGTGTGTGCGCACGCGTGAATGTGCTTTGTGCATCTGTGAGTGCGTGTGCGTACTGTATGTACATATATATATAGTATGTATATATGTATTTATAAAAATGAATGACCAGAGGGAGAAAGCAGAAAGCAGAGGGATTGCCCCCAAATCCAACCCTCCTCATACAGACCACTTTCCCATTACCACCAGGGGCTACAATTCAGAAAGACTCAGATGTTGTGTGTCTGTTGAGTCTCATGAATAATGAATATAAGCCAGTGGTATTTTGCTTCTGTGGTGGAAGGCATGCAGTCTAGTAGTCCCTTTCTGTCCACTTAAATGTCCTGATGGCTTGGGCCTCAGAGGCAACAGTGACCTGGTGTTCACATATTTTTATTTTATTTTTGAGCGGTGCAAGCGTGTTTCCTAAACCCACCAGGATTGAGTTAAGACCCGCCTCGCGGAGACGCGAGGACATCCATGAGGGTGGAGGGTGGATAAAGTCAGACCTAGTAAAGGCATGAAGACAATATAAAACTTGTAGGCTACTGAGAAAAAAAGCCTACATTTGCACAATGCACAGCTATTAATTTGTCACTAAAGTGCTCAAAATAAACTGTGCTAAAAAAAAAAAAACTTGAAACTTACTTTGTACTGTGCTTAAAAAAGGTAAAACTTTGTAACTTTGCTAAAGAGAAAAACGTACTGAGAAAGCTATTAATTTGTCACTACTGTGCTCAAAATAAAAACTCTTACTAATTATTTATCAGTTAAATTGTTATAGTTTGGATATGGCTTTGGGCGTATTATGCTGTGTGTATTATAGTAATGGATCGGTAGGGCGTAGGAACAGTATTGCTTTGCACTTGAACGAGCAGCACTAATGTTCATATGCACTTTCATATTTAAGATTATTGAGAGGGGCGCTTCCGCGAGGCGGGTCTTAACTCAATCCTGGTGGGTTTAGGAAACACGCGCGGTGCAAACCTCTCCTACATTTCATATAATATATGAAATGTGTGTATAAGTACGGATCTCCATGTATGGATAACCAAAATCTATTAGCCAAAATACTGTAATTGCTGGACTACAAGCCGCACCTGAATATAAGCCGCACCAGCTAAATATAGAACAAAAAACAAATGTTTACATATATAGGCCACACCTGACTATAAGCCGCAGGTGTCCTTCCTGCTTCCCGCTAGAGCGCCCCTGATAAAAATCTATATTTAAGCTGCACCGTTGTATAAGCCGCAGGGTTCAAAACATGGGACGCGGCTTATAGTCCGGCAATTACGGTATATTTGTACGGAACTAAACCTTAGTCTAGATAAACTTTATTTGTGAATGACAAATCCATTGAGTTTAATGGGGGAGTGGATGCAATTGGAAATTGATGGAAAACATTTGGGAGTGGTGCTGGCTCGAGTATTGGTTAAGCTTCACACGACAGTTAGCTTGCTGCAGAATATAGTCACGTCGGCAACCACACTTGCAATTTCCAATTGTATCTTTCTAGTTTATTTATTTTATATGATTTATTTTTGGGCTTTGCCTTTATTATTGATAGGACACGGGGCGCCCGCTGGCCTTGCGGTCCAGGCGCATACACTACATAGGCTCTGATGCCTGACAGCATGTCGCAAACCTGTGACATGCTACCAGGCTACATTGTATCGTCCCCTTTTGTGCCCATACATGGAGCTGACTAATTTGTTTGCGCCTGCCTGATGCCATGACGACACATTGAGGTTAGACAACATACTCCATATTTGGGCTTAGCTGCATTGAGAACTCCTTATATGGTACTATACCACATGCAAATGGTATGGTACATTATACATCCGTATATGGTGTGGTCAGTTAAGTATATCGAACATGTTGAAGGATGTTGAACGTGTTGAAGGAGCGGCTCAGGTCACCTAACCCTTCGTCCTCATCGTCCCCATCCTCATCATCATCGTTAGCATCGTTTGCGTCCCTGACCCTCTCCTCCACCTCCTCTGGCTCTGAGCTGGACTCCTCCCCATCCTCCTCCCCCTCCCTCTCCCTCTCTTCCCCTGTCCGCCCCATCAGGGCCATTACCTCCGGCAGGTCGGGGTGCTTTTCCCAGCTCTCCCTGAGGCAGCTGTATCCAGGGGGCCTGAGACACAGGCACAGTCTCCCCTGGATGGCCATCCTCAGGAGGCAGTTAGCCGCCCGGTGAACATCATTGCGACCCGCCTGTTTCGTTTTATAGCCTCGTTTCTCTGCCCAGGCCTCGCAGACGTCCCAGGCAGTCCAGCTCTGCTTCCCCTGCTCTTGCTGTCGTAGATGTGCCGGTACGTCCTGGAGGCTGGGGTGTTCGAGCTTCAGCACGGACAAGAAGGGAGTCCTTTCGCACAGGTATCCCACTGTTGTGTAGGGCTCACGCACCTGAGCCACCGGGTAGATACCAGCGAGGATCTGTAGCTGCTTGTTGACACGGGAGGGGAAGACGAGTCCGGGGCAGTCGCACAGCTTGACCGTGGGGGTGAGGTAGTACGTTTGGAAGTATTTGGTGTGGCCTGGGGTTCGAGACACGCTCACCACCTTCCTCCCGACCAGGCGGTTCAACACGGATGACTTGCCAACGTTAGGGAAGCCTATGCATCCTAACGTGAGCACCCCATCCTTGTAGAGCTCTTGCGTTGGCCCGCTCCTCTTCATGGCAGCGTCACTATGGAGCTCCATCAGCACAGACTCCACCCCCTCGTCTGACTGATCCCCGCTGCTCGCTTGCTGCTCGGCGACCGCGTCTCTCTGGATCTTCTTCTCCCAGCTGGACAGGTCAACTATACCGGCGGTGATCTCCTGACAGGCCTTGAGGATCTCCATCGGACCTCCAGCCATGTCCCAGACACCTCTTCTCATACACCTCTTCTTCTGGAGGACGGGTTCTCCGGGATAGGAGGTGAAACACACAGTGTTGAGGCGCGGGAACTTGGAGGCCAGGTAGTGTTTCCAAGCGACGACCAGCGGCGGGGGGCAGAGGTCTACTTTGTTCAGCACCAGGACCACCTGTTTGTGCAGCTCGTCCGTGATGTAGTGATACAGAGCCGGAGGAAAGTGTAGCACCACATGCCGGATGTCCACGATCAACAGGATCACGTCGGACATCTCCAGCACTCTCCACAGCTGCCTCCATGTCTCCAGGTTGTGCTCAAAGTGGCTGAGAGAGCCGGGTGGGTTTCTGGAGTGCAGGTCTTCAAGGTAGTCGCGGTACGACTTCTCCTCTTTCCTCAGCAGTTCTTTGGGTTCCATGTCATAACTCCAAGATGGCCTCCTCGGTAAACCGAGTCCTTTCTCAGAGGGGTAGATGTCATCGATGTCCACCTCAAGTTCTTTGCCGGACACTGGTTGTAGAACCCTTTCTCGGGCTGTCTTCTTTCTCGTCTCCAGTTCATCCTTATTCTCCTTCTCAAAGTGCAGCTGAAACCTGTTGGAGTTTCTGCCGTCTTTATTGGATTTGGAGGGCTGTTGGTTTATCCTGATAATATCACCATTGGCATTGTGGCCGCTGGGACAATTGCCTGAGCCTGTGTCATTTCCCTCCTGTTTCACTCTGTTTCTCTCCCGTTTCTCTTGCAGTTGTTTTTTCTTCTGTTTATTGCTGAATGGTAATTTCGGCATTTAGTAACGATTTTACTTTGCTGACGTTTCACTTTTGAAGCTGGCAACCTGAGTATCAACTGTGATATAGACCTCTATTTTCATGTTGTCATACTGTATGTGTGACCAGCCTATGACATCAGTACTATTACGTCATATAGGTGACATCAGACATGGGTATAAAGGGCGGACCTCTGATGTCACACTGACTCTGCTACGCCCATGTGGTGTCTAACCCAAGCCCCCAGAACCACAGTAGAATTCAAGAATAGCTTCAAAGAATAGCTGGGGGTGGGGCAGTCCGCAGCTGCAAACTAATCAGTCAGCTCCATATATGGGCAAAAAAGGGGCATACCCATATATGGGCATATACTGATGACATCAGTGATCTCCATATATGGGCATAAATGGGAAAGGACTGACAAATACAGAGATCCAACCGCTTTTCCCATACCGACTGAATTCAAACCTCAGTGCGCACGGCGGCAAGGACTCGAGGAAGTGCGATACTTGCCGCAGAATAGTTAGGATATCCAGTTATCCAGAGCCGTTGATCCAACCAATATGCCCATAAATGGACATTCCAATATATGGGCATATACTGACTGATGACATCAGGGATCTCCATACATGGCCATAAAAGGGACAAGGACTGACACATACACATATCTCCATATATGGGCACAAAAGGGACACGGGTACAACGGGTACTCTGAAAAAGCCCCCAACACTATGACATAGACATATTGGTCGGATCGCCAGTACGACGCAGGGGTAGCGGCCTGAACCTCTAGTATTCACTAAAGCCCACAACCAAGGGTTTTCTTTTTCTTTTTTTTGGCCGATTTTCGAAATGGATCAAAATGTGTCCATTTGTAGATTTTATTTGTTTGCCGTAAAACGAAGTATACTGTATATGAAGTATTATGTGGTCTTCTTTACCTCATCACACTCCTGTTGTCCTCCAGTTGGCCCCCATCAGCGTCGCCTGTCCCACGACATGCCCCTGGGGTCCATGAGACGCTCGGCCAGCGGTCCGCGGTCCCGCTGGGGGGCCGAGCGGGGAATCCCAGAGGCCTACGAGATCACCGTCTACGAGATCGACGACGTGGAAAGGCTGCAGAGACGAGGAGGTACTGCTGGCAAACAGGTGCCTGTTCATTCACATCTTCTATCCTTTCTCCCCTTTCTTACGATGGATATGTTTTGGAAAGCTGAGAGGGAGATGATGAAGAGGAGGTGCAGGAGGAAGGCACTGGCTTTCCGGTTAAGCTAGGATGCACTCATTATGGGTCCATCCACACATGGAGGTCTTATCCTCCACACCATCAACAGGCCTGTTTCCCTTATTCTTACATTTTATCGGAAGAGGTATCCCCTAGTTGGGTAATTGTATATTCTTAAGAGGTGTATGTGTGTGTGTGTGTGTGTGTGTGTGTGTGTGTGTGTGTGTGTGTGTGTGTGTGTGTGTGTGTGTGTGTGTGTGGGGGGGGGGATATCTGCTTTGTACGGTAAATAAATCAATCTCTCCCAGAATTACTCGTATCAGCAAATGGAGTAATAGCAGTAGCAGTGCAGGATTGTGGGATTCATATGCTTCATGGAATGTTCTCTTTTTCTCTTTCCCCTTTTGGACAACGTGCATGCATTAACCTTTGTGGATGGTTCCCCGGTTTGAACACAATAAGGTTAATACAATCACAGAGGCTTTATGTTTATACCATGGTCAGACAAACCACAGACTGGCCTTGGATAACTGGATGAGTTTTCCTACTGGCCTAACATGGTGTGTGTGTGTGTGTGTGTGTGTGTGTGTGTGTGTGTGTGTGTGTGTGTGTGTGTGTGTGTGTGTGTGTGTGTGCGCGTGCGTTCGTGCGGTTTACAGGGACCGTCGTGTTTCAGTGCCAAGCTGAAGTTCTTGGAACACCGTCAGCAGAGAATCACCGAGATTCGGGCCAAGTACAACAACCTGAAGAGAGAACTGGACCAGGCCAAGCAGAACCTGATGCTAGAACCTGCTACATGGAACCAAGAGTGTGAGTACCTAGTCACAGTTTGACAGCAGCTGTTTCCTAAATCTGTTCAGCTGGCAATGCAGAAGCACATTGTCCACAGTCTTTGAATGAACACTGAAGTAAAGCCAGCAGTGTGGTGACAATGACATCACTAGATGGCACAAATACTGCCGTTATAATCATAAGCAGAATGACATTTTCCATCAAATTCAGTGGGTGTAGTCTGCCTTGTGACATTAACGGGTGCAGGAACATTGCTGAATAGAATATTGACAAGATTAACAGCACTCTATGCACTCTATGCTGCAGGGCAGTGTGGGACAACACAGCACAGAACGGATGTTTTATATTTGACTTCTTTTACTGTACATTCAGCTTTTCATCAGTCAGATATAGACAGCATGCATTACCGTATTGCACACTAGTGGCGTTTCCATAAAGCAAACGTTGCATGTTCGATAATGTGTCTCACTTGACTGGAAAAATAGCACCACCGACTGCTTATTTCATGAACTATCTCCCAATATCTCCCAATAATCACATTTTATCAGTGGATGGAAACAGGCTAAATTCGCTTTGTCTTTTTTCGAATTTCTAATAATTAGCTTCCTATTTTCGAACAAGCTTTATGGAAACGCAGCTATTATTGTTTGAAAGCCAGTTTAGAATTGAAAGCCTGTGGACGACAGCACTGCCATAACCGTCGTTATAACCGACATTCCCCTGCAGTTGACCTGTGGCAGACGTTTGAGGTGGATTCCCTGGAGCACTTGGAAGCCCTGGAGGTGGTGACGGCTCGACTGGAGCAAAGAGTGAACCTCTGCAAGGCCAACGTCATGATGGTCACCTGCTTCGACGTCTGCACCAAACAGAAGATACGACCAAGACAGAAGAAACGACGGCGAACCACACCGGACCATCACGGCTTTATTATGGGAATCTGAAGTTCTCTGACCATTGGTGAGGGGTAAGCGCAGGGGCGTCACAAGGGGTAGGAAAGTGGGACTGAGTTACTGGGGCCCAAGGTGGTGGAGGGGCCCTAATAACTTTATCTATTGAAAAATAGCAGATATACAAGCTCACAGCGCGGCACCGAGTGCCGCGCTGCGAGCTTGTAGATCTGCTATTTTTGAAAAGTTGTGAAAATGTGTGAAAATCTTTGAATATATGTATTTTTTAAGCAAACATTTCTAACTAAAATTTTGCTTCTGGGGGGTCCCTGGAACTAAATATTTTGAGATCGGGGTCCGTGGCCAAATACATATCATCTTGCACCTTGACATAGGTTTCTTGCACACATTTTCACGATTTTTCAAAAATAGCAGATATACAAGCTCGCACCGCGCTGTGAGCTTGTATATCTGCTATTTTTCAATCGTTAACATTCATGGGGGGCCCGCAGTGAATCCTTGTACCCAGGGCCCAGAGTTTGGTGTGACGCCCCTGGGTAAGCGAGGGTGTATACATGCAGGCATAGGAGGTATACCAGACCTTTTGTCTTTTATCTTGCACCAAGTATACGCACCTATCTGCTAAATGCTATTGGACTATTTCCAACAATGGAACCACGGCAGTTTAGCCACCTCCCCCACAACCACATATTTTATGGGTAAACAGACCATATGCTGTCAACCTCTTGGAACCGATGCCCAGTAGGATTTGAGTTAGGAGGCCAACGGCCCTGGCCTTCAAAAATGTCATGATGCCATATTGAGTTTTTACCATTTATGGAGCCAATCTACTTTTTGTCCCACAATTCCAAGTGGCTCCAATGCCACTTGGAATTTTTTTTATTTGGTCCTTCCACTGTCCCATTCCCACAAATTCAATGTGTGCCTGACCTTTCAGAGTTGGCAAAGGCCAAATGCTGATTTGTTTCACCTACAGTATATCAGATAGCTCAAGGAATACCATGGCATTTTTAAGATGCAGCCGTTTAAACAGGCAATGTGGAAGGATTTCTAGATTTGTCATTGAGACACCTTAAAAACAACTAGTTTTTACCATGCAACACTTTTACCATTCCTTGATTTAAACACATTTGTTATGCTAGCCTTAACCACATGAGCCCTGGTGTCCCTATTCTAGTTATGTCATAAACTCATAACAGGCAAACGTTCAGCAAAAATAAGCAGACATACAGTGAAAAGAAAGCAGATCTACAATCTCACAAGGCGTTGTGAACTTGTGATGGTATGTTGTAACTAATTGCCTATTTTCGTTATTTGAAGTTGAACTAAGTATGTAGGGTTGAAGTAGTTAAGCAATCAGGCATCTTTGAAGCTTTCAAAACCCATTTCTTTGGGTTGAGGAGCATGCTTCATCATCATTGATAAACTGTGGATCAATAGGTTCATTTGGATCGTTACATTCATATCCAGAAAGTAAAATCAGTTGAAATCATTTTAACATTTTCTTTTACTAAATGACTGTAACAAACCAACATTTGTCCAGCTAATGAAATGTTATTTTATCATTGCAACAGTACTTTTTAAGCAAATGAAGGAATAAGACCATGTTTGGCCGTTCATTTTCATGATGCCATATTGAGTTTATGGAGCCAATCTACTGTACTTTGTCCCACAATTCCAAGTGGCTCCAATGTTTCACGGTTTAAGTATTGAAACGGGTGTTGTTCTACCTCCACAGCCATGTTTTGTATACTATAATAATGGTGCTAATCTGAACACCACTTGAAAAATATGTTTGTATATTGAAGGAACTCTTCTAAAAAAGAAATAAATCAATAAGCAAAGGTGCAGGGAGGAAGATCTACTAATCTGTCCATTTCCGAAACTCGAGGTTAAGATTACAAGTATTTATTGTATATGAATGGCTTCCCAAAATATTTAAAAAGCTCCTATGCTGACATGTTCTATCGTTTAGTGCCAGAGCATTCCCTGCTAAATCACTTGGTATAGGAGAGGTAAAATTAGGAATTAGAGAGTTACTCAAAGAATGAAAGAATTCTAATGAAACAAATTTGAGACAAATTTCTCAAACATGATTCAGTGTAGGTTTCTAAAAAGCCTTCACACATTTAGGGTCCAAATGAAAAGTGCATTTTATGGTCGCATCAGGCAAGTTATAACTGCATATGGTAATTATGTATTGTCAAAGTAATTACGTCAGTGCAGCCTCAAAGCACTTAGTCACCAAGCCAATAATAGAGCTATGCAAATACTAATTGTAATCAATAGTTTGTTCAATACGTGTGTGACATCTGGCTAGGGACAGAACGAATAGACAAGGCAAAGAAAACTCCATGATAAAAGCTTTATTGAGTCTTACCATTGCTGTAGTTGCAACCAATAGCCATCCATTTGAATATTGTGAAATAAATAACAGAATTGTGGCCTTCCTGAATCCATTATGACTTTGTCATTTCATATCTACGACCTGGGTTCCACAAAACTGGTCCAGGTTGCACATACACCGGCTCAGGTTGCACATGAGGCCTATATAAAGAATGATAGCTACCCCGTTCATCCCAGTAACCATAGTCCCCCACATCTGTTAAACCACCAACACCCGAGTTGCCAGGGTTAGCCTGGATATCAGTTCCATAGTTCCCGACAACGCCAGAGTAGCCAGGGTTAACCTGGATAGCAGTTCCATAGTCCCCCACAACGCCAGAGTAGCCAGGGTTAACCTGGATATCAGTTCCATAGTCCCCCACAACGCCAGAGTAGCCAGGGTTAACCTGGATATCAGTTCCATAGTCCCCCACAACGCCAGAGTAGCCAGGGTTAACCTGGATATCAGTTCCATAGTCCCCCACAACGCCAGAGTAGCCAGGGTTAACCTGGATATCAGTTCCATAGTCCCCCACAACGCCAGAGTAGCCAGGGTTAACCTGAGAACCAGCATCATAAGCCCCCACTTCTGTTGTGTAGCCAATGTCAGAGTAGCTAGGGTTATGCCAAGAACCAGCTCCATATTCCACCACCTCTGTTGTATAGCCAATGTCAAAGTGGCCAGGCTGAGTCTCATAACCAGAACCCATCTGGCCAGACTGCTGCTGAGAAGACCCAGTGTGTTTCAAAAAGGTCTTGATTGGCTTGTTGGGATCACCAGGGGCTTCGATTGGCTTGTCTCGACCAATAGGGGCTTGGTACAAGTCCTCCCAGTGGTCTCTTCCTTGCTCCAAGGTACTGCTGTAGTGGGAGATAAACCCCGGAGGGAAGGAACCTCTCTGGGACATGTCTATGGTAGGATCCCTGCCGAAACCTCTGGATAGGCTAGCCGATGGTTCAGGTTGGCCGGGAGCAGGCGCTGGTTCAGAGAGGACACTAGGAGGAGTATGTCTTGGCTGTCCGAAGTCTTCAATTTCGGACTCATGGCTACCATGCTCAAAGACGTCCTCCTGATAGGTGTGCGTTCCTGGCTGAAGAACAGGTGGGCTCACATGCATAGAACCAGTAATTCCAGAGTCATGTGCAAGACCTCTGGAATACTCCTGGGACGCAGAGAGCAGAGGAGGTGCAACATTATGTCTTGGCTGTCCGATATCTTCAATTTCAGACTCATGGCTACCATGCTCAAAGACTTCCTCCTGATGGGTGTGCGTTCCTGGCTGAAGAACAGGTGGGCTCACATGCATAGAACTAGTTGTTCCGGGGTCATGTGCAAGACCTCTGGAATACTCCAAGGATGCAGAGAGCAGAGGAGGTGCAACATCCCTGTGGTCTGAGCACAAAGTGTTAATTAGGGATAATTCGCTTTTTCCTTCAGAGCCAGACAAACTCATGCCTTTTGTGTCTGTGTGCAGTGCATTATGTTGAACAGTCTAGCTCAATTCCTGTATGTAAAAAAAAAAGAAAAAACACTTCTCCATAGCCGAGGGTTTCATACATTGTTAAACTGTTTTCACAGTACATACAAAGTCCTACAATGTTGGTCAGCAAATACATAGATGCTGTGACATACAGTCAGAGACCAGCCATCCATCTTTACTGCATGCCACTTGGTCCCATACACATCCAGAATTTAGCTAGACTAAACATCTAGGCTCACTTGTATTGATCCAAAATGACTGTCCATGGGGTCTATTAGGCAGAAATGCCCCTGTCGTCCAGTTTCCCCAGCAGCCCTCTTAGCACAGTGGAGCCCATAAGCTTTTACGCTATTTGTTGTGGGCAAGTGTTTTTGTTTTCATCATTCTGTTATTAGTCGTCATCGTTGTTCCACACAAGCACACTCTGCTAAACATGTTATGCTTTTATGTCTTTTGCCAAGTCCCGGACAAGACGTGCTGTCATTGGCCAGTCACTTTGATTGTGCCGAATGCTCAAAAACATGATTTATGAGACTGTGGCGGCTCGTGTGGGACAATCAACGCATCGGTGTGTTTGTAATGACACTAGTAACACATTCATGAAAAATTACTGTAAATAAATAAAACTAAATTTACCACAACAAATAGTGTAAAAGCGATAGGGCTGATGGGTTCTGCTGGAGAAACTAGACTACAGTAGCATTTCTGCCTAATGGACCCCATAGACAGTCATTTGGGATAGGTAGGAAAATTATCTAGATGTTATTTAGTGCGGAGTTGTCGATTTTAATAAGTTTAACCAAAAATAATTAAATTCACCTTGCTCAGAGGCCAGATACCATGGAGCAGTTTGATGAGGATGGAGATTGGAGCTGATAGGGGAGGGTTGCTTTGCAGCAGAACCTCTGGGAAACTTCCGGGAAGAGAGCGAATGAGGTGGCACAAGCCAGGGGAATTCTAGGAGCAGAAAGCATTGAGACAAATATTTTGGGGACTCATTTGCTAAATATCCAATTGCAACTTCACATTTGAGATTCTGGAAACAATGGCTACAATCGCAAATCTGATCACAAATTACAAACCCTGACTACACTATGTAGCTCATCATTGCTATTGGGCAGAAACCTTATGTCTCCATATTTTAACTAAAGTAATTTTCATAAACCTATTTCTCATACAAGAGTTTCACGCAAAATAGCCGATCTACAAGCTCACAGCGCTTTGCATGTTGTGAGCCATTTCTGAAATATTTTGAAAGTTAAAGTGGTTCAGTCTCTGCTGGTTATATAAATATTTAACCAATACCAAGTATTAAGAGCTGGTGACTAATTAATGACTTCCATTCCTGAAAAGTAACATGTTAGACGACAAGGTTTCCACCTGATAGTGACATTATGTAGCAACTCTTGCAAAACAATGCAGAGCACAAGGTTACCTGGCATTGGGGCACTTGGTTTAGATGAGACTTGGGCACTTGATGGAAACAAGCCTTCAGAGGCAGCTGGAGACGAACTTTCCACAAATCCAGTCTCTACAGGGCTAGAAACTGGATTATAATTGGAGGGTTGTGTGGAGCCGTAGCTGGTGCTGGTAGAGCTATGAGATGGGCTTTTAGGGCCAGAGGAGCTAGAGTCAGAGGGCACTGGTGGTCTTCCAACAGCAGGTTTGTTGTAGGCCCCAGGTTTCGGGGAGGCAAGTTTGGAGCCATGAAAGCTTGATCTTGGCTCAATGGTAGCATCATCACCACTGCCATCAGAGGTAGGATCTAAACCGATAGGACACAGGTAGACGCTTGTTCTATTTGTATTATTCAAAATGTACATTAACCATGCCACTTACACTTACAAAATCCTTAAATGTTTACCTTGTTTCATCCAAGGATAACTGTTGACAGTACATGACAGCACAACCAGGAGGACACTCCTAGGGGGAAGAAAAAAAACACTTATGAGGACCACTTCACCCATTTTCTATCTTCATGCAAGTATAGTTCTCAATACTGCTCAAGTGTACCATTTCTGTCTGTATTTTAGAGGAGGGCTGACAGTTCAGAAACCTGCCTATTTGGTGCCTTTTTTATATATTATTGACGCAAGAACAATGGCTTCCATTTCATGGCTTTCAAATAGCTTGGAATCCCCGTTGATAATGTCATTAGTAGGCAGGGTTCTGAACTGTACAGTGTCCACAGATCACCAATGAGACACCGTGAGTAGAGAAATTGTGCCATCTTAGAATGAGCATTAGTGAGGATACAGTTGAAAATAAGTGACGTTCTCTTAAGTTTTAATCAACACGTGACACTATTGTAATCCTATCTACAACGGACACCATCATAATCCTATGATGCAACAACCATACCCTGAGACGAGCCAAGCCACCATTACGTCAAATGGAGAGCTCGATAAAATAACTGAACAAACTGGCTGTGGACCACTATTTAAATGCTGAGAAGGACAAGCAGCTGACCAATCAGAACTGAACGACTTATGGATGCACATGTGCGGTTAAATGATTCATTAGGAGGATGGAATCCAATGTGCTGATTGGAGTATTATCAGTCACTCATCTTTACACAGCAATATTCACCAATTGTTTCCAATCTACACCATACACTCCTGAAATGAACACTCAAGAATAAACTGGGGTGTTAGGAATTTGACCCTTTCTTTGTTTAGTGGGATCCTTTTCTGTCAGCATGTTGTCATTGTATAAAAAAGACTGTTCCAAATGTCACATGGTCAAATCATCCCCATGTCTTTACATTTCAAATTGCGCATCCCTATGACTTGCAAATAAAATAAAAAGTTGTTATGCCATACTTGCTCTCGTGCCTGTGTGTGTGTGTGTGTGCACCTGTGCGCCTGTGCGCGTGAATAGTGAAATGTGTCATATTTTCAAAACTATTTATATGAATGGAAACCTAGTGTGAGACAGAGCACAGCTCATGTACAGTAAGGTAGAGCAAGACTCTAAATCCTCCTATTATGACTGAATAGCTGCTACTGTAGCTTGATGGGTTCCTGAGGAGTCGTAACAAGGCCAAGACGTCAACCAGAGTTCATTGCTAAAGGCAGCAACCCACCCTATTAGGTAGTCTGACTCATTACATACAGTACAAAGACTGGGAGAGAGAGAGAGGGAGACACACACACACACGCACGCACGCACGCACGCACGCACGCACGAACACACACACACACACACACACAAACACACACACACACACACACACACACACACACACACACACACACACACACACAGAGCAAGAAAGACAGAAATGGACATTCACATGACACACACATGGCACATCATGGCACAAGCCTTGCAAGCACACACACTTGCACACACAATCACAACTGGAAGATGCTCCTTACCTTCTTGTTTCTGCTCTAGTTCCTCATTTTTCCTGACATACGCACACACACGCACGCACGCACGCACGCACGCACACACACACACACACACACACACACACACACACACACACACACAAACACACATTAATGAGACCAGCTAATGGTTTCATTAATTTTAGACCCTTGCAACATTTTAGTAAAAAAAAATAAGAAACAAGGGTCTTCCGAGCACAGGTCTCAACCAGGTCAGGTATGTTATTGTGGCCTCCTGGTGGCGCTAGAACAGGCCCATGTGAAAAACTTTGGGCAGAGGTTCTGCTCTGGCACCCAGGGAGTGTGCGTGCACATTTTCCCTGCCATCGTAGCAACGGCACCGGAGATTAGCTGTTCACAGACAGAAGGAGAGGATGGACACACGGACGGACGGACAAACGGACAGGGTGCAAAACAGAGTCTCCCCATGCCTTCGGCCTGGTGGAGACAAAAATAAGAAAATACATTTTAGTTGCAGGAATTATTTTATCAAGCACCCGTCAAGCAAATGTTTTTGAAGGGAACAGCTAAAATACCAAACTGTATACATTTCTTTATGTTACCAGGTCTCTCCAATGCAAGCAGATAGGTGTACTTTATTTAACTTTCCTCTGAATTTGACCTATCTTAACTACTTAGGAGCACTGAGCAGACACTGAGCAGCCACTTTGCAGCACTCAGGGACCCACTCAAGTAGTAATGCCAGTACTGTGGGCCACTTGTTATTCGTTTAGCTTTATTGTATAACTGTACCTGTGCACTTTTTGTAAACTGTTAAACCTTCTGGGTCGAGAGTGAGACACTGGGCCAACTTGCTTCTTGTGCACAAGTAGGCCATGTGCATAGGGGCACTTGGGTATTGTGCACCAGCAGAGCGTGCCAGTGGTGCGCTCACCTCTGACACCACCACTGCCGATGCCAGTGACACCACCACTGGCATCAATGCTGGTCCCTCATTGGCTGTTAATGATGACAAGTACTGGTCCCCAGTATTTGTGCGCTCTGCTGGTGGAGGAATACACTTTTACAAAACTGAACTAAAAAAGTGAGTGTAACACTATCCTCAAATCCCTGCATTTGTGTGAAATATTAAGCCTCTTTGTGAAACTGCTTTTGGTAAAGAAAAGGTCCAGCATAGACGATGGCAAAATGTTTTCATTTATCATTACAAGACAGGGATCTTCCCTCCCCTGACAAGACAGAGACGATTTTAGAAGTACAAGTACTCCAGTACAGTAAAAGATATCTCAATGTAGGCCTCCTCAATTACAGTATTTGAGTACATGTACTTCATTAGTTACTTTCCACCACTGCCTATACTTTCATTTACTCTATACCTACTAAAAATGTGTCTGTGACCCACAAATGGGTCCCGACCCAGTGTTTGGGAACCAGTGTACAACATCATCCTGTCTAGTATACAGATATTTGTTTCTGCTCACTGACCATTTTGGTCACTTGTATCTTTTCAGACCAAAGAGATCCTCCCTACCAAGACTATCAGTTGGCTAAGAATCTCTCTAGTCGAGCACAGTCCTAATATTTATTGACCCATGGAATGGATTTATCTGTTTTATTGTATACAGTATTATTTAGGCATATTTAGGCCTAGCTTAATGTGCAATGTTTTCTCACTCAACAGTAAACAAACCAACATAAAGTTTAAGTGTATAGAGGGTATCTGCACATTTCTAAAGTGACAATTTAAGGACTTTTTAATACCTCTAAACTGACAAATTAAACATTGGCCAAATTGTCAAAAATTAGAGGCAGAAATTGTGCGAGGCGTTGTGAGCACGTAGATCTGCTATTTTCACAAAATGTAATGTCATTGTGGGGGGATCCCCAGTTCAAATATGATTCTTTTGGGGGTCTCTGCCTATTGACTACTAACTCATAGTCGCAGCATTTGGGGATGCATTTTTACATTGGTGGTTATGTTTGTTAATGTTTGTCTTAAGAAACAGACCTATATTTCCAAATAGCATACTTTTCATCTATAAAATCATACTGATGTTCAAAACAATCCTAGATTGGGCCTTATCTTCAAGTGCACTGCAGTGAGCAGCAGTGATCACTTATCTGCCCAGGAGATGGCACCACTGTGAGATGGTTAAAATGTGAAAACACTTAATTTAAACATTTAAAACAATGTAAGGATTAGGAGATTGGGACTACATAAAATAATAATAGGCCTAATAATAAATATTCAAATACTAGGCAATACTAATAGAGTGGCTCCCTTGATAAAGATTAATACAGAACATCTGACTGTGCTTGAGAAGTAACAACCTTACAGTCTTAATCAATGTTGTCAATGGAAAGCTTTTGGAACAAATAGCAGCATTATTTTTTCTTCAAATGCATTTAAAGGTAGCAGCTCTGTTTCATGCTGCATGTGCTGTACTAATCAATTAATGCTATGGAAAAAGAGTACCTTATGCACAGAGCAGATTCCAGTTACATAACCAACCACTGCCCAGTGTCCACTAGTGAGCAGCAGCCCTTACACATCTGCCCAGGAGATGGCACCATTGCTTGCATTACGGGGGAGGGAAGATATAAGAGAAAACAAGACATTACCACAGTATACATTTTGCAACGAGGGAAATAGAAAATCCCCGGATTAGGTCGTAAACAACCATGGAACCGCAGGAAGCATCCCTGAGTCGAGCGACGGATGACACAACGAGGCTCAACCCGGGCTCCAACGACCTGATGTAGTCGGATCGGATGCAAGCCTGTCGGTGTCACCCACCGGCCGGGGCGTTGATTGTCAACCCGAGAAGCTGCAAGACATCTACTGTATCTCTGACAGGAGTGAGTATGCTCACTGTACTGTACTGTACTGTACTGTACTGTAGGCTACTGTACTGTACTGTACTGTACTGTACTGTACTGTACTGTACTGTACTGTACTGTACTGTACTGTACTGTACTGATCTGTTTGTGGTAGATTGGTGTTTTTACATCGAGAACAGGTCATCATGTTTTGTCGATGGTCATTCTGTATCCTATCCTATGCTGATGCTAACTCTCATGTTTAAATGTCCATAGAAACAAACGGGTGATCATCATCATCATCAACAACCATAGCCGTAGGAACGAATGACCTATTTGCTTATTAAGATGCTGTTGTTGCAGCATCAGCTGTCAATGTCAGCTTTGACATATGACTATGTGGCAAACATGAGCATGAGCATTGCAGCATGTGCACGCACGCACGCACGCACGCACACACACACACACACACACACACACACACACACACACACACACACACACACACACACACACACACACACACACACACAAAGTGTGAACCGTGAACACCACCTGAACACCAAACTGTTCAAAAACAATAATAAATCAGAAACAATTAATTCCTCTTTGGTGGACCGTGGACACATTTCACATAGCCTAAATTAAGAATTTATTCACTTCACTATAGTAGTTCAAATTCATTGGTCATGTCAAGTAGACTATGTCTAGTGCCAGACATGATTACAAGGTAGATTTGGCAGCATCTGCTTGTAGGAGTAGAAAAGGCACCAGTCACCAGAGGGTTAGCAGTGGTGTAAAGAAACAAAGTACATTTACTGTACTTAGTACTTAAATACAGTTGTACTGTACACTGTAGGCCTACTTAAATACAGTTTTTAAGAATGAACACTTGGGTGTTTCCAATTACTTCTACTCCACTACATATATGCAAATATTGTACTTTTACTTTCAGTACTTACAGTAAGTATATTTTAATGTGAATACAAGTAAATGTTGAATACCATACTTTTACTTGTAACAAAGTATTTCCGCATTGTGGTATTGATATGTTTACTTAAGTACAAAATGTGAGTACTTCCACCTCTGAGTGTAAAAGCCTAAAAGGGGCAGCATAGCTGAATGGTTAGGGAGCCCCCCTGAGGAACCAGAGCCCCTGGTTGTCCCTGGTTCCTAGCAATGTCGATGTGTGTCCCTGAGCAAGACTCTTATAACCCCTAATTGCTCACATGCTCCTTGTGGGCAGTGAATCAGCTGGGCTGGGCTGAACATACATAATCTCCCCCTTGGGAGAAAGCAGGTAACTATTATTATTATATTATTATTATTATTAAAAGGCATATAGACTGATCCAGTTTCCCCAAAAAAGCTTTACTGTGTGAGTGGTTCAGTCTACTCTGTTACCTGTATCTGTCACAAGTGGATGTTACCGGTAGTTCAAGTGGCTGTCTCAAAGGAGTTCCTGGTTCAAATCCCAGTAGGCAGACAAACCCGGAATTTTACAATGTCTGTCATGTTCCATGTTGCATAAGGCACTATATTCACATGACTGCTAATACGCCCCGGCACGACGTGTCATGACACGTGATTCACATGCCTCTGTCCTGACCATTCATGCTTAAAACAGAGGTTCCATGAGGTGGAAGAATGCATTTATATACACAGTGTGTGAACTGCCTTGTGCATTTATGGTTTGTAGGCAAAGTCCTGGCTTTCCCCATGTTTCTGTTTCAGTCGGTTCTGTACAGTAGGTGAAGTCAAGATAGGGAAGATCAAGCTCTGGGCAGGTACTATTTTAATGTCAACTCTTAGGTATTTTTGTTACCACTTTCAACCTGGCGTCCCATGTCATTTAAACAGTTAAACATAGTGAAAATAGCAGATCTTGAAGCTCGTAGGGTGGCTTTTTTTCCCTCTATTCTTTGTACAATAAAGTGTAGCTTATACACTTGGGTTAGAGCAGTGGTTCTCAAAGTGGATTTCAGGGACTCTCTGGGTTCCTTTAGGGATGTCTAAATTGACCCATACAAGTCTGTAACTCTGACAGTGTACAATGGAACCAAATGAACCCGCGAAAAAAATGAAAAGCTTCTGGGAACCCAGATTAAATGAACCCTAACGGGTCCATTTGGTTCCATTTGTACACTGTCAGAGTTAAGTGGAAATTTGAAAATTTGAGAGTTTGAGAACCACTGGGTTAGAGTATTTAAAACTGAAAACAAAGAGGAAAAAAGAGTTGTACAATGAAAAAGATGGTTTCATCTATATGTATTGTTTGTTTGAGATGTAACATACATAACATTACATTATTCCCTCATTGCTTACACAGACTAATAGTTCTGGAGTTATTTTCATCCCAGGACAGGAGTTGTTCAGAATCAAGCATTCTGCCATGCCTGAAGGGGCAGCCCTTGTGTAAATACAAAGATCCCTCTTTCACTCTGCCAAATGACTCCCATCTCACACCACAGTAGTGCTTTCTCTCCTTTCATTCATCTCTCTCTCTCCTCCTGTTCTTACGCTCTGTCACTCTGCTGCATCTCTGCCCAGTGCCCACACCCCCACCACTCTCTCATATGTATGGCTCGTCTCTTGAACAAAACAGGAGTAGCAGGCAAGAACATACTGTATTACAGGGGTCTTCAACCTTTTCAGGCCAAGGACCCCTTAGTTGAGAGAGATGAAGCAGGGACCCCACAACCTTTTCATAGAGTCCATGTACTGTAGTTTCATCTTTTGACAGCGCAATCATCAGTGTATTTTGGATTCATGTCAAACTTGACCTTTCACTCTGTACTCAGTCTGCTCTTTTCCCCCTCTACACCAAAAACTTTTTGCCGAAAATAGACGATCTACAAGCTCACGCGAGGCGTTGTGAGCTTGTAGATCTGCTATTTTGGGCAAAAGTTCTCAGAATATAGACACTAGTGTTCAAGTCGTTAATATAAAAAAGGAGAAAAAAATCACTCAAAGATTTGGAGGACCCCTGTAGTAACTCTGAGGACCCCTTAGGGGTCCCAGACCCCCTGGTGAAGACCCTTGACATACTGTATTAGATACATGGCAGAAATAACTTTATTACCCATATAATAACATGCTATTATTTTTCTATTAGGTTGCTGAGGACAAGGAAAGGAAGCTCCACCCTGCCCTGATCGAGCGTGCAAGTTGGAACAGGACCAGCACAAATAACAATCGTCATAATCACAATCTAGAGGTCTACAGCTATTGCTCACATCGAGAACCTCATTTCCCACAATTCCCTGCTTCCATTGTTGCAGCCTACTACTGTATGCCGGGCATTTCTACCCCCTCATTGCTCAGCCACCCGAGAGATGTGATCAGGGATTAAACACTCACACTCCTTCAGGAGTGACGGTCCACAAACCCTAACCCTGCTGGGAGGTCAAGAGATCAATCATGGAGCACCCAAGACCCTTTTGAATCATTCCCCAGTGCTTAGAGCAACTCAGAGCGTCACCCAGGACTCTACAGCTTCACTAATACTCAGTGGTCTTCCTGCTAAAAAGTTTCTTTATCTGCAGAGACTCAACAACATCTTCCCTTGTAAGGTCTGTCTCGAGACTCAGACGTGAAGAGAGTGAACCACAGTCCATCGCAGGGACTGTGGGGCCCATTTTTTGAGAAAACATTGATCCAGACAAGACCACCGCGGTGAGGGCGGTGATGGGTAACAAGAACACCGGTCCCGCCAAAGGTCCTGATGATGCTGTGTCAATTCAGAAAGAGGATGGTCTTTCTACTAACAGTTCAGCAGGTACAGAAGCCTACCGTTTCCCTTATTTCTTGTGTCTGATACAGTATGTAGTACTGATACCACTATTATGTAAAGCCTGATCTATACTTTCACAGAAAATAGCAGATAGCTTGTAAATCTGACATTTTCAGACATAAGAGCAGAGCATACAAATTACAGTTTACAGTTTAGGCATTTAGCAGACGCTTTTAATCCAAAGCGACTTACAATAAGCAGGTAATACACATCACTATAATAAGCAAGATAATATGTCAGTACATTAACAACACTATAACAAATTCATAGGAATATCAATCTAGAAAAACAATAACAAAGGTAGACCACGCACCTAATTAGTAAAAAACTTCTAAAAACCCTATAAAATAAAATAAAAGATGCTATCTATCTTCATGCATAAATATATAAGTGACACATTTTGTCACTTGAACTGATGCACATCTTTGTAGAGTAAGCACAAGCTTATCCTCCGTTCACTGACCACAATTTAATACCCACACAATACCGGCCCAGCCTAGGACGAACAGGGCTTAAAAGATTAATATGATAGTGTCATGGTTTCCCAAAACCCTCAGTGTGAAGCTTATATATAGCTATAAAGATTGAATCGCTAAGCTACCTTTCCGTCTGCCTGTTATATAACATTTGTGCAACATATCTAATGGTAAATATTGTGGTAATAGCTGGAGGCAAGGTGCTGACAAGCTTATGGTGGCTGGGCCGGGGATGTGTGGAGATGACAGCCTGTTTGTCAGTCCGCATCATTGTGAGCCAGCTGCTGTGGAGCTGTGACGCCACCAGCCACACAGACACACAGACACAATTCATTCACTGCAGAGCCATTCAGATGGAAGGAGTTGCGTAAACGAGGGGCCCGAAACGACAGGTCACATCATGGCTCATGCTTCGTTAAAAGACGATTATGAGGATTCAGTGTTTGGAGCGATACAGTAGTGTCTATCTCTATTGATTGCCCGATGGCAAGCGTTACTTCCGTATTATTCTTGTTCTGTTGTTAATCTCAGAACACACCTAAACAAATTAGCCATTGCTGTAAAATAATTGTCCAAAAGTGTTACTTTTGAAGAAAAAAAAGCAAAGAACCTGGATTCGATGTTGTTATTACTTAGTCAAGCTCTTGTTAAAACTTTTCATTGGTTCAATATTTATAAAACAGACTTTCAACTGGTGTCTGTTGAAAGAAAAAAATGATAAAAATGCTTCAAAATCTTTCAAAGGTAGCGAAAATAGCAGGTTTCTCCCAGACGATATGGATGAGGTGTGTGGGTCAAGGGTTACTCTAAGTCATACATGGGCAACTGGCGGCCCCCACCTTCACTTAATGCGGCCCGCAGGTTAATACCGGAATACTGAATATATTATTGATTTCAGCTGTTACAATTCTAAACATGACCTGCTTTAATTCCGTCAGTCTATATTAGTAGCTTAATGACTAGTAGTATTAAAATGTATTTTTTTTATGTCCAATGTATTTGTATTTAGGTTCATAAAGTTAACATGAGTATATAACTAAATGCGTTTGAAATTAAATCAAAATGTTACATTTCAGGATTCCAATTAAGAAATAACAAAACATTATTCAGGATTCCAATTCAAAAGAAGCAAAAATAGCCGATCTACAAGCTCAAAACGCATCGCAGCACGTTGTGCCAGAGCGCCAGATCCCCTGGTTGTCCCAGGTACGATTCCAGGCCAGGCCATCGATGTCGACATGTGTCCCTGATCAAGCCGCCGTTGTAATAGAAATATATAAATCAACAACAACTACATTTCATTCAGTTGTTTTGACTGAGACAGTAGGTGTTGTGTGTAATCTTACTGGTATATGTTATGACTGAGACAGTAGGTGTTGTGTGTAATCTTACTGGTATATGTTATGTCTCCCTGTTGCTAGGAGTTGTCTCCGGGGACAGACCACCTGGCCCCAGTGCAGAGCTACTGACCTCCCTACAGTCCCTAGGAGAACACACTGACTACACACTGCTGCCGCAGTCCCTACACCAGGTGCGTGTCCGTGTGTGTGTGTGTGTGTGTGTGTGTTTACATTTGTGCAAGAGCGAAAGAGTGATATGTTTGTTAATTACAGGCTCTGTGATTAATTAATCGCAATTAATCACATTTTAATCGCACATCGATATTTGACCTGAGAAGCATTTTTTTTTCAAGTAAAACACATTTTGTTGTACGAGTGAATCAACGAGTGAGTTTTTTAAATCTAAATTTCGCATCCACTGGGCCAAGCAAAGCGCTCTGATCGGCTACTTCTCCCTTTGCGTTTGTTGTCTCTTCTTGGTTGGTGCATCACTATGATCGGTATGCCCGAAACTGAAGGTTCTGTGGTGCAAAAACTAAGTGCAATTAAAATGCGTACATTTTTTTAATCGCGTTAATTTTCTGTAATTAATTAATCGCAATTAATCAGTTAAAGTCCCAGCCTTAGTTTGTTTGTGTGTGATTGTGTGTCTGTGTGTGGGTAGTACATGAGTGTAAGAGCGAGAGAGAAATATGTGTGTATATGTCATAGACAGAGAGAGAGAGAGGGAGCAGGTAGTGAATACAATGCAATTAATATTTTGTATTGTGTGTGCGTGCAAGCCGTGCATGCGTGCATGTGTGCGTGCGTCTTTGGGCGTTCATCCTCTGTGACCTGATCTCCAGGGCTGTTCTGTGTGTTTTGTTCAATGTCACCGTGCGGGCGCTGTGTTTCATCACCTAGTTTGAACCACAGCCATCCTTTTGTTTGTCTGGGAGTGGAACAAAGTCGGCTCCACGTCTGGCATTTATCAATTATAAGAGAGCCAAGGAGAGTGGGGCAGTTCACACTGCATTGTGCTGTTCTTTTATTTGGACAGGCGGCTTTGAAAGCCGAGACTGAGGCTGTGAAGAGAAGGCGCTGGCAGCCAGGTGCTACTGGTAGGCAGCTGGGTCAGATAAGGGTACACGTGTGTGTCCTGAGATGGAGATCTGAGATACTTTCGACCTGGCGTCCCCATTTTGGGCATAAAAAATGTGTAAAAATAGACGATCTACAAGCTCACAATGCATCTCAACGATAAACCTCTTTGTATGCAGCCCACGGCCGCCACATCTGGCTTAAGTGGTTAACCACCATCTCACTGACTATGGCCTCCCAATTTTGGGCATGTCATTTATAGTCAGTGCGTGTGTTGCACATCACATCCGTGTTAAGCCTCTATCAGAGTCCAGGGTTAAGAGCTATTCACTGCAAATTTTAGGTGATAAGCTATCCACCTAAAGTGAGAAAACAAGTGGAGGCCATCATAGTCAGTCACGGTGAAGTCCTATCACTGTGACTGAATGAATCTGAGATCGACCAATCAGTGAACGGGGTGATGGGCCGATCTGTCTGATAGTAAAAACAGAGAGATGTGTCGCCGCGAACCCCGACACATAACGTAATGTTGTAGTTTTATGACTTAAAAAGACTACACCGTGGTGGATAGCTTATCACTGCGGTGCCTACTATGATAGGGGCTTTAGGTGGAGGGAGAAGATAATGGGAGTCAGTTATTTCCCTCTTACATTGGGAACCGGTGACCTTTCTGGTCATCTGCTCTAGTTTTCTGCTAACCATCCAACTAATCATCTGCAGCTGATTACAAAGAAAACAGTGATGTTTCCCAAACAGTGGGTTGGGACCCATCTTTGGGTCACGGAACAAAGTAACTGTCCCCTTCATTTTCCATTTCCTACATACAGTTTTGTTTTATTATTATTTCAAAGGATTTTAAAAAAGTTGACAAAAAGAAAACCATGAATCAATTACAAAGATTTTCAAAAGTATTTCATAAATCAAATCAAAAAATCGAATCATTTCCATAAATACATAATAAAAAAATTGAAGAAGTGCTTAAAAAGAAGTGCAGATCTACAAGCTCACAACGTGGCACGAAGAGATGAGTCGTGAGCTTGTAGAACTGCTATTTTCGGTAGTTTGGGTCCCGGGCAAACATCTAATTTCCCTTTTGGGTCTTGAGTTGGGTTAAAGTATGGGTTTAAACCAGATAAACCTACTTTAACCTGCCTGCAGTATAAATATACTGTACATACCTGTATACTGTGGAAGATAAACAACCTACTCTATAATCAGGTGTCTTAAAACTGCTTACCGGTGTATATATAGCACCATTGAAAAAGCAGGCCATAACATCCTTTAGATAGAAAATATGATTTATTTGGCACAGTTATACCGGTCCCCTGAGGAGCTGGTACACAGCCAAAACCTAGAATGTTATTTTATGTCCTGAAGTGCAAAAACTAGCCCAAAAGGGGTAGATTTTTGAGCGGTGGTCACACCGTCTCCATAGCGTGGCCGTGTGTGTAGGTATGTATGTTTGTGTGTTAGTTTGTTTGTATGTGGGTGGGTCTGTATGTAGCCTCAAGCCTGTGTAGTACCTTTTCTGACCTCACATGTTAAGGGAGGGGCGCTGTTGTCCAGGCCACACACACACACACACACACACACACACACACACACACACACACGGGGGGGGGGGGGGGGGGGGAGAACCACCGCTCAGTTCACACGGGTGTGATTTTTTTTACACCTTCAGCGATAAATGTCATAACTATAGACGTGGTTTCTCAGACTCCCAAAAGGGGAAAGCTGATGCTAAAGATTTTTGTTATGATCAAACTGTAATCTTAAGTTGTTTGTATTACTCTTGCTTGCAGACAGCCAAGATTACGATAAATACAAAGCACAATGCGGCAGAACAGACACTGCTGTTAAACTCGGCCAACGGGAAGAAAAAGTACAGTGCATGATGAGAGTAGCATCCATCAGTGTGTATTAGATTGATGGCACATCAACCTATTTGATTTATCCTGTGGTTATCTGATCCTACACTCTGAAGTGGAGAGTGGCTCAAAATGCACCACGCAAATCGTCACTGTCGGACAGAAACCTCGTATCTCCAAGTTTCACATTTCGTAAAGTAAAGCCCTGCTTCATCATACAAGATAAAACTAAAACTAGTGAAAATAGCAGATCTACAAAGCACACAACGCCTTGCACCGCAAGGTGTTGTGTGCTTGCAGGTCAGCTATTTGCACTATTTTAAATCATTTTTAAATTGATAAATACGAAACGAACGCTTTTGGACATACAAGGTTTCCACCCGACAACAACGAAACACTAGCTGTACAGCCCCTAATGCAATGGTTTGACACAGCACTTTTACACTTAGATAAGATACACATCAATGAGGTCATTCTCCATGCTGCTTTGTCTTCATGCTCACATTTGCAACTACTGTACTACTCTGATATTGACAGTGGTGTGTAAAGTAACAATGTTATTTTTTATTTTACTTTTATTTGTAATTTTACTATCCATCACCGGATATTGGTGTTAGTATAGAAAATGCTGACAGTTTCTGTTAAATAATCACATAATCCAACAAAAATAATGTTACAATTTCATATAATAGTTATGGACGTGCAGGAGAGGACCCACCCAGTAGATATAGGGGAGCATGCATATAGAAAAGCAACGATAAACCTGATAAGAATACAAAGAAAAACATCAGAGAAAAAAAGCCAGCGCTCCTCCCTACATTCACACATAAATGTCACAGTCTGAGAGAAAATGCTCTTAAAATCCTTTTAAATCCATATTGCATTAGCACTGATGGAACACAGGCATACCGTTCCAGATTAGAGACCAGGGTCATGTAGAGGAGTCCCCAAAGCCAGTGGTTGGAAAAGCAATACTGCAATATAGAAATACTCTGTTACAAGTAACATTAAATTATGGCATCAAAATATACTTAAAGGAGTGGCGACACCGGCCGAAATTTAACATTATGATACAGTAGGTCACATGGTGTTCCTTCAAACAGTCTGAAAAGGAGGCGGGGCCGACACGCCCAGGCAGATTCACTACTAACTGACACGGTCAGTTAGTAGTGAATCTGCCTGGGCGTGTCAGATTCACTACTAACTGACACGGTCAGTTAGTAGTGAATCTGCCTGGGCGTGGCAGATTCACTACTAACTGACACGGTCAGTTAGTAGTGAATCTGCCTGGGCCTGTCGGCGTGAAAACTGGCTCCAGCGATTGGCTACTTTCAGTACAGTAACTACAATACATTAATTTGATTGGGTCATTTAACATGGGGGTACATGACATCATTAAAAAAATTGGCTAATTTGATAGCCATAATTAGCTGTTTTGGCCGTGTCACGCCCCCTTTAAAGTACCAAAAGTCAAAGTACTCATCTCTCTGAGATGTAGTGGAGTAGAAGTAAATGTATAGAACGTTGGAAATACTCCAGTAAAGGAAAGAAAACAACAACCTCAACATTGTACTTGAGTACAGTACTTATGCGTACAGGAGTAGTTACTTTACACCAGTGGTTCTCAACCTGTGGGTCGGGACCCCCAGAGGGGTCCTCAAATTATTTTGGGGGTCCCCAGATGATTAAGTTCATGTGCAATGTTGTTTTCTCACTCAACAGTAAACAAACCAACATAAAGTTTAAGTGTATAGAGGGTATCTGCACATTTCTAAAGTGATAATTTGAGGACTTTTTAATACCTCTAAAATGACAAATTAAACATTGACCAAATTGTCAAATATTAGAGGCAGAAGTTGTGAAACTAGCCGATCTACATGCTCACAACGCCTCGCAACGCGTTGTGAGCATGTAGATCTGCTATTTTCACAATAGAACTGTGATATCTACAAAATGTAATGCCTCAACTCTTAGTGGGTCCCCAGTTAAAAAAAAGGTTGAGAACCACTGCTTTACACCACTGCCCCAAGCTACATTTTGCTGAGTCATGCAGAGGTTATGTACCACTACCTATACTGTGGAGGTGGTCTCATTGGAGACTACAACAGCGACATGCTAATCCTGAACATAAGAGGTTGCATGTGACTCTGTGTCATGGAGGTGGTCTGAGACGTGTCATGAGATCTTTCTCTTTTTGCATTTGGCGAATTTGAAGGGAAAAACAAAACATGCTTGACTGAGTTGCTTAAGTTAAGTAGTATTGAATGACAGTAACCTAATGATGCCAGCAGAGCCCAGAATAGTCTCTCCAGTACAACTCAAGTACTGTTTTTCAGTGCGTAGTGACACTGTGCGTGTGTGAGCGAGCGTGTGAGTGTGTTTTGTTTTCCATTCTGATGAGGCCCCTTTTCCACCAGGGTTGAACCGGTTCGGTTCTTTTTCCATGCCTAATTTCACTGAAAATGAATTGGTTCAGAACCCTAAACGTTGTTTCGGAACTGGAACCAAAAAAATACATTTTTTTTCCCTGAACTGGGAACCAAAGTCAGTGAGTCACAGGTTGGAAGATGCAGATGCGATATAATCAGTGGCGAAAGCCAAGGATCTAGAATGGAGCCAGTTCTATAACCAAAGTTATTTTGGTGGAAATGAGGCCTTTTAAATATATAGTTTTGGGGTCTTTTTGGCCTTTATTGACAGTGTATAATAGCCTAGAGAGCGAGACAGGAAACAGGGTAAGAGACACAGGGAATGACACGCAGCAAAGGTCGTCAGGATCGGGACCCGCAACACGCTGTCAGGCTGCATTAGAGCTTATACTGTATGTGGTATGCGCCTGGACCGCTAGGACAGCAGGCACATCTGTGTTCTGTGTTTAACACACACGGATTCACATGGCAGTCATTTGGTATAGTACACAATTAAATCTTGTTCATTTATCCATTTGTAACTCAATGTAACCAAATGGACCCTTACTGCTTACGGGTCTAGTTGAGTTAAATACTTAACACTGAGGATCGTACTGTATACTGTAGTAAGCCTGAACACTGCCTTTTTGCAGGTGAAATGTGAAGATCTGTACTGTATACTCATTGTTCTCTCTTTCTCTCTTCAGATTGCAACGGCCTACTCTCTCAAAGAGGACTGTATCCTTTCCCACAGTTGTGTGACAACGTTTTTATTTGCTGTGATGGACATTTTTCCACTCACACACCAACTTTTTCCAGTCATGGTATGAATGCGAACTAGAAAGCCATGTAACGAATTGACAGGAAGGAAAGCAAATCACATTTCCGTGTGCTACGTGTGTCAACACTTTCTGTCTGTCTGTCTGTCTGTCTGTGTCTGTGTCTGTGTGTGTCTGTGTGTGTGTGTGTGTGTGTGTGTGTGTGTGTGTGTGTGTGTGTGTGTGTGTGTGTGTGTGTGTGTGTACACTGTAAGTACTATGTATGTACTGTACAGTATATATGTCACTATGTCCACACATTTGTGGGTGCTGTAAAAGCCAAAACCTGGGGTGAAAGAAACTACCAGATGCATGTATGCTATTCCAAAGCCCCACCCCCAATCTCTGCCATTGGCTGAACACGTGGATTAATCTATTCGTCGATAACCTATTCTGTCCACCGCAGCTTTTTCATGGCACGTGTTTTGTCTGTCTGCCTGTCTATCAGTCTGTCTCTCTCTCCCTCCCTTCCTTGGACTTGTCTGTCTGTCTGTCTGTCTGTCTGTCTGTCTGTCTGTCTACTCCTTTCTGTCTGTCCCTCTGTCATCACGTCAGAGTGTCTCTCTCAGTGGATGGCTGTTTCTGTTCCCCATTCGTCTGGAAGCTGCAGCCCACAGACCTGCAGTAGTCTCATTTCGTTGTTCTGCCTGTTTGTACTAGCTGTTGCCTTGGTAACTCCCCTGCTGCAGAGAAGGGTACTCTGTGTGCGTGCATGCGTGTACGTGTTGTGTGTGTGTGTATGGGTGGGGAAAGAGAGAGAGGGTAAAAGTGAGAGAGAGTACCAATATGAGTTTCAGACTTACAGTTTCATTTGAGATGGGTTTGTAGTGTAGAGAGAGAGACAGAGACAGAGAGTGTGGTTGCAGAGTAGGAATGGCAGAGGAGAATAAGATATGTCAGATGTTTTCAGGCCGAGGGGACAGACCGCACTATGGGTGTGGATCCACCACAATAATAACCTTGTTCCCAGGATTCCTCCTACTAGGGGAAGCCTGGAACAAGCCCTTTGATTCATGTGTGAGCTGCTGTAATGCCACCCAACCTCTCATTGGTCTGTTGAGTTGTCAATCAAGATGTCAATAGGAATTCTGAAGACGATGCGTGGTCAGTTCTAAATAATAATTGGGCTGTTGCCTTGACATTTTTCTGGATGAATGAGAGTTAAATACTTCAGAACTCTTAAACTAGTTCTGCTTATAAAAAAACAAAAAAAAACAGGTATCGTGGTCAAGCCTACCACAATTAGCCAGTAGCTATGCCCCTCCCAAAAAGCTTTTGTCCAATGCTAGCTTAGAATAACTTCCTGCTTGCCAAGGTTTGCCTTGACAACAGCCTTGGCAAGCTGCCGGTTGCTAAGCTAGCATTGGACAAAAGCTTTTAGGGGAGGGGCATAGCTACTGGCTAATTACCTCCCATTGAGATTGACCACATGAACCCTAGCGTCCATAGTCTGTGCATGTCCTAGGCCAAGGGTGGGCAGCATTTCTTTCTAGAGGGCCATAGTGACTTCGATAATGTGAGGGAAGGGCCACACATTGGACAATTGAAATGAAACTTGAAACACGTAGTGCTGAATTGTGTTAAAATAACGCTGAATTTGGTAGACATGTCATGACAGACTACTTGAAATAGGGTCAACAAAATGTTTATGTTTTTTATGTGGTTAGCTAGCACCAGCACCAGATCACTGAGATCTGACAGTCAGCTGTACATGAAGATTCCACGGTCTAGCACTCCCCCTGTTGTGACTGACTGACAGTTTGACTGAGTACTCCTTTGTCCTAGTCTAGTCTAGTCTTCTTTGTCTTGTCCTATGTTTTTCTCTTGTCTCCCTCTTCTCTCTTACTTTGGAATCGGAGAACCTATGAAGCTTAGCGTCACTGCCGGGCAGAAACCTTGTATCTCCAAGTTTCAAATGTGTACGTTTTAAGTAAAGCCCTGCTTCATCATTCCCAAACTAGTGAAAATAGCAGATCTACAAGCACACAACGCCTTGTGGTGCAAGGCATTTTTAAAATGATAAATTCAAAATGAACAGTTTTGGACATAAAGGTTTCCACCCGATAGGTATGACAACATTAATTGTAATCTGTATACTACAGAGCTATTATATTATTATGTTTGGACAGTGGATGTGTGTTGCCATCTTTAACTACTGATACTTCCAGACCAGTGGGCCGTCCAGTTCCTGCAGTTGGAGAAACTCTATCATGAGCGTCTGTTGTCCAATCTCTCCACCCTGCAGGAGGACTGGGGTACTGCACACAATGTCTGATTCTTGTTTGCATAATTTACAATGCAAAATACCGTAATGTGATTGAAATCCGAGACAGAAAGAAAAATGAAAGTGTGCATTGTGTGTGTGTGTGTGTGTGTGCGCGCGCGCGCGCGCGCGCGTGTGTGTGTGTGTGAGAAGGAGACATTGATTTAATCTTCATATATGTGTACTGTATGTGCATGCCATGTAAATAGGTCTACATGTATGTGTTAATCCAGAGAGCCAGTGGAAGGAACAGAAGGCCAGTGAAAGCAGCGTGTCAGTTGTGACCAACAGTATTGATGAGGAACACATGGAGGCACTCAGTCAGATTTGTAGGACACATCTCAGGTAAGTTGGCACACTGCTTCTGCTTCTTTCATGTCAAGGACGCACAAATTGATTTGTATTTAGCCACGGACGACCATCTGAAATTGTGGAATCCTCCCATTTTGTGTACTACAGAATGCACGCATGATGTGAGTCATGGCGTTATGAAAAAATAACTTTTTTCTATTGATTAATCACCCCATGCAGACTTGAATTAATGGATCCTACATCTGGCCGCGTCTGTCTGCATGTATGTCCCGCCCCATCTCACAATGGCCAAGTTTCGTGCGACGCTTAATGAAATTAACTCATAAATAGCACTGCGCCATTACTTGCGTTAATTACTGCGTTCGGCTGCGTACGTATGTTGGTAGGTAGGTAGGTAGGTAGGTAGGTAGGTAGGTAGGTAGGTAGGTAGGTAGCTGTGTGTGTTTAAGTCTGTAGCCCAATCAGGGACCAGCATTTCTGGCAACGTCATCATTAATAGCCAATGAGGGACCAGCATTCCTGGTGATGCAAGTGGTGATGTCACGTGGTGAGCGCACTTCACGGCGCGCTCTGTAGGCCATGTATGGCCTACTTGTGCACAAGGCACAAATTGGTTCCTCAACAGAGTGCAGTTCTAGTTTATTTAGTTTTTGTCACATTCATAAACCAATAATTTGATGACCAGCAGTGGTTCCCTATGGAGACACAAAGCGTCTCCTTTGTTCCCTATGGAGACACAAAGCGTCTCTTTTGTTCCCTATGGAGACACAAAGCGTCTCTTTTGTTCCCTATGGAGATACAAAGAGTCTCCTCAAATTATTGGCTTATTATTAATGTGACAAAAACTATCCATGACTATAAGTCTGCATGGGGTGAGTAATCGATAGAAGAAAAAGTCATTTGGGGAGTAAACTATACCCTCAACCACATGAACCCTAGTAATATAATGTCTCTAATCTGGGCACTGGCAAATCTACAAGCATGTACTCCTTTGTTCCCTATGGAGACACAAAGAGTCTCCTCAAATTATAATTAAGCTTGTAGATCGACTACTATTTTTGGTGTGTATAGCAGGGGAAAAAAGACTAGTAGACCCCCTGAGGACCCCTGTCAACTGAAGTGCAGTTTAATTAAGTGGTTAAAAGCTTTTTTTGTTAGCATAGAGAAAAGAATCCCTTGTAAGCCGTTTTTAGACTCTACAGCCATCTGAAAGCAAGGCAAGTGGAATGTATCCAGGTGGGTCCCAGACATATTTGGAATGTCTGCTTATATTATGTTCTGCACTCTATACTTAATTTCCTCCTTTTTTTCCCAACTGACATTCCAGTTGTTTCACTTCTACCAGACAAGATTACAGGGTTGGTTGGTAGGATGTGCCAAAGATCAGTTACGAGAAGCAGAAACCCTACCCAGTAAAATTATCAGTGTATCAGAGTGTAAACATTTTACCAATTGGTCCCATGGTTCATATGTTTGCATTTGTACTCTCTCAGAGTTACAGTTGAATAACCAGTAAGACTCCCTAATCGGGAGATAAGCGACCGTCAGGTCGCAGCGTGGTTTTAGGGCAAATGTGTAGGAGCAGTGTCCAAAAATCAGCCTGATGGTGGCGCTATATGGGACAGATCCATGTTGATGAGATGAGTGTAGATAGACATACTGTGTACGGATTTGCGTAATTTTAGGGCAAAATCTGTAGGAGCAGTGTCCAAAAATGTGTTTGAAAAAATCAGCCTGATGGTGGCACTATATGGGACAGATCCATGTTGATGACATGAGTGTAGACATACTGTGTAGCGATTTGCGTGATTTTAGGGCAAAATCTGTAGGAGTAGTGTCCAAAAATGTGTTTTAAAAAATCGGCCTGAAGGTGGCGCTAAATGGGACAGATCCATGTTGATGACATGAGTGTAGAGCAAGTGTGTACCGATTTGCGCATGTGAGAATAAATATGACCTGAAAAATATGTAGGAACGTGTATGGGGGCATTTGGAAATAGATGCGCATATGTTTTTGAAGCTAGGTGATTCATAGTGCATACCTGCATAATGCTGAGTGTCAGTGTGTCACACACAGCATCTAAGATGAATTAATGAATACCCTGCTTGTTGTATCTTGTGAGGAACCAATCCTACAAAGAGCAGCTGACTATTTGCTGTATGCTATGCTATATATAAAGCCAATGTCTTTTTTTGAGCGATGTTTTGGTTCCCTCATCCTCCTGCATGTTTGCAACAAACAAACAACATTTAAAAAGGCAGGCACCTTTTTAAATCTCTTCAAAATAAGTCTGTGCACCGATAGCGAGGCCTTGAAGGCTGTGAGGAGCGTCGGAGCGAGTCACTGCTAGGTGATCGAATGCCTGCATTGAGCAGCCGATGGCCTCACATGGCGTGAGCGCGCCATGTGAGCTGGCAAGACGCGGTGGACGAAATAAGTTATCGTGTGAATCAAGATGAGCGTTCCCTCCGCAATCCATCGCCGTATTTAGCCAATCACAGTGATTTGGAGTGGGCGTTTGAGGATTCTTTCAGCTTTGGGATGGTATACATGCCAGCTGAGCTGACTATAAACGCCTTACCTTTAGGCTTGTTCCCACACCAGTGTTCCCCTGTTGATGACAGGAAAGTAAACAACTTTCAGCCTAATTTCAAGCCATCTCCACTTCCTGATTAGTATCATGAGTATCATGACAAACTCTTTCAGAACCAATTTTGTCATCGTTTGCCTGCCAATTCCTATACCTTACTTCCAATATCCTGCATGACCCAGACAGTCATGGACCAAACAAACCTTTTAGTGTGCATCCAGGGGTGTCGCACCAAATTCTGGGGTCTGGGTACAAGGATTCACTCACATTTTGTGCTTTAACTATTGAAAAATAGCAGATATACAAGCTCACAGCGCGGCATTGAGTGCCGCGCTAAGGTTTTTTGAAAAAGCTATTTTTCTATATCAGTGGTGCTCAAATATTTTCATGTGAAGGACCCCCAAAATGATATGTATTTGGCCACGGACCCCCATCTCAAAACATTTAGTTCCAGGAGCAAAATTTGAGTTATAAACGTTCGCTTAAAAAGTACATATATTCAAAGATTTGCACACATTTTCACAACTTTTCAAAAATAGCAGATCTGCTGTGAGCTTGTATATCTGCTATTTTTCAACAGGCCCCTCCATCTTGGGCCCTAGTAACTCAGTCCCCCCCCCCCCCCCTTGTGACGCCCCTGCATGCATTTAAAGAAGATTTTCAAAAAGAATCCCGCTAGTCAAACAGATCCAGATTTGCAGGCTTATTTTATGCTTAATGGCTCCAGTGCCCGAGGCTCCTGCGTCTGTCCTGGTATGTTTAATCAACTCCTGGTTATTTGACGTAGACTGTCACTGTGCAGCTGTTGGAGAACAGATGCCTGCTGACACTTTTGTGGCCCGTGGACATTTTAACGCTTAAACATGTCAAACTGAGACGCATTCAAAAGACACCCGCCTTTGATCTAGCCTCACCTCTCTCTTCCTCTTTTTTGTCTTGTCTCTGTATGTTCCAGTAACTCTCTTCCTCTTTTTTCTCTTTTTATTTCTTGAGAACACAGTAAAATCCTCACCGTTAATGTATGCTATAAAACCAAATGGACCCATAATTCGGTGACTTTTTTGTGTCATCCTCAATTAAAATGTATACATACAGTATTTCTTAACTTGTCAAATACAGTAAATCAAATTCTCTCTCTCTCTCTCTCTCTCTCTCTCTCTCTCTCTCTCTTTTTCTCACACACACACACACACACACACACACACACACACACACACACACACACACGCGCGCGCACACACGCACACACGCACACACGCTTACTCTCTGCCTCTCTTTCTCCCACAACAGGCCATCACTTTGCACAGAAAAGGTAAGATGACTTTTATCTAACTTTACATTTTTGTCTGATCTATTCATTTCCTCTCTTTTGTATGACGGATAATGTCAGGTATGGGAAGTTGGGAACTACATTGTTTGTTATCATTGTTTCAACAGAGCATCTCAGACACGGTGTTGACAGACATCCAAAGCATAGTGAGGCAGCGTCACATGAATGAGATGGTACCGCCCCAACATGACAAAGGTAAAAACAAACACATGTACTTGATATTTATTATCAGGGGAACCAAGAGACTAGTGATTGTTGTGGCTAAGACATGTTCCCTGTAACGTACATGTTACAATGTAACGTATGTATGGTATGTAAATGAATAACTATGTGAGAAATATGTGGAATAAAGTACTCGTACCAAATGTTCCCTTTGGTACGAGTACGGCTTGTTTCTCCCTAACCACGTGATCCCTAGCATCCCTATTCTAGGGTGAACATTCAACAAAAATAACTGTTGTGAGCTTGTAGGTCGGCTATTTTTGGAAAGAAATATTTTGTGTAGGACAAAAACAGGAGCACGTCTAGTGTGGAGCACTGGAGGACTACGTTCATCAAAGTAAGTGGTTTGTAAGGGTTAATTGTCTCGCACAAGAACACTCTGCTACCAGATACTTGTCTTAGTGAAATGTCATCTGTTGGCACTAGGCTAGTAGGCTGGTACATTGGTAAATAGAAATAAGTTGGAAACAATCCCAGGGATCAGGTTGGCCACTGTGCGGCTATGTGCGCAGGAAAATAGTCATATTGCAGCATGTCTGGTGTAGGCTGTAGAGGCCATGGATCAGTTTCAGATGTGTCACTGTCCCGGGTTATATCCATTCTATGGGAGCGAAGGCGTGGAGCTTTGTATTGTGGCCCATTGACGTGTCACATTCAACATGTGGAGTTTGGTGAACATTGACCGGGTGTAATAGGAATGAAGCTCAGTCAAACATTTTCATGTCAAGGACCCACACATTGATATGTATTTGGCCGCGGACGCCCACCTGAATATATTTTGTTCCAGGAACCCCCATAAGAGAAGATTTGTACAACAAGGTACAAGTTGACAATGTGCCGCGATTGGCTATTTTTGAATGAAATAGTGTTAAGGTCGTAAAACTGAGTTTGATGCTATCTAATTTTGCTGGGGACCCCTGGAACCCCCTAACGGACCTCTTGGGGTCCCCGTACCCCACTTTGAGAACCAACGAGTTAGTAGGCTAATTGTGGATCAATGTGGAATCCTCCCATTCCTTACGCAAAAATCTAAAATGACACAGATGCCTTCCCGGGTTTTAATGGGTTTAAGGCCTGTCCATACTTTGACCGAAACCGCAGTTTTTGGTCAAAAGGTCCTTTTCTACCATAAAATTATATCCCTCTGGACTTCTGAAAAGCATTGGACCGAACGAGAGTTCGGAAATTTGCACGTCGGAAAACACAACTCACCGAACATTTCGGTCGAAGTATGGAGAGGCCTTAAGAATGAATATTAAATGTGATCAATAATCAGTGGCCTTCTATCGCCTGTGTTTCCAGTCAACCATGCTCAAATGGCCCACAGGCATGAGGGCGAGGAAGAAGAACAGCAAAGTGTGACAGCAGAATCAGAGACCTCTTCACAACAATGCACGGGCCAGGGAGGTGACTGCGGAGAGGGCCAACAGGAAGAAGACGAAGAGGAGGTGTTCGAAGAAGGGCAGGAGGCAGAGGAAGAGGAGGAGGAGGGGGAGGAGGAGGTGCTGGATGATACGACCCCGGAAGAGGAGCAAGTGAAGGTGGAGTGGCCAACAGGAGTCCCCCAGGCCTCAGTCAAGGACCTGGTCAAGCTGTCCCACACAGAGGAGGTAGGACTACACTGTCTCTCTGTCTGTCTGTCTGTCTGTCTGTCTGTCTGTCTGTCTGTCTGTCTGTCTGTCTGTCTGTCTGCCTGCAGGTCAGTTCGTCCGGGGGAATTGGGTGTTATTCCTGGCTTTGGTTTTGATTTTTTTATTAGTCAAACATGTGTTTTCGTGACCCTTTAAAGTCCACACGCCGACCCTGACTTCTCCATCTGTCAACGGACACTCCCATAGAAGTTCACTCTTCTCCCTCAATGAGATCATCATCACATCTGCCTGTTCCAAGCCTTGAACGTCCACCCATGTTAACCCTCCGCCCCCCCAATAAAAAAAAAACAAATAAAAATAGCTGATCTACAATTGTTGCGATGCGATGCGTTGTGAGTTTTTTGTTCAGCTGAATGTTCAGCTCAGAATAGGGACGCTAGGGTTCATGTGGTTCAATGGTGCGGTCCCACACTTGGGAAATAATTCCAGACAAAATGCACTGATTAGTGAGCTACAGCAAGGCTTGTGCCAGGACACCTCCCTCCTGGCTGAAACACTGAGCTGCTGGAAGGGTTTTTCCTTGAAATGGAAGATATTCCAACCAAGTGGTATGGGCCGAACATTGTTATGGTCAGGATAAATAAAATCCTTTATGTATTCTGGGTATGGGTGGGGTCTGTTCTTTTGAAGGGAATTACACAATTGTGTCAAGGCAGTTCCCCTTCACACCTGACAGGCTACAGCAAACATACGTAGAGAGACTGACCTAGCTACTATTATCATCTTATGCTAGATAATCCAGCATACTGGGATGCTTGACTATGAAGGTATTTGAACAAATTTTCCGGGGGGTGCATTGTGAGGGAGATAATAGTTGAAAGTGGGGCTGCCATAGCTGAATGGCCTACCTGGGAATCAGACGATACCAGGTTCGAGTCCTGTCCCCAGCAATGTGTCGAGATGTCCCTGAGCAAGACCCAGCACTCGGCAGGGTGAAGCTGAAAATGGTCTAATTGTTATTATTAAAGGTCAAATTATAATTGCTCTGTCCGCGTTGCCTCGTTATCTGACACCAGTTTAAACACAGGCTCATGTCCATAGGGACATCCGTGTGCATCCCGCCAGGTTTTATGACTGCATGTGCTTTAGGGGGTGGCAGTGACTCATAGAGCTTGAGAAATTACACCATTTCAATAGACAGCATACAGTATAACCAGGGAGCATGTGTTATGGTTTCTACGATATAGTTGTTTTTTTTTAGATTATAATTGGTTCTTTTTCAATTCATCTTTAATATTAGTTCGACATGGTTCATGTCAAACTAATGGCTCATGGTTGACAGCCTACAGGAGTACAGGCTAGCGTAGCGTGCAACACTCGGAAAACCCTGAAGAATTGTGCCCCCCCCATCTTTCTTTGCCAAATGAACATAGATTCCACGATTGAAATGTGTGTGAGTCAGTAATATTTAAATAACCCTACCACCCACTCCCTACCCCATGATCACGGTTGCTGTCTTATGGGAATGCATTTTATATTGTATTTTATTGCATTAGTGTATTCTATGTATTAGTTGGGGTTTTATTGTTTGTATACTGGTTGCCAGTGTGCTAAAGGCACATTTTCATTTTATGTAACATTTTATGGACAATAAAGTTTTCTTTATCTTTATAATCCACTAAATCAATTAATCTGATCAACCACTTACCCCTGTATTACACTTCATTTTACAGTGGAGGCATACAGAAATAGTGAAAATCTACAAGCTCACAATGCATCGCATTGTGACGCGTTGTGAGTTTGTAAGATCTGCTATTTTAGTTCACAACGCATCGCATTGTGACAAATAATCGTTAATGTTGATTTGAAGTCATCAGCTTATATCCTTTTGCTTTGGGTCTCCACCCATAGAGTTCTTCTCCAGATGGTCTGGTTTCTATCCTGAAGAGGAGGAGAGCGTCTCTGGACGGGCTGCCTCCACCAGGCCCTGATGACACCAAAACCCCCTCCAAGCGCAAGGTCCGCTTCATCGAGCCAGAGGACGCCATGGAGCATGGTACACACACGCACACACAAGCATTTGCACAGAAATGAACCAGCATATTGTCGTTGTTGGGTGGAAAACGTGTATGCCCAAGACCGTTCGTTTTGTATTTATCATTTTTGAAATGATTTAAAATAGTGAAAATAGCCGATCTACAAGCACACAACGCCTCGCACCACGAGACGTTGTGTGCTTGTAGATCTGCTATTTTCACTACTTCAATTTAAAAAAGAACATGCTATTTTGAAACTTGGACATACAAGGTTTCTGCCCAACAGTGAAGAGTATTCACACATGCTAGTTGTATTCACACAGTTTAGTTGTAAGCATGTCTGTATGTAATGCAATAACTATGACCATTGACACAACATGGTATAAAGTCTTCACTGTTTGGGTTGCGAACTACTTCCTGAAACAGTCATGAAATGTATGGCATGGTTACTGTATGTTGCAGGAGGCATGTCGGTTATTTGTTGTGACATAACATGCCTATATACATTGTTCTACCTTTAGAACCGGGAAAGTGTCATTTTAGATGTTTCTACTGTGTGTACAGTATGGCAACAGTGTTTTTCCATGGTATCAAATACTGATGTTGTACAGTACGTCTTCATCAGCAATGCTCACTTCACCTGGGTGTGATTTTCTTTCTGAAGACTTAGGTTAGGATTTAGTGGGTGTTTAAACAAATTGGACTCAGGTCTAAATGGGTTAAGCCTTAAGCGATTAACTATATGGTTCTATGTAGTTGGCAATTTCAAAAGAAAAATCTCTTTTACATACAGTAGTCCAGGATGGATTGAATGTGTTTGAAATGCTCACCACCTGTCATGCAACAGTTACATATTAGATGTCACAATACTGGACAAAACGGGACGCTGACATCTCTTTCTTTCCTCTCCACGTAGATGAGGCGGGCGGAGACTCCTGCTTGATCCTGCTGCTGTTGTGCCTGGTTACCGTGGTGATCAGCATCGGCGGGACAGCTCTCTACTGCACCCTGGTGGACACATACTCCAACATATGCACCGACTTCTCTCACAATGTTGACTTCTACGTCATGAATGTACGGCGGTTCCTCGACGAGCTCAGGCGGTGGCTCCCCCTCTGGACTTAACGGTGACGAAAAAGGCTGCACAATCGTAGCCACGACGCAGAATTTAATTATTTGAAGAGAAGAAACCCAACATTTCGACCTGGCAAGGTCTTCTTCGGGGCTCTGGACTTAAACACCTACAACAGCCTAATTTAAAAACTTTGTTTCCATTATATCATACAGTTATAATGGAGGCTGACAGACGAGAGGCATGGAGGAGGGCATGAGATTGTGAGTAGAGCCGGTCATTATTTCGACTTTTATGACGACATTGGTATCGGCAATTATGCAGCCATTCTGTCTCAATTTTAACCGGCCCCGACGTCCCTATTTTGGGCATGTAGGTGAAAATCTTAAAAAAAAAATAGCAGATCTGAAGTAGTTAAATAAATTAATGTTCAGCTTATTATGTGTTTATTTTGTATCTATCAAATGTTATTTGTGTTTATTTTTATTGACTTTTTTTTTAGCTTAGAAGTTAAATATTTTTTAATTTCATTTCAAAATGTTGCACTTTTTTCAAAATATTGGTCAAAACGTTGGTAATTGGTGGACTTGGGCTCTCCAGAATCGGGATCGGCATCTTACCCCCCAAAAAAATTGGCATTGGGCTGGCTTTATTTGTGAGCCAATTTCAAACCAATATCATAAGCACCATGACACCGTGGAAATCTCTGAGCATTTATTTGTTTTGCTCTTCCACAGTGTTAAATGCTTTGACTTCTCTGGTTATATTAATGTATGACTAGACTAGAGTTGGTACTTATGGACTCTCTGAGAATCAGCCTCTCTGAGATGGACTTACTGTCTGTATTGAATATGCAGTCACTAAAAGGCCAAGAGCCTTTACGAATCGGAGAAACTCACAAATTAAACGATACACTGTATGAGTCCTTGAAAGAGCTACTCTAAGATTGCATCCCGAAGATTTTTCAGAGTCTGATTTAAATCCCACTGATACATTATCCTCAATACACTCATACACTCAAATATCTGTTCCCATCTCTGTTTGGCTCTTCAATCTTGAAAGTTGAACATGATGGACAAGAGGACTTACAACTCTCAGAAATAAAATAGGATATCTGTATAGAAGTGTTTTTCATATATTTTTGTAGCAGTGTATGTTGGGGGGATTTTCTTTTTCCCCCGACTTAAGGGGAGCACACACTGAACGTGGACGGCTGCGCAGCGTTGCGTCGCGGTATCGACGCACGTTAAGGGCCGCACGGTAAACCCAACTGGATGCGGCTCGCTACCACACAGCACATCCATTTCCCCCGGTGGGGAGAACCATGGGAGAACATGTTCACCGCGCGGCAACGCTGGAAAAATAGAACAGCGGCGTATCGGTGCGGCAGGCGAGGCGGAAGACCCGCGGCTGCGCGCGTCTCCCGCCGCCGGTGTGGTTTAGTTAATTGAAAATAATGGGGCCGTATTTTTTTACCCAGCGCTTCCGCGCCGCCTCCGCGTCCGGTGTGTGTTCCCCTATACACTTTATTGTTTTGGGTGGCTTTTGTTTTTAACAGCACTGAAACGGTTATTTTAAGTCATTTTAAAGATCAAGACACTGATTCTACTCTGATTGGCTTGAAGGGGGATAGTAGTTTTTATTTTTATTTTGCAACAGAAGTGTCCCTTCTTTTACTCCTGTACCACAGTGCTGCTTGAATACAGGAGAAATGCTTGTCTATCATGTGACTTGTAAAAAATACATTATAATATCAAGGCTTTATGCTTTGACAAACAATATAAAGAATGATTACTAGGTTTTAATATTTTGCCAACACCATCGTTTGTAGATTAGCCTCCTTATTTAACTAGACAAAATATTATTTGATCTTAGATAAGATAAGATAAACCTTTATTGATCCTCAGAGGGACATTCAGGTGGCATGGCAGCGGCAGAATATGTTGAATATTTTACTAATGAGTTCATATCTCAAGAGCAAGGCAAAGGTTTACTCTTACATTCCACAGAAAGTACTTGAAATACAATTGACCACATCAAATAATTACAATGCACAAAACAGATTCAGTAGAACATTGTTGGTCTTGATATTTAAGATGTCAAATGTTTCTATGCTCTCCTTTTGCAGCAAGACACAAGTTCATCTTACCACAATGCATTTCATGGTTTTTAGCAGGCTATAGTATATGGTAATGTACAGACAGTCCACAAACTCAGGCATTAACATTTGTCTTCCTCTGGTGCTCAGTGCTTCCACGTTCTTCCTAGTGTGTAGTGCCCAAATAATGTAGGTCCTAATGTTCCATATCTGCTTTCAATAACATCTCCAGTCTCTCCCTTTGGAGAGCAAGAATTTGCGCCGGTCCATAAGATCCCACTTAGATAGAAGATGCATCTAGACTGTGTGTCAACGGGACACCAATACATTTTTATACCCTACTGTGTTATGCTAACAAGGGAATGAGTTTAGAATACTTAACCACTTAAACCCTATATACTTTGTTGACTGGAGTCCCTCAGGGGTCTATACTGTACTAGGTATCCTACTTTCCCCCCCTCTACATTAAATATCCTCCCCTGAAAAGAGCCAAACTGCAAGCTCACATTTCACCACATTGTGACAAATTGTGAACTTGCAGATCTGCTATTTTTGCTAAATGAATAAAGATGCTAGGGTTCATGTTGTTTATAGCCAGGCTGACATGTTAGGATGCATGGGGGAGTAGCAAGTGATTTCCCACGTTTTGTTCAGTTAAGATGACTCTTTCCCAGTGATGTTCAATTATTTTGACATTCCCCCACCACCGCTCATTATTCAGTAGCCTACTCTCCCTCTATGCTGGTTTAAAACTATGGAGTTGAGACCAGTTCAGAAACTACACTGATAAAATACAAATGCAGCAGCACTGCATCAGCAGTGTTTCCAACCCCAGTAGCCACTCTTAATTCCCCTTCACACAGTCTTGATGCATCTATTCCTTGAATATGGGTTTGAAATGCAACCGGTACATTGTTTATGTTGTCTCAATTTTATTTTGTCTGAAAGCAGGGCTTTATGGACCAAATGTTGTGTTGTCTGACCGGCTCAGGTAACACTACTTTGTTTAAATAGAACAGTAGACTTTTCCAAGAATATACAACACCTGTGTAAACTGTATTTTATTAATGGAATGGATGTAACGAGAATCTGTCAGCAATCAGCATGTTGCTTCGCCCCATCGACTTGTATTTATGTTTTCATACACTTTTTTCACTGCTTTATCCCCAAGCTTGAGATAGTTGTACGAAATGTCCTTTTCTTGTCACTGTGCATATTGTCTATCGAGCATCATGCAATTCATGTTTGTATATGTTATATTTATTGTATTCACAAGGGAGTGCAAATAATTTTTCTTTCCTTGTGTTTGGTCAAACTCACACATTTGAACATCCATTTATGTTTGCGCAAACAGGCCTACATTAACTGTTGTCACATGTGCATGTATTTATGTTTGTTACTAGTACATGTCCATTTACGTTTTGGGATTTTTTTGATGCATGTGTGTGTGTGTATGGGGTGGGGTGAGGATAAGAACTAGAACCACACACTCCTTCCTAAACTAGAATGAACTCATCACATCTAACCCTCACACCAACCATTTAAGCACTCGTCCAAAGGGGATTCCCTCAAAATAGTGGGGAATCCTGGAGAATATTGGTGTCTAATATGAATACATGTAACCACATAAACCCTAGTGTCCTTAATCTGGGAGCAAACATTCTGTGAAAACAGCAGATCTACAAGCTCAACGCAATGCATTATGAGTTTGTAGATAAAATGTACTAGGCTAGGGTTCAAGTGGTTAAAAGTGATTCTTGGTAAATACACATTTTCAGATAATTGTTGAACATTGGATGAATAAATACATTTCAAACCGTTTCCTTGTGATTATTTAAGAATCTCTTTAGAGTTCTGACAGCTAGAAGTCTTATTGTTGTGTTGTTATTGTTGTGTTGTGTGATCATTGCCATGCACCAAAGGTGTTCAAGTTGAATTATAGTTGTACTTAAAGAGCGATTTTCCTTAGAACCAAAAAAAAGGATTCCTTTTCAAGGGGTTGTTGGGTTTTGTTGTTCAGACAGAAATGAGATGCCAGAATAAAATATGAACTTGGTAAAGTTTAAAACCATTTTAGGCAGCCTGGATTGTTGAATGTTTAACTCTTGGGACTTTATTTTCCCCACAACAATAAGGACACACATGACATAGTTCAAAGTTGAAAATGAGTGGGACTCCCATTTAACCACTTAAATCCTATACTTTGTTGATCAGAGTCCCCAAGGGGTCTATAGGGTCTATACTCCTTTGTCCCTCTACACCAAATCTCTTTACTGAATACAGCTGATACAAGCCCTTAGATCTGATGTTTTCACCGAATGTTTGCCTGTCATGATAGGGATGCTATAGTGTTAATGTGGTTAACTGCTCCACATGGGCAGGTGGTACCTTGCATGGTCGCCGTCACAACATAACTCTCTTTGTATAAATGCAGACTATTTACCATGTATCAATGTGAAGAGAGCTTAGGGTATCACAAGTTCCTGAGAGGCACAGTATTTGCTGTGGATTGTTTTAACCCTCTGGATTCTACAAAGGGTATATTTTCTACCTACTGTACTTTGTTGCTTTCAGGAGGAAACCTTGTATGACCTTTTCAGAAAATGGATAAAATAACCCATGTTCCAATTTCCAATGGATCCAGTGTAATTATTTAGTCACAAGCCCTTGTTACCGTAATACTATTCATTGGTTCAATGAAACGCACAGACTTAACGTTTCACTTTCACTTAAATCTTTTTTTTTTTTCAAATATTGTTGATCTACAATGCTCACAACGCGCCACACCCTAATGTGTTGTGAGCTTGTAGATTGTCTATTTTGGAATTTTAAATGGGGAGATAATGTATGTGGTAACAGCAGCGATGGTTCCCGTGGCAGCCAATCAAGAGAAAATCTCTGAAAAGGAGCACCTCTGTATTATTTATTTTAGTTTGTCTGCTGTGGAACAGAAAAGAATGATTAGTTATCCGTTATCATAGAAAATAGTTTTATTCTATTCACTGATGCTGCCTTCTTCCATGCCTGGAGACTCATTCATAGATTGAGGTGGACCATGTGTGACGTGTAAACATAAGCCTGCTAGTATTATGCAGATATTGCAGGATGCATATTAGTCTTCTTGACTAGTATCAACTTCTCAAAAAAGGCTTTAAGTTAAACTAAAACGTAGTTAACTTGAGAGAAGGCTCGCACTTACTGTATGTACATAAAATCAAAAAGGTTATGCTTTTTATGCTTTAGGTAATTGCTTTACAGTAAGTACATCACCAGTCAAATGTAATTTGTCTTAAAAAAAAAGAAGAAATGACTGAAATATAGTCCTTTAACCTAAACCCTACCTATATACAGTACTTCATTGACCCAAGGGCAGGGATCTATCCTTGAACTGCCCTGTCCTTTTCCACCTCTACACAACCATCTCTTCGCCCCAGCAAAGGGCTGCTACAGTGTTCATGTATACTGTTTTGTTTTGTTTAGTTTTGAAATTGTAGTACCTTTAGTATAAGAGATGATTTACTTTACATTTCTCTAATTGATCAGAAAAACGAATCCCTCTCAAATACAGTATATACTATTACTTAATACTTATATTCCTAAAATGCTATTTTTGAACAAAATACCTGGTGGCTGTACTAAATCAAAAGACCCAATCAAAAATCATAAGCCTCTAAAACACACATATTGTATTGAAATGTTTGCAGCCTACATTAAAACAAATCTTTTTTTAAATACCATAAAAGAAGAACCTCAAGCAAATAAATACAGATCAGAATTATTATTATATATATTATTATATTATTTATTAATGATTGCAACATTACAACTGAATTCAAATGTTCATTCAAAGTGATTCAAATAGGCAAAGAGCATAAAATCAGATACACAACTGAATTAAAATGTCATTCAGTGATTCAAACAGGCAAAGAACATAAATCAGATAAACAACTTAATTCAAATGTTCATTTTAAGTGATTCAAATAGGCAAAGAACACAAAATCAGATACAAAAAAGTAGCCTAAGTGGTGATCAAAACACAATAGTACAATATTTACAGTATATGTTTTCCATATTTAGAAACATTTGGTCCACAAGTGCAGGGCCTTGCCAACTGGCACTGTTGGCACCTTGGGGGAGAGGTGTGGGGCTTTGCCACCTAACAATAGTACAATATTTACAGTATATGTTTTCCATATTTAGAAACATTTGGGCCAAAAGTGCAGGGCCTTGCCAACTTGCCACCCAACAAGTCACTATCTTGGCTGTGTGGGGGAGATGCATGCAAGGTGCATCAACATGTGCGCGCTGCCCGCTGGCGCTTACCTTGCTGCTTGAAGACGAGATGATGGCTGTCATTCATGTGTCCATCTCTCTCCAGGTCGTCCAAAGTGTACCTGGCTCTCTTTTTGTTCGCAACAGTCACTCTGATACTGTCGTCGCTGAGCTTAAACACGGCCCTCTCCTTGTGATGTAAGTCGTGCATCTGGTGGTTGGTCTGTCTCGCTCTCCTCCTGTCGTCTTGGATCTTGAAAGAAACGTGCAGGGTGTTGTCTCCGATCTTTTGGCCGTTTATTTGCGCGCAGGCCATTGAAGCCTGTTTGTACGTTGCCATGGTAACGAAGGCCAGTCCCCTGCACTTGTTGGTGCGGAGATCCCGGATAACTTTGATGTCGGTGACCTCGCCAAAGTTTCCAAACAGCTGGAGCAGCACATCCTCGTCGGCGTCCGGTCCCAGGTTGTAGATGAAGATGCGTGGCGCCCTGCGCAGCTGCACCCTGTTGTCGATGCCACCCTGGAGGCGGTGGTGATGCCTGCTATGCTGAGAGGTCGGCTCCTCCTTGACATCAGAGCGATGCTCCCACTGGGCGCTGGTGACCGTGGCCTTAGGGTGGAGGCTCTTGCACACGGACAGTTTGAAAGGTTCCAGGTCGATCGGCTGCTTCATGTCGACCTCCTCTGCCTCCTGCTTGACAGTGAACTGGTCGACTGCACTGGGAACTGTGGGCAGCTGCATGAACTGCAGTTGCAGTTGTCGGAAATGCTCCACCGCTTGATCAACGTGCAGGTCAGAGACGCAAGGAGAGTCCTGGTGGTCGATCTCCTGTTTGATGGTGATCTCCTGTTTGATGGTGGTCAGCGACGTCTCAACCGCTTGCTGGTTAGAGGCTCCCGGAGAAGGTTGTTGGTCGTTGGGCTGCTGTTTGCCGACCTCCTCCTCTGCTGCCATGTCTTGGTCGTTGAGAATCAGGCTGGAGAACCTCTGTTGCAGTTCTTCCTCGGCCAGGGTCGCTGTCTGAAGAAGGCCATCCACGAAAGCCTTGGTGTCTTTGGCCGCGGCAGGGCTGTTTCTGTGCTTCTGCGCGTACGACACCTTGATGGGCTTGGACTGCAGCTTCTGTCGGTTGAGCGTCTCGACGGCCGTCGCTGCGTCGGCGTGGTGCACGTAGTTCACGAAGCCGTACTGCAGGCTGTGGCCCTTGACTCTGTCCAGAATGACCCGGGCGGATTCCACCGCTCCGACGGTGCTGAAGAGAGACCGCAGGTCCTCGTCGGTGGTGCTGTGGTGCAGGTAGTTGATGATCAGGTTGGTGCGGAGGTCTTCTCCGGCCATGTTGCCTGCTGCCATCTTACTGCTGGATCTGCAACCGTCTGACCGCTGCTCCTTGATCCCTCTCACTCGACGACGTCGAAGTCCTTTAAAAAGAGCAGTCGGGAAGTCGCAAGTCTCTCTTAAAATGTCCTCCAACTGCAACGTGTGCTCCAAAAACTCCAACAAGTGTGCTTAAAAGTCCTCCAACTGCAACCGGTAGCTGTGAAAAACTACAAAAACAACAACTGTGTTTAAAAGTCCTCCACCTGCAACCGGTAGCTGTGTAAAACTCCAACAAGTGTGCTCCAAAACTTCCAACGTCTCTGTTGACTCTCTGAAACGATGTACACTCAGCGCAGCACAAACGCAAAATGTACACTTGTCGTTGGGTCAGCCGGTATTTATGTCTTTGGCGACTCGAACTGTGATTGGCCGAGGAGCGTTTTGCCAGCGTTCCAAATATGGGTGTTCGGCCCGCTCGCGCTCTTGTACACCAGAGCAGTATAATCAGAGAGTGGTGTCACCGCGGGGTCAGAAACAGCGCTGGTCACGTGGTTCATTGTCACTTTACACCTCATAGACTTCAATGCATTTTGTAAACTTCCGGTTCGCCGTTTGTCACTATACGCCAATAGATGTGTGCGTAGAAGACCTGGCCCCATGAAGTGAACGGGAGTGACGCAACTCTCCATTCTAGGGCTTTGTTGTACACAGTCTGGTACACAGTCCGGTGTGTCCACGTGACGGCCACCGAGCCAATCAGCGTCGCGTTCTTCACTTCTTCAAGTTCGTGACTGACCTGACGTCACCGAGCCGGAGCGAACCAGAGCAACAACCAATCAGAACGGAGGGAGGTAAAAGTTTGAAAAATGCACTTTCTAACGTAGATATTTCTGACAATATTAACGTTGATAACCGTGTGTATCATGTTTAAACAAGTGTTTTTACCTAGACGTTTGCTAACTAGCTAAATAGCTAGCAAGCAAGCTAACAGCTAACTAGCTAGCTAGGCTAGCACGTTAGCTCGCAAGAGTTAAACTGAAGAGTTAACTCCGCCTAATAATCTTTTGAAAATAGCAGATCTACAAGCTCACAATGTGTCAAGCAAGCCACAAAGTGTGAGCTTGTAGATCTGATATTTTCAAACGTGTGGAAATAGCTCACAGTCACACTGTACAATAGTCAATAGTGTACACAGTACTTACAAAGTAAGTAAATGTACTTACTTGTACTTGGCTATATAGAGTTTCATGTTCATTTCAAGATGCTAGCTGCTTTATTTATTATTGTTTATGGCTATTATATTTCATAGATGCATAGAAACGTCTGCATAGCTGCTTATTTTAGTGTTGTTGGCCATTTATTGCATTTACTTGTAACTTACGGGATATGATAGTTGGAATACGTTTGCTCTAGATTGATATCAGTGTTTCTCAAACATTTTCATGTAAATGACCCACAGATTGATACATTAGGCCAGTGGTTCCTAAACCTGAAACATGTGAGCTTTTCAGCTACATTCACAATATGTACAGTATCTTGTCTTTGGAACCCAGTCACATAAAATGTAATGCCTTCAATTTGCAAGTGCTTGTTAGGGTGGTGGGTCCACCTTTTCATATGCAAACTTCTAATAAAGTCTTCAATCAATCAATCAATCAATCAATCAATCAATCAAAGTGCTTAGGATCTCCTTTTAGTTGGCCTTGTACCAGTGAACTGTACCGTCATGAAACCGTACATGTTCCTATGCAAACTTCTAATGAAGTCTTCAATCAATCAATCAATCAATCAATCAATCAATCAATAATACTGCAGGTTGTACATGCCGTCAGGTCTGTGCACTTCCCAGCAGTGCCCACCAGGGGGAACTGTCTACAAGCATATAGACACAGTTCACATTGTCATTTAGCCCTATTCACGGCCTGCCCACTTAGCATCCTCCTGGTGCTGTAGTCACGTTTTGAAGGGCAAAACCCTGCTAAAAGCCCATAGAGTTACTGTAACACAGAAATCGCAAATGTAATGCAATTTCCGAACAGTAAAGTATAAAATACAGCTAGCATGGTCAAGAAGAACACAAGATAGTAAAAGGCACAAAGCATTATAATTTACTTTACCGTTCGAAATAATGATTTGTTGGCTTTAAAGGAGTAGTTCACCCCCAAAATGACTTTTTTTCTATTGATTACTCATGCCATGGAGAGTAGAGTTCAATAATATTTTTTGGTTTTTGTCACATTCCTAAGACAAAAATTTGTAAATAGTAAATTTACCCCCATTGATTCCGGATGGTGACCCGTTTCGAAACGGGTCACCATCCGGAATGAATGGGGGTAAATTTATTGTTATCACATTTTTGTCTTAGGAATGCGACAAAAACCAAAAAATATTATTGAACTCTAGTCTCCATGGCAAGAGTAATCAATAGAAAAAAAGTCATTTTGGGGGTGAACTACTCCTTTAAGTCCACAGAAATTGCTGTTATTTTACCCTTCTAAACTGATGTCAGCACCAGAAAGTTGCTGAGAAATTTGCTGAGTGGGCGGGCCGTGAATAGGGCTTATTCACATTTTACAAGTTCACTGAGTCTGTTAAAGTCAACAAATAGAAACACACATAACAAGGGCCTTAGGTGTTGTGTAATGACACGACATGATCTTCTTCCTTTAAAATTGCCCTGAAAAACCACTTACAGGCAGCAGCCATTCGCAACTGGTAAAAAAAAAAAAAAAAACCTAGCCCAGCCCTACCTCCCCTGCCCCTTCTCTGTAGCCTATACTTTCTGTTTGTTTTGACTTACCGTTTTCTTTTTCTTTGTTCTTTCATTTTCTTTTTCTTTACATATCTACTGCATAGTACTGTGTTCTATTCGTCTGTCGGTGCACCCGTTTCGAATGATATCAATGCATGTTACTAGCCCTTACCCGTTCAAAGATATGAGCTCCGAAATGATGTGCAGTGTGTGGGTTATGGGATGTGTGCACATGAGGGATGGAAAGTAACTTTAACTGGTGCTGGCATGATAATATGTAGGAGCATCAATGTAAGAAATACATGTTTAATGGCTACAGAGATACTGTTATGTCAGGTGTGTTCATATGCTAATGGTGATGCGATTTCAGATCAATTGCTCCAGCCATTGAGGAGAAACGCTGTGACAGACACTCACTCAGACATTCGGAAAATTATAGTATAGACTAGCCCTTACCCGTTCAAAGATATGAGCTCCGAAATGATGTGCAGTGTGTGGATTGTGGGATGTGCACTGTGCACACAATATATGAGGGATGGAAAGTAACTTTAACTGGTGCTTGCATGCTAATATGTAGGAGCATCAATGTAAATACACGTTCCATTTAACGGCTACAGAGATACTGTGTACCGATCTGCATGATTTTGGACAACATCTGTAACAGGGCCAGAACATATGATGCATTTTGCATCATATGACTCATCATATGATGCAAAATGCATCATCGTTCATTCTGAAACACTAAAATATCTCAAAACACAGATCAAACACAAAAAATAACTCAGGATTGTGTTGATCGTGTCCCAAACAACAATAAAATAAGATCTGGTTGTCCCAGAGGTGAACTGGCCCTTTAAACACAGGCAGACACCGACATGTATACTAGGGCATTAACGACTTGTGATTTTTGCAAGTCGACTCGACTCAGTAAAAAGTTGAGTTGAAGTCGACTCTATTGTTTGATGACGTCATCGCATCACACACAACCCCCTCAAAATTTGGGGGGTCCCCAGATGATTAACTTAATGTGAAACATTGTTTTCTCACTCAACTGTAAACAAACCAACATAACGTTTAAGTGTATAGAGGGTCTATGCACATTTCTAATCTAAAGTGCCAATTTAAGGACTTTTTAACACCTCTAAAATGGCAAATTAAACATAGGCCAAATTGTCAAATATATAGATGCAGAAATGGTGAAAATAGCAGATCTACATGCTCACAACGCCTTGTATCGCGAGGCGTTATGAGCATGTAGATCTGCTATTTCCACAATCTAACATTCGACTTGTGTAATGAAATCGACTGAGTCGACTTGTCAACTTTCTCGTTAATGCCCTAATGTATACATACAGTACTACATACTACACTCAGCTTAGGGTTGTTTGATGTGGCCTAAAATTAAAATCTCGATTTATTTCTCAGAAAAGTCGATTTTCGATTCCGATTTAGATTTTTTGGTAAAAGAATAATACATTGTTTCAACTATGTTGTTTTCATTTAAAAAATGCAAGGACATGATTTTTCTTTATTATTGTTTTATTTTTTTTATATAGCCAAATAGCAAAATCTAATGTGGTGAGCCCTGCCCAGTCTGACGTGCGCTGCACGTGCATCAAAGAAATTACACATCAGAGATAAAGTAGTATTAATTTGGTGTCGGACCTTGTCGTCCTGCTTTAGGAGGACCAGGCTGTGCACTTTTTGCCCCGTGCAAGGCTCCAATGAGTAAGAATTACCCTAATTAAAGTGAAAATCGATTTTACGATTTCTTATTTTTTAAATCGTCCAAAGAAAAAAATCCCGATTTCGATTAAAAATTGATTAATCGGAAAACCCTAACTCAGCTATATCCACAAGTTTCCAAAGTCCCATCGTGCATTGTGCAGAAGGTGTGCAGCATTTCCGGCGCCGCAGCCGAGTGTGATCTACAAGCTCACAACGGTTGCATCTGGAAGCAACATGAGCTTGTATGTCTACTGTTAACCGGAAGTGTCCCGCAAATAATGCTACAGTAACTTAGCGGAAACAGTTGGATACAGTGTTTTTTTTTTAATCTATTTTGGAAACAGTGTTTAATCCCCATATACGGCTTTTATTTGCCAAGCTGCATATCCGGTAACGACTTAAACCCTTTATAATTGGTAAAAGGGACCTGGAAATAACTTACTCGATAAGATTACTTGATTCTTTTTTTTTTTTGTTACTCTCTTGGCCAAAGAATACCGATCTAAAGTCTCACACATTGTGAGCTTGTTAATATGGTATTTTTGGCAAATGTTTCGCCCCAGGATAATGGATGTTGGGGGTATTTTGATTATCGTGATAATATTGTAAAACCCATTGTTTTTCCCGAAATAGTCGTGACATGAAATGTCCATAACGTCCCATCCTTATCGCTAGGTCATCTGCGTAGAGACCAGGTCGTGGTAGACACCCCGGTTGGCCAGCAGCTGCCGATGCGTGCCCTGCTCGGCGACCCGGCCGTCCTGTAGGCCGGCGATGCGGTTGGCATTCTGGACGGTGGACAGGCGGTGCATGGGCCACCGCGATGCACGTCCAGGGCCTCCGGGACAGTCCGCTCCGCTCCGCTCGCTCTCGCCGCCCAGCGCCGCCGTGGCCTCGTCCAGCAGCAGCATCTTGGGGTTGCGGAGGACGGCCCTGGCGACACGCTGCTTCTGCCCTCCCGACAGCACGTCCTACTTCCCCGGCAGGCCCTCTATGAAGGCGTGGATGTTGGCGGTCTCGGTGGCCGCCCGGATCTCCTCCATGGGGACGGCTGTTGTCTCCGTAGGCCAGGGGTCTTCAACAGGGGGTCCGGGACCCCGAGGGGGTCCTCAGAGTTACTACAGGGGTCCTCCAAATATTTGTGTAAGAAACTTTTTTTCTCCTTTTTTTTATATTAACCACTTGAACCCTACTGTCCTTATTCTGAGAACTTTAGCCAAAAATAGCAGATCTACAAGCTCTCAACGCCTTGCGCTGCGAGGCGTTGAGAGCTTGTAGATCGGCTATTTTTGGCAAAGAGGTTTGGTGTAGAGGTAAAAAAGAGCAGACCAAGTACAGAGTGAAAGGTCAAGTTTGCTAAGTATCGACGATTTATGATTTTAAGTGGTTAAGTGTCAAACAAGTCTATGAAATCGATGAGAATCTCCATCACACATTGATACAATATGTAGAGGGGGTCCCTGCTTCATCTCTCTTTCTGCTAAGGGGTCCTTGGCCTGAAAACGTTGAAGACCCCTGCCGTAGGCGATGTTGTCGGTCAGGCTGCGGTCGAACAGGATGTGCTCCTGGGAGACAACGCGGAACGATGGCCAGAATCATCAGGTTCAGCTCCCAGACGTACAGGAAGATGATCAAACCGGTCCGCAGGTTAGCCAGCAGGTTCTGAGCCAGCGTGGCCATGCGCAGCCCCGTTGGCCCTTGGACCTGTGCAGCGCCGTGGCCAGTCTGGTGGTCAGCACTCCCTCGTTGTTTTTTAGGGTCGTGGAAACATTCCCAGGTCCTGTCTCATCTATTGGTGGTCAACTCAACAGTCACAACTTGTGTTCAGAATTTGTTGTCTCACATCTTTCCACAAGATATTAGAAAACGCTCAATAGTGGGCTCGATAAAAGCCCGGATCAATAAGCAGGATTAGTAGAGTGCTCATTGTCAATACAAATTTACGAGCTCCATCCCTAGTCATGGCTGCCTATAGATGCCATGAGAGAGTTCTGCCTGTTTCAGGTTGTACTGAATGACGACTACCTTGCATAATGTCTTGAGACTAGGACTCATTTCTAAGATAAGCATGTCATCACAAGGCCTGCACCTGCCTTCATCCTCATCTTCATCCTCATCTTCATCCTCATCTCCCTGTATTCCTCCAAAGAGCACCATACGATCTCCCACCACGCAGCAGCCCATCCCACATCTCGACGGCTGTTTCCCAATGGGCTTAACCTCCTTCCAGCAGAGGGTCTCTGGATTGAATTTCCACATATCATTCAAGTCGTGGGCCTCAATTACTTGGCCAGCACATATGTACAGCTCTCCATTGTTGGTGAAAGCTGCGTGATGCAGCCGTCCTTCTGGAAGAAGAGGCTGTGCAGAAGATCCTCCTGGAAGAGGCTGTGCAGAAGGGCTGCTGATCTGCCAGCTGTTGGTCTCTGTATCAAACACTCTGAGCTCGAGGAGTTCATCATAATTGCTATTTATTGATACTCCCCCAAATAGAAAAGTCTTTGTCCCGATGGCGGTGGCAGATTGAAATACCGAAACAGGTGGTTTAGAGCCTCTGGCGGAGATTTTACACCAGGCCATGGTGCTGGTGTCCAACTTGGTGTACATGTCAGCGTCACAAACATCATCCTTCACAAACCAGGATCCATAGACATACATGACCTTCCCCACCGCACAGGCTGAATGGTTATACAAACACCGGGGAGGGGCCCCACGAACCCTAAGCCTGGACCATCTGTGGGTGTCGATGTTGAATCCATAAAGCTTAAGGTGGGGCTCCCGGCCACCACGTGACAGGATCCCCCCACAGATGTAGACGGTATCTCCTATGAGCACGGCAGTGTGCTGGATGCGTTCTGAGGGAACCTCAGCGGGCCGTTGTCTTTTTTTAGTCATCACCGCGGGCAACTTGGTCCAGCTCAAAGACGCCATGTTGAAGATGTAAACGTCCATCTGATGAGGGGTCGGTCTTTCTCCCCTTCCCTTTCTTTCAGTGTAGTGAGTCAAGCACTCCCTCCCTCCGAAGGAGTAGACCGTGTCCCGCCCAACCGCCACGGCTGCCTGCTCCTCTATGTCCCGCCCTGCTTCTAGCAGAGGCGGTGCCCAGCATAACTTGTTCACACAGCCAGCGATCAAAGTGGGTTCTTTGAGTCTCTTCTCTTCTTTGAGTCTCTTCTCTTCTTTGTCATCTTTCTGAGTTATTTATTTCACATTACATTAAAGCTTAATTGGTGTTTATATGCAATCTATTACAACTAGAGGTCTGCGCTCCTGTTTTATAGTAAGATAGCCTATGATGTCACATGAATGGTGATGTCAGCATCAACAGCCAATGAGGGACCAGTGCCAACTTGTGCCTATGATGTCACATGAATGGTGATGTCACCATCAACAGCCAATGAGGGACCAGTGCCAACTTGTGCCTCTGTCGAGGCGCAAGTTGGCACCTCGACAGAGAGCCAACTTGCGCGCTCTGCTGCATGGCCACAAGTGCTCAAGGTGCAAGTTGGCACCTTGACAGAGTTCAGGGAGTTATTATGTGTGAAGCTTGGCCAATTAGCTAAGCAGATTAATGGCTAATTTCATAGGAATCGTTCACTTTGTGATACTCTTCAAATCCCACTCTTTTCAAAAATAGCGTTGGCCACCCAAAATTCCAAGATGGCGGCCCCCGAAATCCAAGATGTCCAAAAAAATATTTCTTTTCCTTTATAACTCGAGTTGTATTGATTTTAAGACCCATAAATGTATTAAAGTTGCGAATAAAGATGGATATTGCGGATGTTTTGTTACCAATTACATGTCTGTATCTATTATGGTTCATGAGATACAGCGTATAGTCGGAGCAAAAGGCCTGTAATAATTATTTTTGTGATCATTAGAATGTCTAGAACATGTACATATGTTATTATTGTGAAAAATATCCCCATATGTAAATTAGAGCATGATTTATGATTCATGAATCAGGGCTATACAACCTTACAAAAACTTTTTTCCCCCTTCATATTAGGACTATTTTTTGGGTCTTAAGAGGCCAGGGTTAAGATATGAGTCAATGTTTGTGTCAATGATTAACTTCCATTCCAACTTCTAGATAGATAGATGCTTTAGTTGTCCTATTTGGCTTTATTTGTGCAAAAAAATCTTTTTGCACCAAGCAGTCATCAGGACACAAAATCACAACACACAACACAATACATGAATGACAAGACAGTTCACTGACAACATGATACAAAACAGGCTACCAGTCATAACATTTTATGTGCGGAACTGAGCTGGGGCTTGTTTGTTTAGAAGCCCTATACTAGTGGGGACAAATGTCCTTGAGGCCCTCGCCTTCAACGCAGGTACCGTGTACCGTGGTCCTGAGGGCATAAGGTTATATTGACTGTATAACAGTGTGTTCTATACTGAGGACATAAGGTTATATTGACTGTATAACAGTGTGTTCTATACTGAGGGCATAAGGTTATATTGACTGTATAACTGTGTTCTATACTGAGGACATAAGGTTATATTGACTGTATAACAGTGTGTTCTATGAGGACATAAGGTTATATTGACTGTATAACAGTGTGTTATACAGTCTGTTTTGTCTGACTTTGAAGGCTTGTATCTCATGAATGCCTGAACGGATTTCCAAGCGGATTTCTTTGTTTGAAAGCTGTTAAAAAGTACTACACATATGGTGCATGATCTAGGCATGGGCGTGCACGATCCGTGCACTAAAAATTGATCCGTGCTCTAGAAATTTAGGAAGGTGGCAGTGTTTGTTTTGTCTGACTTTGAAGGCTTCTATCTCATGAATGCCTGAACGGATTTCCAAGCGGTTTTTCCCAGGTGAATTGACTGTATGTGCCCTGGGGGCTGACACGACGCCTGCGTTCTTGCTTGGATCAGTGGGATTGCAGAACGAGCTTCGGCTATGTCAAATCATTGTTCTGCATGTCGCGCGGAGAAACTGAAAGGTTGACAACATTCCAGCACTCGTCGCGGGTGAGCGTGTGCGTGAGATGAGCAGTGGTGGAAAAAGTACTCAAATATTCTACTTGAGTGAAAGTATCGATACTGCATACTTCTTCTTCACACTGACCTTTTGACACTGCACTATTAGGTTGTGTTAGTAGTTTTGAGTATGTTTTCTTGTGTTTGACATGACAGTGAGATACTTGTTGCACTAACTAGCATTGACTGCTATGGTCACTTTTGATTTGGACACTTGGATATTATTTGTTCCCTCTCTTGATGTACTTTGCTCTTTGCTGTACTCTGTTCTTGTTTTTCTTTTATCTTTTTCTTACTTCTCTGTTTGTATTTAACTTTATACTGCTGTGCTGCCTCTGGGCAACTGATTCTCCCCCTTGGGATAATAAAGGTATCTATCTATCTATCTATCTATCTATCTATCTGTCTGTGAAATATTTCTGGGTCCTGTGGGGATGGAGTTGACACACATCTGTGTTTCGGAGGTGTTGATACTGAGTCCGACCTGTCTGGCAAAGTTATTAAGCCTGTCCGTTTTTCCTGTATGTTGTTGTGGTTGGTTGAAAGGAGAGCAAGATTGTCAGTGAAATCAAGATCTTCCAGCTGGGAGAATAAGGTCCATTGGATGTGTCTGGGTTTGTCAGCTGTGGTGTTGGTGGTGATCCAGTCTATAGTAACAAGGATAGGATAGGAGAGATGATGCAAATGTCACTTGGTGTCACATACAGAGGGACCACATGACATAATCAGTAATGTGGACCTCTATCTGACACTGACATTAGTAGCATTCTTGTGCAGCCTTCATCCAGGGCTCTTTCCTGTTTTGCCGTGAGGGTACATGTCTCAGCCCCATGTAGGTTTCACATAAGCCCCTTTTCGACTGACATGGCCCAACACCACACCATCCCACACCACCCACTTGTGCCAGGTTTTCCACTACAAGGACCTGGGTAGAACTCTGTGAAAGTGGGTGAAAGAGTAGGTCTGAGCTAGGCCAAACAGGGCCAAAGACTTCATAATGACTCACTGACTTTTCATTTAGACCACCAGGATATAGTTGTAATACATGATAATAGATTCTATTGTGATATAACCACTGTTATTATCTATTATAGTGTATTATAATTATCATATTAATACTTTACAGTTTATTATAATCACAGTTAAAAGGATCAATTTGTTTCTTACCGATAGGGGTACTTTTGTTTAGTGGACATTTTTGATATTTTGATGTGGTGTAGTGTGGTGGTGTGGTGCAGTGTAGTGTGGTGCTAAAGCTGCAGTCAAAAAAGGCTTATAGAAGGGACCACCATCACCATCAGAAATGTGGACCTCTATTTGGGGACCTACCACCTGTGACAAGGACAGAACGATGAGGTTGGATGGACACTGAGTAAGGCACCCAGAACTAGAGGCAAGCAAACTGACACTGTGGGAGCCAACCTAGGGTAAAGCCAGGAGGCAAGAAGCGCACCACTACGTAGATGCACTGAGGCGCAACAGTTTGTTTAACAACACTTTAGAGCTCTTGATCCTGATGTTAGATAGGAGAGTGTGGAGGGCAATGGTCTTGGAATCCCGAGTTGGTGTTGGCTAGACCTCACTCTCACCTCGTCCAGCCCTTCTTATTCAGGCTGGCAGCCTTCGTTTACAATAGGCTACACTGAAGCGTCAATTTACCATGATAATTTATTTTATTAAAAAGGTATCAGGCCTACTGGTTAGTTGTGAGCTATGATGCTAGCCAAACTATGGATTAGTGGCACAAGATCATTGTTTGTAATTGTGTATTAACTATTAATTAGGCTATTACACAATATTACCCACTATGTATGAAAGGCTGTGTGTGTGTGTGTGTGTGTGTGTGTGTGTGTGTGTGTGTGTGTGTGTGTGTGTGTGTGTGTGTGTGTGTGTGTGTGTGTGTGTGTGTGTGTGTGTGTGTAAATGTAGAGGGACACGGGGATCAAAGTTAGCCTAAAACCACAGCATATTTATTTCTTACACAAAGTACAAAGGAAGGATTGAATTATAATTATAAAACACAACATTCAAGACAGGTCTTTCACGAGATCAAGTCATTCCACACAGTAGAGTGAACAGAGAATAATAACAATGCAGATAAACGGTATCATGACCGGTGTAAAAAAGCTTGCCTTACAAGCGTGGGTTGTAAAGGTGACACATCAACGATAACAATGATATCAAACACAATACCATTTGGCATAATTAAAGGGGGATATATTACAATGGTGTTTAAAAACGAAATCTAAAATTTGCCAGGGACACATTCGTCTATGTATGGACATATTGATGACCCTGGACAAGTCTATTCTCCGTGGTAGGAAACCTCTCTCAGCACCCCACCCACTCTGTAAAATACATTATTGTTGTCATGAAATAAAACGCATCCAACTCGACCGCCACTTATTTCTGGGTTGTGTCTGCTCGGCTCGAGGTGGCTGCATTTTATTTCATGACAAAGATAATGTATTTTACAGAGTGGGTGGGGTGCTGAGAGGTTTCACTGACAGCTGACACTTTGGACCAGAGCTAACCCTGGACCTGACCTCTGAACTGCTGACTAAGTATGACACTGATGTACTATGATTATGGCACATTAGGAGTCCATTAAACCATTTAGAACGGGTACACATTATAGTGTATTATTATTTTATGCATTAACTATTGAAAAATAGCAGATATACAAGCTCACAGTGCGGCACCGAGTGCCTCGCTGCAAGCTTGTAGATCTGCTATTTTTGAAGAATTGTGAAAATTAGAATTTTGACCCGATTCTATAAGTGTCTTTTGAATCCTATGTTTCTATGTCAGCAATCTGGCCAGCCATCGTCAAAGAAAAGGTCCTTTTCACTTAACTGGAGCTCAGTTAGTCTGTTCTTGAGAGACTACTATGTCAGTGGTTCTCAAACCCTTTCACATGAAGGACCCCCAAAAATGGTTATGTATTTGGCCACTGACCCCCATCTCAAAATATCTAGTTCCAGGGACCACCCAGAAGCAAAATTTGAGTTACAAACGTTGCTTTGAAAATAAATATATTCAAAGATTTGCACATATTTTCACAACTTTTTCAAAAATAGCAGATCTACAAGCTCGCAGCGCAGCACTCGGTGCCGCGCTGTGAGCTTGTAGATCTGCTATTTTTCACTGGTTAAAGCATTCAATAGTTCTAGGCCTAAATGGGTTGTAAGAATGGACCGTTGTCTGTTCATAGATCACAGTTCATATCCTCCTAAAATGTCAATGGTCAATGGAAAAACATCCATAATGCATATGATAGGCTAATCCTAAAAAATAAGTATTGAATAAAACCAGTAAGACTCCCTAATTGGGAGAAAAGCGACCGTCAGGTCGCTTGCATACACAAATTGGTTTTAGGTTAGGGGCGGGCGATATGGAAAAATACAATATCACGATATTTTCCCAAGCTGTATCACGATACACGATTTTATCACGATTCTTTTTTCACGTTGGTTTTTATGGTTATTTTTCAAGTTACTTGACAAAAACTAGACTCTCTGGGTTCCTTTTGGGGGGTCTAAATTGAACTTTACAAGTATGTAACTCTGACAGTATACAAATGAAACCAAATGGACCCGTGTCAGAGTTAATTGGAGACCTTGAGATTTTAAAGTTTGAGAACTACTGATTTAGACCAAAATGCAGACTTAAATTGAATTCTGCAATGAATCTCTGTATTAACGATTAAACAGGATTTTTTACAAGGCTCCCTCAATTCTTGTATCACGATATATACGATACCTCTGAAAAGGCATATCGTGGAGACATTGTATCGTCTCAACAATAATTATCACCATATCGCCCACCCCTATTTTAGGTGTACTGCTTTGCTTGATTTTAGGGCAAAATCTGTAGGAGCAGTGTCCAAAAATGTGTGATAAAAAAAATAGATAAATAATCCACAAATCGTAATCCAAACGTGAAGCAGTCAAGTCCGAAATGTTCCAGTGTGGGTATCAAGCAGCCGATTATGGTCCCAAGAGCGTTGTTTATGGCAACCAGAGTGGAGATTCGGAGCACAGTGCCAGATGCATCCCAGCTCGTACGGGCGAGACGTTGGATTAGTGAGATCTTCGATCTTCTTCCACTTCTTCTGGTTGGTGACACTTGAATGCAGAACAAAAGATAAAGGCTGTATTAGTAACATGTCGATTAACATGAGCAGGTAGATCAACTATTTTCACAGTTTCTGCCTCTAATATATGACGTTTTGGCCATTTCATTTGTCATTTTAGAGGTATCAAAACTTTAGAAATGTGCAGATACCTGCAGATAACTGCAGATACCATCTATGCCAGGGGTCTTCAATGTTTTCAGGCCAAGGACCCCTTAGTTGAGAGAGAGATGAAGCAGGGACCCCCACAACCTGTTCATAGATTCCATATATAGCTTCATTGTTTGACAGCACAATTGTCAGTGTATTTTGGATTCATGTCAATTTGTGTTTTCAGATATTTAACCACTTGAACTGTCAATACTTAATACACTTGCTGACATTTCACTCTGTACTTAGTCTGCTCTTTTCCCCTCTACACCAAACCTCTTTGCCAAAAATAGCCGATCTACAAGCTCACAGTGAGGTGTTGTGAGCTTGTAGATCCGCTAATTGTAGCTAAAGTTAGGGTTAGACCCTTTTATATATACTCTATGGTTAGACCCCCCCACCCCCACCCTGATGGGCACTAAGAGTTGAGGCATAACATGGTTCTATTGTGAAAATAGCAGATCTACATGCTCACAAATATGGTTATATTGGTTCTATTGTGAAAATAGCAGATCTACATGCTCACAAATATATTTTCACAATTTCGGCCTCTAAATGCTCTAATACTGTAGTTGACATTTTGGCCAACATTTAATTTGTCATTTTAAAAAGTATTACAACCAACATCCTTAAATTGTCAATTTAGAAATGTGCAAATACCTGCTATACACTTAAACTTTGTGTTGGGTTGTTTACTGTTGAGATAAAACAATGTTGCACATTAGGTTACTGCCGTTACTCATCTGGCGACCCTCCCCAAATAATTGGGGGCCCCCCTGGGGTCAGATAAGGGGTCCCTGCTTTATCTCCATCTCAGCTAAGGGGTCCCTGCTTCATCTCGCTCAGCTAGGGGGTCCCTGATTCATCTCTCTCTCAGCTAAGGGGTCCCTGCTTCATCTCTCTCTCAGCTAAGGGGTCCCTGCTTCATCTCTCTCTCGGCTAGGGGGGTCCCTGCTTCATCTCTCTCAGCTAAGGGGTCCCTGCTTAATCTGAGACTGGGTAGATGTTTTTTTGTTGTGTTAGCTCGCAAATACAGAACACTACACCAATACCATAATAAGCCCCGCTGCGAGGCTCTATGTTTTAAACGCAGATGTAACGATGTTGATATTGTATCTTACCTGTATGGACTCGCTATGGCTGTGCAGATATTGTTCATAAATCCATCCACGACGCTGCAATCCAACATTCTGAACAAAACAAAACAAGGAAAAAAAAAAGAAAAAAAAATCCATACTCGTCAACAACGGAAACGGAAACGAACTATTTCCTTTCTTGATGGGGCACAATAATAATGGGGTGAGGAGGCGGATGCAGTATTCACTACTGACACCGGATCAACTTCTTGCTTGGGTTAATATTTTAGGAAAATAAAAGTTGATGAGCTTTTATTTTATAAAACGTCTGAAAAGACGTGAAAATGTCCCTTTCAATGTGTTGATATTCATTCATTGAAGGAAGGTAAAATAAAATAAAATACAATGTGCTTTAAACATTATAAATATAATGCATTTATTATATGCCCAAACCACCGTAACGTTGCAATGTTTTCATTTTTAGACCACGTTGCCATGGAAACCTCACCAGCCGGTCTGAAAGAGGGGGCGGGGTTCCCCTGAGAACAGCCAATGGAGAAGCGTTGCGCATTCGATGGAGATAAAGGAGCAATTCCTGCAGTTTGGGTCTGTAACGTCTGAAAGCGCTGGCCGGGCTGCCCCTGAGGACAGCCAATAGAAAAGCGTTGCTATTCCCTGGGCCAAAGAGAGCAGTTTCCGTAGTTTGAAATGAGCCGAGCTACAAAAACTGCACAGTTCCACTGCAGGGAATGAGGGTCTTTTTGAGTAGTTTCTCCTCATGGAATGCAGGGATTCATAGTAGATCGGGTGAAATTACAGTAAAATAAGTACAAATGCAAAATTTAACCAAATGGTCACTTTAACAAGGTATTATAATTATATTCGCCACACTTTCACTCACTTTCACAAATATTCCCAGGTTCCGCAGGTCAGCTGCACACACAGGTTCAATGTGTTATTGTTAACTGTTTAGCTGTAAAAGTTTAGCTGCACTTGAACAACCCAGGCTGGCATATCAAGCCCAAGAAACCATAGAAATCCGGGAGAAAAACAGACAAACCCCGATTCTTTGGGTGTGCACATGACTCCCATCTTTGCCATACCCTAGCCTTTGCTGAACTGAAGCCACTGATGGCTCACTGGAGTGGACTTTTTCCAGGTAATGGAGTACAGCTGTTGACTAAAGAGTCCAGAGTTAGAGTTTCTTCTCCATGACCTTCTTCATCTCCAGTGGCGTCAGTTCAGAAAAAGCTAAGGTATGGCAACATGACTGGTGTCTTGCACGTGCGCGAAGCATGATACATTTATTTTAAGAAGTACATGTAATTTTTTCCCCCGTTTCTATGGTTTCTTGGGCTGGATATGGCAGCCTGGATCGGTTGTTCAAATGTGCAGCTAAACTCGGCATGTTAGTTAACGTGCCACAATTAACAATAACGCATTGCACCTGTGCGGCTGACCTGCGGAACCTGGGAATATACCATTCTGTCAAGATGGGGCGAATAATAGTGTAGAGAATAGGCCTATAATTATAGCCTAATACCGTGTTAAAGTGACCATTTTCTTACATTTTGGATTTGTAGTTATTTTACTGTAATTTAACAACATAATAACCAGCACAGATAGACAAAGAGACATTCGTGGATTTATATTTAAAAGTAACTGTTATTCTCCCCCCTGGACCCAGGGTGTGGCAGCTGCATACCCCTGCCAAACCCAATTGACGCCCCTGTTCATCTCCCTCAGTCCTTGTTGTTCCTGATGTTCTCTGCAGCTGCTCCATCAGATCATGGATCAGGGCTGAACGCCAGCTGGGTGGTGGAGAATCTCTCCCTCCAAGCTTCCACTTCATCTGACATTTACACACACACACACACACACACACACACACACACACACACACACACACACACACACACACACACACACACACACACACACACACACACACACACACACACACAGGAGGAGAGGAGAATAAATACATCAATAAATAAACCTTCAGGCCAATTAAAAGGTTCCTTGGCTAATAAGCCAAATGTGTCTTTATACATAATTCATTGCCTTCTAGAACTAAAATGTAAAAACACCTTAAACAGCCTACTGTATTTATTTAATGCATTATGATAAAACATAACAACTTCCCAAGGTTAAAAACAGACAGACAGTTCAGAAACCTGTCCACTCACTCTGTGTCTCAGAGGAGGGCCGTGGACAGTTCAGAAACCTAACCTGTCTACTCACTCTGTGTCTCAGAGGAGGGCCGTGGACAGTTCAGAAACCTAACCTGTCTACTCACTCTGTGTCTCAGAGGAGGGCCGTGGACAGTTCAGAAACCTAACCTGACTACTCACTCTGTGTCTCAGAGGAGGGCCGTGGACAGTTCAGAAACCTGACTACTCACTCTGTGTCTCAGAGGAGGGCCGTGGACAGTTCAGAAACCGGTCTACTCGCTCTGTGTCTCAGAGGAGGGCCGTGGAGAGTTCAGAAACCTGCCAGCAGAGTGCACAAGTACTGTGTTCGGTGCTGTCTGCCGTCTGTCTGAGGGAGCAGCATTCATAGTGATGTCACCACCAGGGGCGTCACAAGGGGGAGAAACGTGGGACTGAGTTACCAGGGCCCAGAGTGGAGGGGCCTTCATTATTTTGTACTTAAGCTATTGAAAAAGAGAAGATCTACAAGCTCACTGCTGGCTCGTCCGTTGAGATGATGGTCCCTGGCCAAATATATATCATTTTGGGGGTCCTTCACATGAAAAAGTTTGAGAAACACTGACATAGAAGGATTTGAAAAATTCAAAGACTCCCCCTCCCCCTATGAAGAACATTCATGGGGGGCCCGCAGTGAATCCTTGTACCCAGGGCCCAGAATTTGGTGCGACACCCCTGGTCACCACCAACAAGTGCTATATAAGTACGTGCGTGCTCTTCTGGCGCAAACGTAGGCCATATATGGCCACGAGTGCACAAGACGCATGTTGGCACCTCAACAGAGTGCAGTTCTAGTTATTATTATTATTATTATTACTATTATTATTCCTCCAGGCTGAGGGTCTACACTACAGTCTAAAGGTTAGAAACCATAATCAAACCAGTTGATACTCTGAGTTCTGCATTCCTTTAAATCTGTCATCAGATACACATTCTGTTTAATTGACAAGCCATGCATCAACGCACCTACGCTTAAGACTCATTTTCTCATCAACACAGAAAACCTGTTTGTATTAAAGCTAGTGTGACAACTCTTCACGTGAAACCACAAGTATGAAGCGAGCCTCCTGTGAAAATCTGTTGATCTGAATGGAAGCACAAGTATGAAGCTAGCGTGACAAACACATAGTTTATCAGGTAGAACTTGATCTGCAATTGTCCTCTATTAACCCTGTTCTCTGATAATCACCATAGCATGGTGGAAAGTAACTAAGTACATGTATTCATAATCACCATATGATGTATAATAGCATTATACCTGTATTTTACTTTACTGGAGTATTTCCAGTTGTCAGTACTTTTACTTCTACTCCACTACGTCTCAGAGGCAAATATTGTACGCCGCCCGCCAGGCCAGCCAGCCAGCCAGCCACTCAGCCACTCAGCCACTCAGCCAGTCAGTCAGCCAGCCACTCAGCCACTTCTTCTTCTTTCGTGTATCTTCGTCATATGTCCAGCTCAGTGTTGGAAAGCCAGTCAGCCAGTCAGCCAGTCAGCCAGCCAGCCAGCCAGCCAGCCAGCCAGCCAGCCACTCAGCCACTCAGCCACTCAGCCAGTCATCCAGCCAGCCAGCCAGCCAGCCAGCCAGCCAGCCAGCCAGCCACTCAGCCAGCCAGCCACTCAGCCATCATCCAGCCAGCCAGTCAGTCAGTCAGCCAGCCAGCCAGCCACTCAGCCACTCAGCCACTCAGTCAGCCAGTCAGCCAGCCAGCCAGCCAGTCAGCCAGCCAGCCAGTCAGTCAGTCAGTCAGTCAGCCAGCCAGCCAGCCAGCCAGCCACTCAGCCACTCAGCCACTCAGTCACTCAGCCACTCAGCCAGTCATCCAGCCAGTCAGGTGAGGTGAGGTGAGGTGAGGTGAGGTGAGTAGTCTAGGACCTAGCTAAGATATGTATGCACTTAACTTAGGAGAGAATGTCTCAACTGTTCTAGACTAATATGACCCTTGGGAAATGACCACACCCTTTAAAAGATTACCACACCATGTGTACTAACATACACAGCTATATTTTCAAAACCATTTGTGCTACAGATTTCATGAGGTGCTCAAAATGTACAGAACTAGAAATTCACAGAATACCCATGTCTAGAGGTACATAGAAATGTGTAAAAAATGTAATATTTCATGAGAAATGGCCAAAAAAAAGTTAATAACTGTCCACTTATTACATAAAACTACCTACATACAGCAACTGCCAACTTTACAGACTTAAATGTAATCATTTGTGTCATACAAGGGATATTTTCTATTCTAAAACGGCTAGTTCCATTCCTTGATTCTGATTGGCTGGTTGCCATGGTATACCTGAGACTGTAACCCATACCTTAAATCAGTTTATATCAAAGCCAGGTGCGTTATTTCTTTCCACTGTGCCGTGAGGCTGAACTAGAGAAGCGAGCGTTTGATTTCCTCTCAAATCCTGCCGTGCGGGTGCTTCTAAGCACCGCCCGCATGCATAGGACAGTGACTGAATGGCTCCGGGCGGGGCTTGTAAAGGCAACAAGCGCCCTCTATTCTCCAGGCACCACTCGGCTGTTTAGCTTAGGTTGCTATGCTAGCGTTTTGATGTGATGTTCACCCACATAGCAGCTAAATCTGGATGAAAATAAACATGTCTATGGATTGAATATGGTTCTTAACTTCTTAACATGAGACTGATCTAACATAAGTGTTGTTTCCCTATTTTTTTGGGCAAAAAGAATGAAGTGACTTTGTAAACACACACTGGCTTCCGTAAGTCCCTTTCCTGTATGTGGCTGGTAAACGCATAGAGTATGGGTAAACGCAAGGAAATGTCTCTTCCTGGTGGCGGAGAAGTGTACTTCTTTCTTTAAATGATGCAATGCTATGATTTTCATGTTGCAATATTGTGACCGTTTTAGAAAAGCAATAAGCCACGCGAGGCTTGTGGTTACCGGGGGAGTATACACCGGCTGAGAGGGTCGGAAACACTCGGCTGCGCCTCGTGTTTCCCAACGCCTCTCAGCCGGTGTATACTCCCCCGGTAACCACTCGCCTCTTGTGGCTTATTGCTTTAATAAAGAAAGCAATCATTTGATTAATAAACATTTTATTATCAATTGAATGTTTTTTTTTTTACTTGAAATGAAATTCAAGCATTTATCAGACGCTCTTAACAGCGATTTACAACAAGCAAGCTAATACGTCAATACATCAACATCAATACATCACATGGAAAGAAATTGAAGGCAAATCTATACATCAAATGGATATAAATAGTAGCCTAATCTAAGAAAACAGGTAGACCAAGCACCTATTCAGTAAAAACTTCATAACAAATTATAACATAAAAAAATCAAACCATCGGTTCGAAGTGGAGTGGTGAATTTGAGCAGCTATACCCTGTACGGTACTGTATGGTATTGTACTATATGGTACGGTACAGTACCATACTGTATGGTATTGTACTATATGGTACGGTACCGTACCATACTGTATGGTATTGTACTATATGGTACGGTACCGTACCATACTGTATGGTATTGTACTATATGGTACCGTACAGTATGGGGTACTGTATGGTACTGTACATACAGTACTACATGGTACGGTACGGCACGGTACGGTACAGTACGGTACCATAACATGCACTGTATGGTACTGTACTATATGGTATGGTATGGTACCGTACTGTACCGTACTGTACCGTACCATATAGTACAGTACCATAGAGAATGGTACTATACAGTACAGTATGGTACGGTACCATAGTACAGTACCATAGTATGGTACTATGGTACCGTACAGTACAGAGTGGTTCTCAACCTGTTCAAGCCGCGACCCCCAAGATAATCATATTTTAACTGGGGACCCCCCACCCTGACGAACACTAAGAGTTGAGGAATTACATGTTGTATAACACAGTTCTATTGTGAAAATAACCGATCTACATGCTCACAATTTCAGCCTCTAATATTTGACAATGTGGCCAATGAAATTTGTCATTTTAGAGGTACTAAAAGGTCCTTAAATTGTCACTTGTGTGCAGATACCCTCTATAGTCTATACACTTAAACTTTGATGGTTTGTTTACTGTTGAGACAAAACAATGTTGCACGTTAAGGTAATCATCTGGGAACCCCCAAAATAATTTGGGGACCCCCCTGGGGGTCCCAACCCACAGGTTGAGAACCACTGCTCTATGGTACGGTACCATATAGTACAATACCATACAGTACCGTACAGGGTATAGCTGCTCAAATTCACCACTCCACTTCGAACCGATGGTTTGATTTTTTTATGTTATAATTTGTTATGAAGTTTTTACTGAATAGGTGCTTGGTCTACCTGTTTTCTTAGATTAGGCTACTATTTATATCCATTTGATGTATAGATTTGCCTTCAATTTCTTTCCATGTGATGTATTGATGTTGATGTATTGATGTATTAGCTTGCTTGTTGTAAATCGCTGTTAAGAGCGTCTGATAAATGCTTGAATTTCATTTCAAGTAAAAAAAAAAACATTCAATTGATAATAAAATGTTTATTAATCAAATGATTGCTTTCTTTAATAGAAAATATCCCTTGTATGACACAAATGATTAAATTTAAGTCTGTAAAGTTGGCAGTTGCTGTATGTAGGTAGTTTTATGTAATACGTGGACAGTTATTAACTTTTTTTTGGCCATTTCTCATGAAATATTAAATTTTTTACACATTTCTATGTACCTCTAGACATGGGTATTCTGTACATTTTGAGCACCTCTTGAAATCTGTAGCACAAATGGTTTTGAAAATATAGCTGTGTATGTTAGTACACATGGTGTGGTCATTATTTAAAGGGTGTGGTCATTTTCAGGTATTTCGCCCCGGATAGAGCACAGTTCTTAAGTTGTTCCCAGGGGTCATATTAGTCTAGAACAGTTGAGAAATGCTCTCCTAAGTTAAGTGCATACATATCTTACCCAGGTCCTCTACTAGAGGAGAGGAGAGGAGAGGAGAGGTGACTCAGGTGAGGTGGAATCCAGTAGGAATCCAGTAGAACAACATGTCTGATCCGTCTCTCCTCTCTTTATAGAAACCTGATCATTATCTGGTATCGCTTCATACGTCACGCAGTGTGTGTGTGTGTGTGTGTGTGTGTGTGTGTGTGTGTGTGTGTGTGTGTGTGTGTGTGTGTGTGCTTGCGTGTGCGCTTGCGTGTGCGCTTGCGTGTGCGCGTGTGTGTACTGGTTCATATATGACGCTCTGCCACTCGTTCCACTCCTACAGACCAGGACAGAGGACTCTTCAGGACAGGTAAGGACTGCTGGAGCCTCAAGCCTCAAGTAACTACAACTAGTGACTAGAATTAGGGATGTCCCGATAACACTTTTTTGCTGACCGAGTACAAGTACGAGTACTTCATTTTGAGTACTCGCCGATACCGAGTACCGATACGAGTACAATTAATAATACAAAATGTCTTTAAATTATGTTTTTTTTTTTTTTTTTTTTTTATCAGATGTTCCTCACTTTTGTAACTTTTGATTGTAAACGTTTCTTCTTTTCCGACAACCAAACATATATTGACATCTTTCCTCAATCAGAGAGAGAGAGAGAGAGAGAGAGAGAGAAGGCGAAGCGGCGGAACACACAGGGTACTCGGGCGCTTTGTGAGCAGTATCTGGCGAGTACCAATACCGCAAAATAGGCCGGTATCGGGGCGAGTACCGATACCACGAGTACCGATACCCCATCCCTAACTAGAATGAGCCAGTCTTTTTAACGGCTCTTTGAAATGAACGGATCCCAGAGATCCGGCTCACTTCAAAGAGCCATAAATCCCATCTCTAGTGGCAGAGCAGCAGCGCGCACACACACACGCAGAGAGAGAGAGAGAGTTGAATGGACGCTGCTGCGCTCACAGCAGTAAAAGTTACAAAACTACTAAGCGACGATGTTTATCTGTCACAGAGGCATGGAGGATGTTTGCAACATGTTCCAACATTATCAAGCCATACGTCCAACACGCGACAAAATAAAGGAATAATAAGGCTAGAACAGGGAACCAGGCAGCTGATGATGATGTGTGGTACATGCTTATTTACCTATAGGCTACTGGACTGGTGGTTCTGCAACTTCTGCAGGTGTTGTTTAGTAATATTAGGCTGTGGCTACTGGGTTGTGGGTTCAGTTGGATGAACTGGACATTGTCTACTAGCTGGTATTGTCTTACTGTAGGCCTACTGTACTGTACTGTATGTAGTGTACTACTGTATTGTACTGATATCAGTTGTAGTGTGGGGATTTAAGGGGAGCAAATGCTAATTTCGTGCAATTTTGACTTAAAGCGCGAAATTTTGCACAGATGTAGCCCAGGGCTTGCTCTAATGATTTAGCTAGGGCGCCCGAGTCTGCGACCTTCGGGGTCGCCACAGCGGCCAAATCAAGTTGGGCTCCCATTGACTTCCTATATACAGGAGGAAAATACCCAGAATTCTTTTTTTCTGGGTATTTAAGGAGGATCTGAGGGGTCTAACTAGGGGTTTGTCATGATGCTGAATCCATTGCAGGCATTTGGTTTGCACAAAAAACATTCAGTGGGCTAGAAATGGCCTCAGAAAACAATACACGTATGGGTGAGTATTCATGTTAGTCGGAGGCCTTAGGGTTTTTTTTTCTCGTGCTAATCAGTCTAAAAGTGCAACATTTTGCACAGATGTAGCTCAGGGCATGCTCTAATGATTTAGCTAGGGCGCCTGAGTCGGCGACCTTCAGGATCACCACAGCACCAACAAAACTCTGAAAAGTGATGATTCATCACTTTTCATCACTAAAGTTGATGGGAGCCCAACTTGATTTGGCCGCTGTGGCGACCCCGAATGTCGCAGACTTGGGCGCCCTAGCTAAATCATTAGAGCATGCCCTGAGCTACATCTGTGCAAAATTTTGAACGTTTAGACTGATTAGCACGAGAAAAAAAAAAACCCTAAGGCCTCCGACTAACATGAATACTCACCCATACGTGTATTGTTTTCTGAGGCCATTTCTAGCCCACGGAATGTTTTTTGTGCAAAACAAATGCCTGCAATGGATTCAGCATCATGACAAACCCCTAGTTAGACCCCTCAGATCCTCCTTAAATACCCAGAAAAAAAAAATAATTCTGGGTATTTTCCTCCTGTATAGAAAGTCAATGGGAGCCCAACTTGATTTGGCTGCTGTGGCGACCCCGAAGGTCGCAGACTCGGGCGCCCTAGCTAAATCATTAGAGCAAGCCCTGGGCTACATCTGTGCAAAATTTCGCGCTTTAAGTCAAAATTGCACGAAATTAGCATTTGCTCCCCTTAAATCCCCACACTATTGGTTGAATAGACATGGTTATATAACCAGGACAGGTGTTCTGTGTTGTCTTGTACTGTATTCCTAAAATAGTTTTTTTTTCATCAAAAGGATGAGAGGAAATGTTGTGTGGAATAATTATGATCTTTGTCCAATTAACTCTCCTACTGCCAGATTATTTATTTATTTATTGGGTCTGGTGCCATAAAAAAGCGGCTTACCTTTGCGACGTTATAGTAGATAGACAGACATTTATTTATTTATTATTATTATTTTTTTTGATTGTGCAATAGTGCACTTTGGTCTGCCAGGCAGCAGAGGGCGGCGTCATGCGAGAATGAATGTGAATTTGCCTGTTATGTGTTGCCGTACATTCAGACCAGTCACTGGCCACAGAGCCTTACAGCCAGAGGAAATCAACAAGGAAGTGAATTGGTCTCCGTTGATGTTAACGCATAATGGATTTTTTACACCATCACCGCGGAAAATGTGTTTACAGTACACGGCGGCGCGACCCCTCATCAGCTTCAACAAGGTAAACGAACGAACGAACGAACGCGAACGAGCGCCGTATTGGCGCGGAGGTCTCTTGAGAATTGGGGCGAACAGGAACGTCCAAAGCAGTATAAGAGTTAAGGGGTAAATAAATGGGTAAAATAATTGTCATGATGACTAAAACTAGTCTAAAATGTCAAAAGTTTTTGTTTGTACTTAATCTTTAAGCAAAATTAATTATGACCGTCGAGGCGTGGACTTAAAATCACTGTTTTAATTGATGGCCTTCCTGCCCTGGAACTTGGCCTTTGTGCCCTCAAAAATATGACAACACTAAAGGCCAAGTGGCCTTGCCCCTAAAATGACGAAATTCTAGAACTGCTCAGCGTTGAAGACAGGGTTAAACAACAAAAAATGGGATTGACTTTCAAAATAGTAATTGCAAATCTTTCCTCCATCCCCTCAGTACCTGCAGTTCAAATGTCATCTAATTACTAAATAAAAGCCTGGGTTTCTGAGGCTAATCTAAGTACTGATCGATGTCTCTTTTTATTTTAGTTATGCCATCCTGCTGTGGACCCTTTTAAGTAAGTAATTCTCTCTCTCTTAGTCTTTTGTGTGTGTGTGTGTGTGTGTGTGTGTGTGTGTGTGTGTGTGTGTGTGTGTGTGTGTGTGTGTGTGTTTATTTTGACCAGTTGACCAGGGTGATGAAAATAAAAAGAATCAAGCAGTGCAGCAGGTGCTCTGAGTCTTTGATTGCACAGATATAAAGAGCTAGATGCCTCGTTCGCCTCTGCAGTTAATTGGAGCGATGTGCAAAAGTTCTAGACCGGACTTCCTGAAAAAACAAAGGGAACGCTGTCAGTCAAAGTGACTACTGGCCAATCACAGCGTGTCTTTTCCGTGACTTCTCCAAGGACCACAATTCAATTCAACAGAGCCAGTTCCGATGTTGCGCTGCTCAGCTGTTCTTATAGGCTGCATACGTAAAGACCAGCCCCCACCTGCCTCTGATTGGCTTACCAACTTCCGTATGTGTGACGCACGCGGAAGCAATGAACACGGAAGCGACGAAGATTCCCTTGGTTGCTCAATGCATACGCCCCTTAGCCGAAGGAGGCGTCTAGCTTTATATGTCTGTGTTTGATTGGACATATTCATATGGGACACACACACACACACACACACACACACACACACACACACACACACACACACACACACACACACACACAACACATAGTGTGGGGGGGGGGGGGGGGGGGGGCTAGATTTTTCACCCCCTGTCTCCCTATGATTTCCGCAGGCTATTATATTATTATCTGACTCTCCTCTGTCTCAGACACCGGCCACAGAGTTGCAGAGTTCGATTCCTGCAGGGGAGAAAGACCTCCCCTAGGCGTCGTTAAAAGATTGAAGGCTCCAGGACTGGCGGAGCTGGTCAGCCTCATGGAGGGAAGCTGCCACCAAAACCCCCAGAGAAAACAAAGTAACACACAGCAACATTTACAACAAAACGTTGCTCTCAAGAATGTTTTGAAAAATATTTTAAGCGAGAAACAGAAGCCGCAGTATCAGAAAATGGATTCTATTTGATGCGCTGGGGGAACGCCCAGCGCAACACTTGTGGAACGCTTTCAGCAGTCTGTAAACAAGGAAATACTTTGTTTTGAGTCAAATTATACATTTTATTGACTAGACGGGTATTATAAGCAGGATAACGACTGGCTCCCTGGTCACTCTCCAGAAATAACATTCCCTTCAGCCTGATAAGTCCCCTCAGCGAGTTAGCAAGCTGTCGGGATTATTTCTGGAGAACGACCAAAGGACCCAGTCGTTATCCCTTACATATTCTACATTAAAATGTAACCTCAGTTAAGGTCATTCTTCAGTCATGTTAATGATAGTCTCGCGAGGCCAGACTGTTGCCTACACGATTTGGGCAAATGCTCCCGGCATACAGTCTGGCAAACCGGAATAGAAATGATGAGTGCGAGATAAAGCGGATGTGACGCAACCGCTCCCTTGGTGCAGTAGCAATAACATGTCCTACTGGAAGCGTTGAGTCTCCTTTCAAATATTTTTGGGGTGTTATTTCGTCTTTCTCTAGTGTTGTTGGTGTTACCTCCATGATGTTTTCAAACGTTTTCTTAAACTATACACCCATAACAAGAATAGGCCGCTCGAATGACTTTGTCTGAGCTATTGTGTTTCTGTTATGTTTCCAATGGGACTACAGTTCAGTGCAGCAGTGGCTACTTCAGATAGTCGCCGTTCGGGAGCTGCCGTTCCAGACTCTATATAGCATTCGGAGATTGTGGAATAGTTGTCTGGCTACGCGAGACTATGTTAATGATATCTTGTGTCTACTTTGTGTCCTATAGAAAAGTCTCCTGTTGAAGCTTCACATCCAAAGAGAGACGCCTTCTTAAAATGTGAGTAGCCTATGTTGGTTTAGTGTGTGTGTGTGTGTGTGTGTGTGTGTGTGTGTGTGTGTGTGTGTGTGTGTGTGTGTGTGTGTGTGTGTGTGTGTGTGTGTGTGCGTGTGTACTTGTAGTCAACACAGCAGTGAAATGGTGGTTATTTTCTCTCTACAATAAACCTCTTTGCCGAAAATATCAGATCTACAAGCTCACATGTCATCATGATACCACACTTTGTGAGCTTGTAGATCTGCTAGCTTTTACACATTTTAAATATTATTTTGTAATCCGACTTTATTTATTCAAGAGCAAAAAATGTGGTGCGCTACTCCTCCCACAGTTTTTGCGCCACACATTATGTCAAATCGACCGGTTTCATCAGGAATCGTGTTCTTGCTTTTTCTGTCTAGAAATATTGTATAATTTAATTGATATTCATTTATTAGTGAATGAATTACCCCCATTGACTTATAATGAGAATCGGGAATTTGATAGTCCTTACCGCTGGTCCGTAATATACTTCCAAACTTAGTGGGAGGGGCCTATTAAAAAAAAAAAAAAAGAATCATCCAGTCAGCACCAAATTTGAATCACATGTCGAGGGTTGTCAGGGGTGTGGCACCAAGTTCTGGGCCCTGGGTACAAGGATTCACTGCAGGCCCCCCCCATGAACACATTATTTAGTTCAAGTTCAAGTACAAGTTCGCAGCGCGGCAAAATCGTGAACATTTGTGCAAGTCTTTGAATATTTCAAATCCTTCTAAGGTTTTTTGAAAAACCTATGTTTCTATGTCAGTGGTGCTCAAACCCCAAAATGATATGTATTTGGCCACAGACCCCCATCTCAAAATATTTAGTTCCAGGGACCCCCCATAAGCAAAATTTGAGTTACAAATGTTCGCTTAATAATTGCGACCAGCTGTCCGTCTGTCAGTCAGTCCGTCAGTCTGTCACATGTCACACTTTTGCCCTGCTCATATCTCCGCAAACTGTTGCCCCGATCCATGCCACATTTTACACACACACTCCTTGCCTGCACACACACTCCTTGCATCATCAACATGGATCTGTCCCATTTAGCGCCACCTTCAGGCCGATTTTTTTAAATACTTTTTGGACACTACTCCTACACATTTTGGCCTAAACTCACGCTGCGACCTAACGGTCGCTTATCTCCCGATTAGGGAGTCTTACTGGTACATAACGGTATATTAAAAGATTTGCACACATTTTCACGACTTTAAAAAAATAGCAGATCTTCAATCTCCCAGCATGGCACTCAGTGCCGCGCTGCAAATTTGTATATCTGATATTTTTCAATAGCTAAAGTATAAAATAATGAAGGCCCCTCCACTTTGGGGGGGTCCGCTCGGTGTGCCGACGGGCCGCTGTTCCGTCTAGCGTCGGCAGGTTAGTTACTCGTCCCGGTTACTGAGGTTATGTTTAGGGTTAGGGTTAGTTGCGACCGTCAGGTCGCAGTTACTGTCAAAACCTCGACCAGCTGTCCGTCAGTCTGCCACACGTCACACTTTTGCCCTGCTCATATCTCCGCAACCGTTGCCCCGATCCATGCCAAATTTTGCACACACATTCCTTGCCTGCCAAACCACAACCTCCACCCATCAATTCTCACATGGCCCTCTTCTAGCGCCACCATGAGGCCGATTCTTGCAAAACACATTTTTGGACACTGCTCCTACAATTTTTGCCCTAAAATCACGCAAATCGGTACACCGTTTGTCTACACTCATCTCATCAACATGGATCTGTCCCATTTAGCGCCACCTTCAGGCCGATTTTTTAAAACACATTTTTGGACACTGCTCCTACAGATTTTGCCCTAAAATCACGCAAATCGGTACACAGTATGTCTACACTCATGTCATCAACAATCACGCTGTGTGTTTGTGTGTGTGCGAACATGTGTGTGTGTGTGTGTGTGTGTGTGTGTGTGTGTGTGTGTGTGTGTGTGTGTGTGTGTTTGTGTGGGTGTGTGATATGTTTAACCACTTAAACCCCAGCATCCATATTGTGGAAAATCTTTAGCTGAAAACAGCAGATCTACAAGCTCACAACGTGATGCAACGCGTAGTACAGAGTCCTGAGGGACTCCGGTCAACCACATGGTGTTTAAGTGGTTAAAATGTAGTTTTAATGTTGGTGTATATTATATAATAACATGGTGTATATTATTTAATAACATGTTGGTGTATATTATATAATAACATGTTGGTGTATATTATATAATAACATGGTGTATATTATATAATAACATGTTGGTGTATATTATATAATAACATGTTGGTGTATATTATATAATAACATGGTGGTGTATATTATGTAATACCATGTTGGTGTATATTATATAATAACATGTTGGTGTATATTATATAATAATAATATATAATAACATGTTGGTGTATATTATATAATAACATGTTGGATTGGTGTATATTATATAATAACATGTTGGTGTATATTATATAATAACATGTCAGTGTATATTATATAATAACATGTCGGTGTATGTTATATAATAACATGTCCTCATTAGAGTCATCAGGTAGAAAGTGTTTAATTATATATTAATTATATAATAACATGTCCACAATACAGTCATATTGTAGAAAGTGTTTCGTTAGTTGTAATATTTTATCATGTGTTTTTCTCCCAGATGCCTCTCCTCTGTCATGGGACCCAAACACAGTGAACAGATACCTCATCCTATCAGAGGACAACAGGAAGGTGACTCATACACGACAATACCAAGGTTATCCTGAACATTCAGAGAGATTTAACCAATACCCTCAGGTGTTGAGTAGAGATAGTCTGTCTGCACGTGCACGCTCTTACTTTGAAGTAGAATGCACTGGAGATGATGTTTTTATAGCAGTCAGTTATAATGACATCAGCAGGAAGCAGGAGGTTCAGGCAGGCTTGGGATGGAATAGTCATTCCTGGGGGTTAGCTTGCAGGGGTCCTGATGGTGCTAAACGCTACGGGTTCCTTCACAACAGCATGGAGAGAGCAGTGTCAGGACCTGCTTCCTCCACAGGGAGTATCAGGTTCAGTGTGTTTGTAGACCACCCAGCAGGAGTTCTGAGTTTTCTCACTGTCGATGTTGAGAGAAACACAATGAGTCTCCTTCATACAGAGAGAACCAAATTCACAGGACCTCTCTATGCAGGGATATATGTTACTGGATCTACAGCAAAGGTGTGTAAGATCTGGTAAACATGTTTAAACTCTTAAACCCTCTATAACAGCTGACCAGGGTTCCCCAGGGCTCTGTACTTGGTCCGCTCCTTACCCCCCTCTACGCTAAATATCTTTGCCTAAAATATCTGATCTACAAGCTCAAGGTAGTGTTGATTTTGACAGCACATTTTGGTGTAGTTTTAGTCATAGTCTTTTAAATAAAAGGCGTTGTAAAGGCTGAATTTACACTTAGTTGCGTGCTGAAAATAGCCGATCTACAAACTCATGACGCGTCGCATGTTGTGATCAGCAACCAAAGATAAAAAACAGTTTTTGTTGACTAAATTGTCATTATATTTAGTCATAGTTTTAGTCATCATATCTTTTCATTTAGTTTTCATCAGTGAAAAAAGAAGTCGACGAACATTCTTCGTCATAGTTTTGTAGATCTGCTATTTCTGTCTAATGTTCTCCCCAGCACAAGGACGCTAGGGTTCATGTGGTTACAAACTTTCACCCTGGTGTTCCTAGTTTATACCAATAAAAGCAAACACAAATAAATACATAAACAAACAGGAATGAATAAATAAATAAATAATACTTAAAAATAAATGTAGCAGATCTACAAGCACACATTGCGTAATAATAATAATAATAGCAGAATTTATATAGCGCATTTCTGAGTACTCAAAGTCGCTTTGTGTTTGTGTGTGCGGCAGATAAAAACAACAACTTTATTAGGAAAAAAATAGGATAAGATAAGAAGATACAGTAAAAACAATAAAACAAGAATAGGTCCGAGGTCAGCTGGGACTTTATTCTTTAACTATTGAAAAACAGCAGATATACAAGCTCACAGCGTGGCACCGAGTGCCGCGCTGCGAGCTTGTACATTTGCTATTTTTGAAAATGTGTTCAAATCTTTGAATATCTTTGAACATTTGTAACTCAAATTTTGCTTCTGGGGGGTCCCTGGAACTAAAAGTTTTGAGATGGGAGTCTGTGACCAAATACATATAATTTTGGAGGTTCTTCACATGAAAAGGTTTGAGCACCACTGACATAAAAACATAAGTTTAAAAAAAAAAAAAATTGAAGGATTCGAAATATTCAAAGACTTGCACAAATTTTCACAATTTAAAAACATGTTTTAGATCTACAAGCTTGCAGCAGTGCCGCGCTGCCTGTGAGCTTGTAGATCTGCTATTTTTCAATAGTTAAAGCACAAAATAATAATAATTAATTCCCAGTCTAAATGGGTTAAACCTCCTCCCCCTATTACTACTGGGGGTCCTCAGAGTTACTACAGGGACCCCTAGGGGGTCCTTAGAGTTACGGGGGTCCTCCAAATCTTTGTGCGATAGGGTTCATTTTTCCCAGCATCTCTATTGTGAGGAGAACATTCAGCAGAGCTTTGGTGTAGAGGAGAAAAAGAGCAGACCAAGTACAGAGCCACAGGTCAAAGTTCACTGAGTATTGAGGGCTTTAAATGTGTGAAAATACACATGATCATGAATCCATGCATGGCCATGCATGGTCTGCTTGTGCACAGGAGGCAAGTTGGCACCTCGACAGAGTGCAGTTTAGTTTAGTTTTTTCTTTTTTTACTTCTATGTTTTCATTTGAGTTCTTATTTGATTTTAAATCAGGGTTTGCTAGTCTAGTTTAATTTTGTCTAGTCTAGTTTAATCTAGTTTAGGTTAGTTTAGTTTGATAACATGTTTGATCCCAGTCAGTCTTTCTATGAGCTACTGATCACCTGATGTGAATTACTGATCAAATCAAATGTGTTTCATTTTGATTATTCTTTTCTCAAAAATAATGTGTTTCGTTTGGATTATTATTTTCTCATAAATAATGTGTTTCATTTTGATTATTCTTTTCACATAAATAATGTGTTTAATTTTGATTATTCTTTTCACATAAATAATGTGTTTCATTTTGATTATTGTTTTCTCATAAATAATTCCTTTGTGTTTCTGAACTTCTGTGCTGTTTGCATTCAGATGTTTATCTTTCTTTCTTTTTTCTATTTTTCATTTCATGTTCAGCTTTTAGTAGTTTGTGAGTTTTTGTTAGCCTGGTAAACTGACTCCTCCTGCCTTCTGATTCCAACGGAGAGTCTGGTTTACCAGGCTAGGGTTTTGCTAGTTTAGTTTAGTTTAGTTTAGTTTAGTTTAGTTTAGTTTAGTTTTCATGCACACAGGACCGTTGCGTCTCTTTCCGTTTGCTGCATGATTAAAACGCATTGGATTTGGTGTGCAAGGCTGTGCGGAATCCACACTGCGGATCCGAAGAGGAGTCATAAAAGGAGTCAATGTGTTTTTACCGCATGCGACAAGACGCACAAATCGAACTGGGTTCGATCAGGAAAAAGAACGCACAGCCGCAGCCACCTGCCGCATGGCAAATTTGGAGCTGGTGTGCATGAGGTCATAGAGAATCATTGTTTTCTTAAAAAAAAAATGGGATCATCAGTTTTTTCTTTGCGAGAAAAACGTGTCTGTGTGCAAAGGGCTTAAGTTTGTATGATTTCAGTTTTTATTGTAATGTATTGGTGGTCGGGGATGAGATTCAAAAACCAAAAAAAAATAATAAAATGAATTGAATAAAATATCAGACCAGGCTCGTTGGACATCATTCTTTCTGTGTTGACAAATGTTGTGTTGATAAATATTTTATCTAGTAATAATAATAAAAATACACTTACACATGTAACGCCTCAATGTCATTAGCTGACCTGCTGTGATATAACATTGTTGACTGTCACCTTCCATATGACCAAGACAGCCATATATGGGCAGTCATTATGGAGATTCCTGATGTCATGAATAGTAAGTAGAGATGATCCCATCAGCTTTTCTGGAACCGATCACCGATCACTTAAGTCTGATCACCCAATACCGATCAATCACCAATCCAAGTGGGGCAATATTATTGTTTTAGTATTAGTATGTAAACGGTCACAACTTGACCGTATCGCTGTCTGTCTATCTGTCTGTCTATAACGCCTGACACTGTGGTTCTATGGGTTTGACACTCTTACTCTGACATCACACTCTGCCTTCACTGTGATGTCAGGGGAACCACACTAACAGAATCCCTTTTATAACCGTGATGTCATCAATATTAAGCCCATATCTAACAGGACTTCATATGGGAATGCCCATATATGGAGGCCACATCGGCCACATACCACACTAACAGAATCCATATATGGCCAAGACAGCCCACATCTGTGTGGCTGGTTCTACAGACAGGGATTTCCATGTATGGGGATAAAAGGGATTGTATGTATGATGTCAGGTGTCATAGGACTTTCACATAACGAATAACTCAGTAAGCATGTTTGGTCTCTCACAGCATATCTCCATATACAGTACATGGATCTCCATATATGGTTACCAGGGTCTCATTGATTAATCGCTTGAACAATTTTAGTCCAGGGAAATTCCTGTGTGTGAACCCATAGGCTGGAGGGGCACAAGATTCCACAACCAAGGGCTGGAGGGGACAGTGACACACTGTAGCCAATTAACTGCTGGACGAGCGTAACCGTGACAACACAGTAGCCAATGAACTGCTGGAGGGGCGTAACCATGACAACACTGTAGCCAATCAACTTCCGCAATTCGGGTCGCTGGTGTCAGCCGTGTTGCTTTGAGCAAGGCAGGACTCCTGTCCCACATACAGTCTACACCAGGGGTCTTCAACAGGGGGTCCGGGACCCCTAGGGGGTCCTCAGTGTTACTACTGGGAGTGCTACAAATCTTTGTGTGTTAAGAACTTAATTTTTGAGCGGTGCAAACCGCTCCTATAGACCGCTTTTTTACCAAAATTATGTGGTCATTAATGATGATGACATGAGTTAGCTAGACCAATGAAACACCTCGATTCTGTTGATTTGTCCATGATGTCATAGGCACAGAGGCACCCGATTGGTTCACCCTGATTTAGAACGCGTTTAGGCCGCAGAAAATACGTCATAAAAAATTATGTCATAGGCACGGAGGCACCCGATTGGTTCACCCTTTAGGCCATTGAATTTGAATTTCAAAATTGTATTAGATGAATATCACTAATAAGCGATAAAATAACCACACTTTTAGACGGACTGTGGATAATTTCACAGGTTATAAATGATAGGCAACTAATACAAGTTTAAAATAAAAATAAACAGCTTTTGGAAAAAAATGATGATGATAAAATGAGTTAACTAGACCAATGAAACACTTTGATTCTGTTGATTTCGCCATGATTTCATAGGCACAGAGGCACCCGATTGGTTCACCCTGATTTAGAACGCGTTTAGGCCGCAGAAAATACTTCATAAAAAACGATGTCATAGACACGGAGGCACCCGATTGGTTCACCCTTTAGGCCACTGCATTTGAATTTCAAAATTGTATTAGATGAATATCACTGATAAGCGATAACATAACCACACTTTTAGACAGACTGTGGATAATTTCACAGGTTATAAACAACAGGCAGCTAATACAAGTTTAAAATACAAATGAACAGACTTTGAAAAACTAAAATATTCATCTTCTGGCCTCTTCTCGCCTCTCTGGAGGCCTCTCTCGAAGTAAATAAGGTCAAATATCATTATGACACTCTTACAAGTTACAATCTGTAGCTTGGTCGACTAACTGACGAAAAATGACGAACAGACCTTGACAAACTAAAATATTCATCTTCTGGCCGCTGTCGTTCTGCACCATCTTGAAGAAGGATCTTTTTTTCTAGAACATCCTGACTCAAGGTCTGTGGTTCTGGAATCTCCTTGACAAGGGTCTGTGGTTATTTTGTCTCCTTGCCCAGGGTCTGTGTTTCCGGAGCCTGCTGGCCCATGCTCTTCGGGCACTTACAGAAGGTCTTCCTGAAAGATTCAGCCAAGTCAGTGGTCTTGAACATAGCTGCCAGCTGTTCTACTTGGCCCTCACCCTCTGAGTAGTCTTTGGCGGTCCAGACCAAGGCCTTGGCTGATGATCTCATGGGTTTGAGCTCCATGGCCTGGGAGATGGTGTGGTTGGCACACACCTTTAGCACCTGCTCACGCCTCATCAGGATGCGGTAGAAGTGTTTGACAGGGTGAAAGAGAATTTTGATTTTGCCCACTCCTAGTATTGAATTTTGGCTAATTTATGGTTAGAACAGCTAGCTATTGATTGATCATGGCCACACACACACACACACACACACACACACACACACACACACACACACACACACACACACACACACACACACACACACACACACACACACACACACATATATATATTAACCACATTTATATGTAATGTGTGTAATAATAAAGATATTATTTAATATCTTCAATTTAAAAGGGAAAAGCATTTATGATTATTTAAAGAAAAGGCTTGAAAATCGAAGTCCACAATGTATCATACTCCCTAAATATTTTTGCACCGCTCACTTCGCACGGGTGCGATTTTTTCTACACTAACCACTTGAAACCTTATATCCCTATTCTGTGTGGAACATTAGCCAAGAATAGCCGATAGTGATGCGCGGGCCGACCCGTTGCCCGCGGACCCCGCGAACCCTGGTCAAGATTTCAGACTCAATCGGCGGGCGGCGGGGAGGGCGCGGGTTATCACCACTCTCATGTGCAAACAATAAATACGAATAATCACCTTTCATAAACCAGACTCTCCTCAGAAGGCAGGAGGAGTCAGTTTACTAGGCTAATAATCACCTGCTCGGTGCTCTTATTTTCCTTTTATTCATAATAAGAGTAGGCTAATAATAAGTATAAGAATACAACGGTTTGAATACACTTGAATTGATCGAGAGGGAGTGCGTTTTAAAATGCGTCAGAGAGGCTTGGAGCGGAGCGGAGGACGCTCTGCAAACCGTGTCTGTGAGCGAGGCGCAGACATGGGCTGACATGGCTGCGTCTCAAGTCCTTAAATTCGATCCTATATCCTACACCACTTTCCTATTTCTTTGTTTTCCTTGCTTGACTAGCATACAAGCAAGGATATAGGAACTAGGACATAGGATTTGGTTTAAAGACCCAATGAAATGACTATTTTGGGTCTTTTATTTTGAAGTTTCAGTTTGAAGAGGAAGCCTGTGTGTTTCTGAACCTATCCGAGGGGACCAGCCTTTCAGGCGATGGGATTTAAAATCTGAGTAATGGGAGTAATGGGAGCCAGCAATGGGAAACAAACAGGTGAATGTATAAAGGTTCATTTACTATATGCAAGCGGACCTGTCTATGTCATCACTTTTTGAATTTCTGTTCACAGGAAGTAATTAAGAATGGCCTATTTAGGGACCTTTGATATAAATATACACACAAATTGTTTATTTTCTATTTTTTTTGGCTTAGTGTTAGGTATGGCCATATTATCACTACAGATATGCTCTAAAAGTGTGAAAAACATATTTTTGATTTCACCCTGTCTTTAAGGACTTGAGGCGCATGGTCCGCTGACAGACGCTGACCTGCTGAGCAGAGCAGAATGCAGTCGCTGATCAGGATGTTTGTCCAGAAAGAGCGAATACACTTCCCGGCACTGCTGTCCCTCTGTCTGTCATCCACACAAGTCTGTTCATTGCGACCGTAGGTCGCACTTACTACAGAAAGCTCCACCAGGTGTCCGTGCGTCAGTCAGTCAGTCAGTCCGTCCGTCCGTCCGTCCGTCACACGTCAGACGTCACACTTTTGCCCTGCTCATATCTCCGCAACCGTTGCCCCGATCCATGCCAGATTTTGCACACACACTCCTTACCTGCCAAACTACAACCTCCAAGGACCCCCGGAGTTCCAGGGACCCCCAGGTCCCTGGGGGACCCCCAGGTGTAAAAAAAATACCAAATGTGCAAAAATGACCAAATGACCACCCCCACGGGGCTGCTCACGGGGAATTCCCGGGGACCACCCACTCCTGCTACTCCAGAACGGATGCAAAAGTGGTGGCGCCCCCAGTGGAGGACCCCCTCCACTGCAGCTCACATAAAATGCCCTAACTCGGCCTAGGAGCGTCCGGGAGAGCCGGGGCCGGTACCTATTCGTCCGCCAAGGCAACGCGGAGACCCCACCCCTCATTTCTCACATGGCCCTCTTCTAGCGAGACCTACGGTCGCTTATCTCCCGATTAGGGAGTCTTACTGGTAAATAGGCTACTTTGTGTCAGTTAAGTTATATCACCTGCCAGTCAAAGATACAAACGTTCTCAAGTGCGACGGATTTTGAGATTTTTTACTGAATGAACCACATTCACCTCGAGTCGAGACTCGCCCTCATCTCTCGAATTAACCTGGTGATTAATCAATAAACAACTGGATTTAATATTGTCCGTCTTTTGCTGTCTGTTTGAAGTGCGAGGCGCTGTAGGCAATACATTTATGATTGATATGAAACTTGAAACGCCATTCATGCCCCGACGATGCCCCCGATGTTAGAGAGATTAATGAACGTCTTTGAATGAATGTCTTTTAGCTGTCAAATAATTCTAGCCTAAAGAACCATATTTTGCTTGTTTATAGCCCATGACAATATTGTGTAGACTTTTAGGGTACTTAGAAGAGCTGTGTAAGATGAGCTATTGTGGTGATGATTATCCTCTTTTTTTTATGCGGGCCGCGGGCGGGTAGGGTCGTTAATTTGTATATTTTTCTGCGGGTTGCGGCAAGGCGGATTACGTTCTGTTGGTGGTGCGGGTTATGAAAAAAACCTGACCCACGCATCACTAACAGCCGATCTACAAGCTCACAACGCCTCACGCTGCGAAGCATTGTGAGCTTGTAGATCTGCTAATCTTGGCAAAGAGGTTTGGTGTAGTGAAAATAAAAGCCGACTAAGTATTGACAGTTCAAGTGGTTCAGTGTCTAAAATACACATTAAACCAACAACCTACACTGATGATTGCTGTCAAACAAGTCTAAGCTGGCTAGTCTTTGAAGGCTATACAACGGGCTGACCTCATGCTTCCTTCTATGCATGAGGAGTCCAATTTGCTTCTTTCCACCTGACAGTGGGGATTTCCCTGGGATGGACGTAGCATGTGGAAGGAACTCGTTATTCCAACCAGTTCCTTTCCCCTCCATCAGGCGCCCGGCTGGCCAGGGGGAGGCATTATTGAGACCAGGATTACTGCATGTTTTTGTGAGGGTATCAACCCTAGGAGACACGGGGAGAACATGCAAACTCCACACAGAAAGGCCCTATCGCCAACCCCACCTAGGGTGTGGGTGCTGATGACGCGGAGGGAGGAACACGCTGCCAGCACCCACACCGTTCCCCGGCAGGGAATCAAACCCGGGACCTTCTAGCTGTGAGGCGAAGCGCTAACCACTGCACCACCGTGCCCCTAAAAAAAGGGATTCTGTTAGTGTGGTTCCCTTGACATCACAGTGATTGCAGAGCGATGTCTAATGATAACATCAAACCAAGACAAACAGACGGTCGCTAAAAGACAGCAATGCATAAATGTATAAAATATGTATGTAACACACAGTATGACCTACACAGAACCAAATCAACCAACAGTGTCACAGTATGACCTACACAGAACCACATCAACCTACAGTAGCCCCGTTTATATGGACACTTCTAATCGGGTTAAAACAAGATTTTAAATAAACCCGAGCAGAAATGTTGTAAACTCTTCCCAAGTTCCCATGTTCTTTTTTAAACTGTTTAGTTTTAATGTTCTTAATGAAATGCTCTTGATGTTTGCTGAGTCGGTGCACCCGGATACTATCCTGGTGTCAGTATCCTGGGTTAGTGTTTTACTCAGTATTTTAATTTGTATCACCACTGTGTCCTCCCCTCTGTGGGTCCTGCTGGAAAGTCCAGGAAAATGACACTGGTATAATCTAAAATCCAAGTCACTGTCCCTCTGTGGTATAATCCACAGCTAGCCGGCAAATTGCAACACTAGATTTTCTTTAATCAGTTGAATCTAGGGTTGCAATACCTCCCATAGGCAGCCAATGCATCAAAACAGTTTTTTGCTATCTGATTGTATTAAACAATGTCAAACTCACTAATATGGCTGAATGGAAAGCTTGGAGTATCCTCTTTCTATCTGCAAAGTGTTTGTTTCATAAAAACCCAGTTTATACATGTTATGAGCTATTTTCTATCAAGAAATTCATTTCTGGTGATTATTCTTTCTAAGTGCTGGAAGCGCTTGTGGGAAGTCAGCGGTCCTGTGTAGTGTACCACCTGGTTGTGAATGTCACATAGCCTAATGCAGGAGGCAGCGGGACATGGTGTTATAGAAGGTTCAAGGTTCAAGGTTGTACTTTATTGTTACTCTTAATCTTTTGTACAGGTACATAAGAGTAAAACTTATTTTAGTTCAGCTTCCTTCAGACAATGTAGTGGTAGCCTATATATGTATTAAAAAAAACAGCAGAACAAAACAAAAAAAACACAAACATCTAATATATAAGTATATAAGTAATACATATAATGTATTACTTACAATATATAAGTAATAATGGCTTGGGAAAGAAAGAGTGCAAAAGATAAAAGAGCAAAGAGAATGTAAAAAGCATCCTCAGCTGTACATGTGCATAAAGTTTGGTATATTGTATACACCAATGGCATTATTTTTCCGTACTAGCTACTGTACAATAACATTTTGTAAAAAGCTTCACAGTGTGTTACATGTTAGCCTAACCCTAACCCGAACCCATGTGCAACAGTATATATATATATATATATATATATATATATATATATATATATATATATATATATATTAGGGCTGGGACTTTAACTGATTAATTGCGATTAATTAATTACAGAAAATTAACGTGATTAAAAAAATTAACGCATTTTAATCGCACTTAGTTTTTGCACCACAGAACCTTCAGTTTCGGGCATACTGATCATAGCGATACACCAACCAAGAAGAGACAACAAGCGCAAAGGGAGAAGTAGCCGATCAGAGCGCTGTGCTTGGCCCAGTGGATGCAAAATTTCGTTGATTCCCTCGTACAACAAAATGTGTTTTACTTGAAAGAAAATGCTTCTCAGGTCAAATATCAATGTGCGATTAAAATGCGATTAATTGCGATTAATTAATCACAGAGCCTGTAATTAATTAGATTAACATTTTTAATCGCATCCCAGCCCTAATATATATATATATATATATATATATATATATATATATATATATATATGTGTGTGTGTGTGTCAGCCTCACAGTAACTATTTTGTACTGTTGGTGAGGCTCAGCATAATAGTGCAGGGAGGGGAAGTGGGGTGGGGGGGATGTCGGGGGGGAGGGGGGGATGGGTCGGCTAGTGATTCTTTTTGCTCTGGACCGTTCTCATCTTTGACAGTTTGTTCATGTGCCTGATAGTTTCATTGTTTGTGGAAAGAAGCTTTTTTGCAGTCTGTTGCTAGTAGCTTTGAGACTGCGTAGCCGCTTTCCTTTTCGTCGTACAGGGCTTGGATTGGTGGGAGATCGCATCGCTGATCCGTTCGGCTGTCCGCACAACCCTCTGCATGGCCTTGCGGTTGAGGTCAGTGCAGCTGCCGTACCATGCAGTGAAGCAGCCAGTCAGGATGCTCTCTGTGGTGCCTCTGTAGAAAGCTCTTAGGACTTTGAGGCCCATCCCAGCCTTCTTCAGCTTTCTGAGAAAGTAGAGGCGTTGTTGTGCTTTCTTGACAACCCGCTCTGTCTGCACTGCCCAGGTAGTTAGGGAAAGTTAGCCTCTAGCTTCATCAATCTGGGAACTAAATCTAAATGACTAGCTTTCTTCACAAATGTGTTCTACTAGGTGTCAACTATCACCTCTCAACTTTGTCAAATCCAACTCCCTTGAAATACTTTGTGGGAGCCAATCAAAGTTTTGGGTATCCCGAGGGCCTGGGATTAAAGGGGAAAAAATAAAAAATGGCCAATATGAACGTATGAGGTGTGTAATTTTGGTATTTTTGGGCTGCTGAATCCATTCCAGCCATTAGTTTTCAGTTAAAATGACTCCTTGGCCATAAAATAGGCCACACCTAATTTGGTGTGTCCATGAGACATATAATATTGGCAATAAAAAAAAAAGTTGGAGTAGTGTTTGAATTCATGAAAACTATTCAAGATCAGGTGGGTAATCACACATGACACACAGGATAACATGATACAATCTGACAAGGAACATTCAAAAACAGGGTTTAAAACATAGGGACTAACAGGACACAGGTGAACTCGAATGACATGATTGGCTAAGCCTTAGCCAATTAGGCCTTTTTTATGGCCAAGGAGTATTTTTTACTTATAACTAATGGTTGGAATGGATTCAGCAGCCCAACAATACCCTAATTACACACTTCATATGTTCATATTGGCCATGTTTTATTTTTCCCCCTTTAATCCCAGGCCCTGGGTATCCCGATACCCCCAACTTTGATTGGCTCCCACAAAGTATGTCAAGGGAGTTGGGTTTGACAAAGTTCAGAGGTGATAGTTGACACCTAGTAGAACACATTTGTGAAGAAAGCTAGTCATTTAGATTTAGTTCCCAGATTGATGTAGCTAGAGGCTAACTTTCCCTAACTAAGGTAAGATCCTCAGAGATGTGCACTCCCAGGAATTTGAATTATTTTACCCTCTCCACTGCAGCGCCCCCGATTTGGAGGGGTGAGTGGTCTCTATGAGGCCTTCTGTAGTCAAAGATGATCTCTTTTGTCTTGTTCACATTGAGAGCGAGGTTGTTCTCCTGGCACCATGATTCCAGGTTATCCACCTCTCTCCTGTAGGCTGTTTCATCGTTGTTCGTGATCAGGCCAATGACTGTGGTGTCGTCCGCAAACTTGATCACTTGGTTCGAGCTGAACAGGGCCACACAGTCGTGGGTGTACAGGGAGTAGAGAAGGGGACTCAAGACGCATTCCGAAGAAGACGAGCACTTCTGAAGTTCAACACTTAGAAAAAAAACATGTCTAGCAAACAACTGTTTTGATGCATTGGCTGCCTATGGGAGGTATTGCAACCCTAGATTCAACCGATTAAAAAAAATCTAGTGTTCCAATTTGCGGCTAATCCACAGCTAGGTCCAAGAGGCAGAGCAAAAGTCTCAAACAGTTGCTGAGTCAGTTTTCAGTCCTGCCACATGCCTCTACTGCTTGGGACGGCCTGCACAAACACCTGGAATGGCACCATGGTTCATAGTCTACAGTAGTGGTCCCTGGGAGACGAGAACCACGTTCTGCCCGTGTGCAGACGGCTCAGAACCGTCATAGGGGTGCGCCTGGACTTCTTGTGAGTGCTGTGAGTGCTCGACTTTGCTTTTCGTTTAATTCCATGACCTGTATTGAGGGTACAGAAACAACAGCAACAAGGTATCACTGAATTGGCCACTAGATGTCACCCTGGTGTCTTTTTCAGTTTATCTTTATGATTAAGCTATGTGTATTTGTAATCCGGAGTGTTTCACACCTGAGAATATACAACATGGAATCAAATGGATGAATCTTTTTACCTGTCAGTTTTGTAAAGATACACTTCGTGTTCATTTCCCTCAAATTGTCAGATTTGATTAGATTTTGTTTGTTTTGTTCTTTGTTTAGCTATGACTAATTATCTTATATATATGGGAATTAGTATCATGTCAGTAAATCAGTGTCATAAATACCAAATATTCTGAAGAAAACTTGGAGACTGACATTCAGTCATAGTTTTTTGATCAAATGAAAAAGAAAAAAAAAAATAGAAGCAGTGCTCTTCCGAGCACAGGTCTCCACCAGGTCAGGTAGGTCCTGGCGGCGCTAAATGTGAAAAGGGTGCCATGTCCTCTTTGGCCTTTTAGGGCAATGTGACCCTGCGTGCATGACTTGAGGCATTTTGTTCCAAAAATGTGTTTGGAAAAAGTCGACCTGCTGGTGGCGCTATAACAGGCCACTAAGAAAAGAGTGTAATTTGTTCCTTGACCTAGTGGGAATGTGCGTGCAGAATGTCTCTGTAATCACAAGCTGCGTTCATGATTTAAGTGATTTTGTTCAAAATGGACCAATCCTGCAAACTTTGGAAGCCAATGTTAGCCAATTAGGATGGAATATGAAATATCGGACAGATCTGTCTTGATCTCATGACTATAGAGATACTGTGTAGAAAACAGCCTCCTGGTGGCGTTAGAACAGGCCCATGTGAAAAATGTGGGGCAGAGGTTCTGAATTGGTATCCTATTGTGATACTTGCTTTGGCAATGTAAATGTATGTTTTCTCATGCCAATAAAGCTCCTTTGAATTGAATTGAATTGAATTGTGTGCACAGTTTGGCAGCGACAGGGCCAACGGCGCCGGAGATTAGCTGGTAACGGACGGACGGACGCACAGACGGACGGACAGTGGCGAAAACATACTCTCCCCCATGGCGTCGGCGGGTGGAGACAAAAATCAGGCAGACGGACATACATGGCCCACAGAGAGTCATATTTCCTGATCTTGACCGACTAGCAATAATAAATACCACACAGACATTACTGTGGAGATAAGCTATCTTTACAGAATTGTAAAGAGTGTGTATTGTTTCATCGTTATCAGCATTAGATAACTTTGAATACAGATTAGTTGTTGGCAAACAAATTGCAAAAGTAACGGGAGCCTCGTTGAGTTTTGGGGTAATGTTGCACATTTGCCTCGCGCCAGTCTGATCATAGTTACTGTACAGCAGCTCTCAAAGAACTTCATTTGTTAGTTGAGATCATGTTCATTGAGAGCTACAGGTCACTTTACCTGATAGTAAGGCAGTAGTGCTTTGGGGGCCGGACGGGGCCGGACGCCGTGTGGCCGGAAATATTTCCCCACATGCACGTGCACGGACGGCACCGAACGGTGCACGACCGTGTAAACGCGTGCATACCCCCCCGCGAGAGCCGCGACAACCCCCAACCCCGCGAATCCACGATAACTGTCTACAAGCAATACTTTAATCAGTGGCTACTACTATGTATAACAGGTTTCTAGTGGTGAATGTGTGAGCGTCCTCAAGCCTCTATTCATATGGATATAGCCTACTTAGGTTTCCAGCTGTGACTGTGTCGATGTGTTTGTGTCCTCATCCATTACAGTGGTATTTAGTGTTTGAGATTCGTTCAAGCCAAGGCAAACTTTGTTTCTCTATCCTACTGCAGCGCTGTATTTTCTAAATGAATTTAAAGAAAGTAGAACATAAAATCTTAAGTAACAATGCAAATGTAATTAAGACTAGAAAACTATTGTTTTCCCACCATTAGATCTGCTGACATCCTTTCTATCTAAATAGCCTCTAGAGGCGCGTGCACGCGCGTGCACGTGACGTCAATAAATGACCGTCCGCCCGGAAAAAAAAATCCCAAAGCACCACTGTAGTAAGGGGAACATAAGAACACCTGCAAAGTAAATTGTTACCAAGAAATGTCTTCACCAAAGGTGTGTAATAATATGTATGTAACCCACAGTGTTGCTGGCCTCTCTACACACCCTTGGACTCTGCGTTGTGTTTTTAGTATTAATGAGATGGGTTGTTGTGCGGAGAGAAGGGCTTACAGGTAGTTTGCAATTGTATTGAGTTAGCTAGTTCTGTATAACTCTCAGGTGATTAAGGTAGTTTGCAATTGTACTGAGTTAGCTAGTTTGGTATCTATGGGAGCTTTTTAGCTGTAAACCCCATTGTTTCTGATCTGACTCTGTGAGTGGCTGGCCTGTTCCCACTTCCTCCCCCCAATGAGCATGTCACACTGCTTATAAAGGGAGGCATTGGAGTGGCCTGTACAGTCATGGCTCAGGAGGGACACATGGAGCACAGCTGGAAACTCTCAGGTGATTACTTTAACATTTAGAAGCTTTCATTGATTTAGAGCTTACAGGTAGTTTGCAATTGTATTGAGTTAGCTAGTTCTGTATAACTCTCAGGTGATTAAGGTAGTTTGCAATTGTACTGAGTTAGCTAGTTTGGTATCTATGGGAGCTTTTTAGCTGTAAACCCCATTGTTTCTGATCTGACTCTGTGAGTGGCTGGCCTGTTCCCACTTCCTCCCCCCAATGAGCATGTCACACTGCTTATAAAGGGAGGCATTGGAGTGGCCTGTACAGTCATGGCTCAGGAGGGACACATGGAGCACAGCTGGAAACTCTCAGGTGATTACTTTAACATTTAGAAGCTTTCATTGATTTAGAGCTTACAGGTAGTTTGCAATTGTATTGAGTTAGCTAGTTCTGTATAACTCTCAGGTGATGTCCTCCTTCCGGAGGACATCATGACGACAGGACCTCAAACCCACGGGAACGAGGGAGGGTTCTGTCTGACCACAGCATCCCACCCAATGCACTCATGCGTTGTCGGAGACCATTTGTAATGGGGACCTTCAACGCATGCACAGTGAGAGAAGAAGCTAGACTGGTGGAATTGGCACACTGTGCTGAAGAGCAGGGGGTAGAGATCCTGGGAGTCCAGGAACACAGAAGAGTCCACACTGTTGACCCCACTGATGACCAGATAGTTGACCAGATAGTTTACCGCAAAGTGGAGAAACGCACGTTCATCACTGCATCTGCGTGGCGAAACGGGGCCCAGGCTGCAACAGGGGGTGTAGGACTAATGCTGGGTTCTCTGGCGCGCAGGGCCCTTCGACGGGTTCACAAGCACACCGAAAGGATCCTAATGGCTGAGTTTGCAGGTAACCCAGTAACAACAGTCTTAGTGGTGTACTCGCCCACTAACACGGCATCGCATGAGGATGTTGAGAAGTTCTATGAGGACCTCACAGCAGCAGTCCGAGGTGTCCCAGCGCACAACTTCCTGGCAATCCTTGGCGACTTCAACGCCAGGATTGGACAGGAGGACGCTCCATTCCCATACCATGAGTCTACCAACCGCAACGGCGCATACCTCACAGCCCTTCTCATGGAACACCAGCTCCTGGCAGCGAACACCATGTTCCGGAAGAGAACAGGGAAGAGATGGACCTTCCGAGACCGAGCCTCAAGGCCTGGGGAGCTACCTAGGCTATACCAGTTGGACTACATCCTAGTGAGGCAAAAGTGGAGGAATTCCATCCTGAACGCTGAGCCATACAGCACGTTCAGCTCTGTAGGCTCTGACCACCGTGTGGTCTCCATGAGGGTACGACTGAGCCTCAGGGTCCCCAAGCCAAGCCCCAAGATTCGGCATGACTGGAAGGCATTCACGACCAATCCGGGCCTCCAAACCAGGTACTCGGAGGAAGTCAGGAAGCGCTTTCGGCAGCTGGATAGGGGAGAGGAGCCCAGCCGTGAATATGGGAGATTCATCACAGCGAATGAGGAGGCGACCAGACTGTGCGTGCCAGTGCTGAACAGAGTAAGAGCACCACCACGGTCCAGACACCCGAAGGTTGTAGCAGCACGAGGCAGGATGGAGGAAGCACGACTCAACTTTGAGCGTGAACCAACAGAGGAGGGTCGCGAGACACTGAACGAGGCCAAACAGTCTCTCTTCAGCACCTACGACGCCATCAAAGGGGAAGAAGTGATGGAAAGTGTGCGAAGAGTGCAGGCAGCGCAAGGTGAAAGGCAATACGGGGAGGCCTGGAAGGTAATAAATGAGATGACAGGGCGGAAGAGGGCCAAGGAGGGCCAGGTGGAGGGACACAGTCCAGAGGAGAGGGTGGCAACATGGTTCGACCACTTCCAGAGGCTCCTGGGAACATCAGTGGAAGAGGGAGAGGAGGAAAATATACCGACAGTCCTCCAGGGCCTGAACATCGACGATGGACCCTTCACAATCAGCGAGCTCGCCAGGGCAAAATCCACCCTAAGAGAGGGAAAGAGTGCTGGGCCGGATGGCATACCCCCAGAGGTCTTGAAGAACTGCGACCTAGACAACCTCATCCTAGACTTTTGCAACAATGCTCTACAGCACAACAAGCAACCTGAAATATGGTCTCTGTCTAATATCATCCCGGTGCCTAAAGCTGGAGACCTCTCAAAGCCAGACAACTACAGAGGCATCAGCCTGACATGTATCACTGCTAAGGTCTTCAACCGAATGATACTGAACAGGATACGGCATGCCATCGACCCTCACCTGAGAGAGAACCAAAATGGTTTTCGAGAGGAGAGAACAACCGTAGCACAGATCCTGGCATTAAGGAGATTAATAGAGGAGGTGAAAAAGAACAACCTAGCAGCTGTACTGTGCTTCATTGACTTCAAAAAGGCTTTTGATTCTATCCACAGAAGCAAGATGGTGAAGATCCTTGAGGCCTACAATGTCCCTCCCAACATTCTCCGGGCTATCGAGACCATGTACGCAAAAACAAGGGCCAACGTGGTGACCCCAGATGGCAGCAGTGAGGTGTTTGACATCCGAGCTGGGGTAATGCAAGGAGACACCCTAGCCCCCTACCTCTTCATCATAGTTCTAGATTATGCGCTCAGGAAAGCCATAGGGGGACGGGAACAAGAGCTTGGCTTCACGCTAACACCAAGGAGGTCAAGACGGCATCCCGCAGTAGTTCTGACAGACCTGGACTATGCGGACGACATCAGCCTGCTCTCCGACAGCATGGAACAAGCACAAGAACTCCTGAACAGGGTGGAGATAGAGTGTGCCAAAGTTGGTCTCAGGCTAAACGCTAAGAAAACTGAGGTTATCACCTATAACCTACCTGATCACTCACCTCTGACAACAACAGAAGGAGCTGTGTTGAAGGAAGTCAAGGACTTCAAGTACCTGGGCGCATGGGTCGACTCAACTGAGAAAGACCTTAAAGTAAGGAAGGCACTCGCTTGGAGGGCCCTGAACGGCATGAACAGTGTATGGAACTCTAACCTCCCCCGCCAAATCAAACTTAGCTTCTTCTTTGCAACGGTGGAGTCTGTTCTCCTCTATGGCAGTGAATGCTGGACCCTGAAGCCAACCCTGCAGAAGTCTCTAGACGGGTGCTACACTAGAATGTTGCGTGCAGTACTCAACATCAACAGGAGTGCACATGTTACAAACGAGAGCCTGTATGAGGGAATACCAAAGGTAAGCGAGAAAATTGCCACCAGAAGAATGAGACTAGCAGGACACTGCCAAAGACACCAGGAGCTTCCAGCCAGCAAATTGGTACTGTGGGAGCCAACACACGGGCACCGGCCGCGAGGACGTCCCACAAAAACATACGTGGACATACTCAAGGAAGACGTAGGGACACAGAACACCAATGAGCTGGCCAGATGTATGGAGAACCGAGATGACTGGAAACAACGATGGAGGGCTCGTCTGAGGACGACCTAGATAGAGAAGGGACACTGGACACAGTGGTTCTTGATCGTGGTTGAGACCGTTGTACATTTATTGCTGACAAAGTTCACAGGCTCTGCTGCTGGTAATAGCTGTAGGTTTCTTTCAATACAAAGAGAAACATTCCCCAGTCAATAATTTGTCATTTTGCAGTAATATTAAACAGAATAAGCTACTGTAACACTGTGTGTAAAGTAGTGTAAAAACGTTCACAATTCCCATTCAATAAGGTCTCTTCTTAATGTACATCAAACTGGCCAACTTGCATCAATTATTAAAGTACAAAAACGAAGTGCAGATTATTCAGAATTACATCAAAACATAGTTAAGCATCTTAGCTCACTCTGCAAGGCAACAACATATATCAATGGCCGTTTTTAACTTAAATATAATACAAATTGTTCAGACAGTCATAGAAGCAGTGCTCACCTTTCAATACAAAGAGAAACATTACCAAAGATGGCACCAGCAGCTCCTAGTCAAACTGAGCTACGGTGCCCAGAAAGGGACAAAAAGGTAATGTTTGCAGAAACTACAGGTGCATGACCTTTGCAACAGTGACACCTGCTGACATAAATAGGCCACTGCCTTACATCTACCCCTTCTTTAATTGATGGCGTCTCTGCCATCAGACCACACAAAAACTAAAACAAGTGCCACCCATTAACCAAAAAGTGTGTGTGTGTGTGTGCGTTACATATGCTCAGGTGGTCCTGTTGCTTTGGCCCTCTGCCACAACTTCCATCCCCTTTCTATCTTCTGCTGTTCCTCATCAGATCTCAAGACTTGTGAGCATAGTCTCTTTGGGGGTCGTCGATTCCTCGGCGGGTTCCTCCGTGGAGCATCGGGCCCTGGAGGTGGGTTGGCACCACTAACGGCTACATCTGCCTCCCCTCCATCACTCACTTGCTCAAGTTCCTCATCCACTTCCTCCATCCTTGTGTGTTCATCCTGCCCGTTTGGTGTCTTTGGTACAGTGTTCTCCACAACTGCTTCTGTATCATCCATCTCACATTCCTCTTCTGTACCTGCCTCAGTCTCTCCTCCAAACTGATCCAGCATTCCCTCTGTATCCTCTCTTTCCCAATCCCCTTCCACATCTGACTCAACATCCTCTCTCATCACTTCACCGGCCTGCTCCACTGGAAGAAACATACACTGTGTTAGGAGGTTGCGGTGGACCACTCTCTCTTTTTCACCATCCTCTTGTCGTATCACATACACAGGTATATTGGGTTGCTTCTTCATCACAATGTATGGACGTGACTCCCATCTGTCTCCAAGTTTCTGCCGCCCTTCCACATGACACCTTTTGACAAGGACTCGGTCCCCCGGGCTGAAAACTTGACTCTTTGCTTTTTGGTCATAATATTTTCTCTGCTGGTCCTTCGCATGGTGAGAAGTCTGATTAGCCTGGGCATATGCCTGTGACAGACTGTCATGCAGAGTTTGGACGTACTCACTATATTCACCTTGCTCATCGGTGGTAGTAAGCCCAAAGATCAGGTCCACTGGAAGCCGGGGGTGCCTACCGAACATCAGGTAGTACGGTGTGTATCCCGTCGAGTCGTGTCGTGTGCAGTTGTAGGCATGCGTCATCGCATCCAGATGCTCATGCCAGCGGGGCTTCAAGTGAGGCTCTAGTGTGCCCAGCATGTCCATAAGGGTCCGGTTGAACCTCTCAGTGGTCCCATTGCCCATTGGGTGGTAAGGGGTGGTGTGGGTCTTAGTGATGCCAGTACACTTGCACAGCTCCTTCACAATAGCGCTTTCAAAATTGCGTCCTTGGTCAGCCATCAATTTTGCACAAAAACCGAACCGGCAGAAGAAGTTTTTCCACAGTACTTTAGCCACTGTGTTGGCCTTTTGGTCTTTAGTGGGGTAGGCCTGGGCATAGCGGGAGAAGTGGTCAGTAATAACAAGCACATTTTCGATGCCGCCCTTTGACTTCTCCAGCGTCAAAAAGTCCACACACACCAGTTCCATGGGGGCACTGGTGTGAATACTGACTAGGGGAGCCCTGAGGCCTGCAGTTGGGGTCTTTCTGAGGCAGCACCTCTCGCACTGCTCACACCAAGCCTTGATTTCCTGAAACATTCTTGGCCAGTAGAATCTCTCCCTTATCATCTGCAGGGTCCTCTCGAATCCCAAGTGCCCTGAGTCATCATGAAGAGCAGTCTTGACAGATGTGCGCAGTCGTTCTGGCAGTACAAGCTGCTCCACTTCTCCCCTTTGGCTGTCATGTACACAGCGGTACATGATACCATCCCGTATCACTAACCTCCTCCACTCCTTTAAGAGAAGGCACATTTGCCCTCCACCACTGACCCTCTCACTGCCACGTGGCTTCTGGTTCAGGCTCTTAAAATGCAGGACAGGGCCGATGCCCCGATCTTCCTTCTGCCCCGCCCGGATCTCCTGTTTAGTCATGGCAGGTAATGACTCTGTCCCCACATCCATGTAGGGCTCACTGGGCTGGAGTTGTGGCTCCAGGGGGTCAGGTTCCTCTGGGGCAGTAGTGCTCTCAACCGGGGAGCTCACTGGTTCTAGAGTGGGCTGGTTCCCTTCACTGTCTCGTTCACTGCCCCTCACTCGCTGAGGGCAGGTGTGTAGGACTTGTGTGACCTCCTGGTTGGACATACGGGAGAGTGCGTCTGCATTTGCGTTACTCTTTCCTCTTCTATAGTGGATGTCAAAGTCGAACGCCGACAGTCGAGACACCCACCGCTGTCCTGTAGCATCCAGCTTTGCTGTGGACATCACATACTTGAGGGGGTTGTTGTCTGTCTGGACTGAGAACCTCCGACCATAGAGATGGTCGTAGAACTTATCTGACACCGCCCACTTAAGAGCGAGGAACTCAAGTTTGTGTGCCGGATACCTGGTCTCTGCTGGGCTCAAGCCACGGCTGGCGTAGGCTATGACTCTCTCGACTCCACCCTGGACTTGAACCAAGACAGCGCCAAGCCCCTCACCTGACGCATCAGTTTGGAGCACAAAGGGCAGGCTGAAATCTGGATACCCCAGCACAGGCGCAGTCGTCAACTTCTCTTTCAGTGTCAGAAAGGCCTCCTCACACTCATTAGTCCACACAAAGGCTGGCTCAGGACCCAGGCTTTTCTTTCCTCCTCTCTTCTTCTTTCTGGGGTCACCGCTGGTGAGACGGTACAGAGGTGCTGCTGTCATGGAGTAGCCATTCACATACCTTCTGTAATAGCCGGCTAGGCCCAAGAATTGGAGCACTTCTTTCCGATTTGTGGGCCTCGCCCAGTCCTTGACCCTGCTGATTTTCTCTGGGTCTGTCCTGATGCCCTCTGCAGAGACCAAATGACCCAAATACTGCACCTCCTTTCTCACAAGCTGGCACTTCGAGGGCTTCAACTTCAAACCATGCTCCTTGAGTCGATCAAACACAAGCTGTAACCTCTCCAGGTGCTCGTCAAAGGTTTTGGAGAATATGATGAGGTCATCCAGATAAATCAGGAGGTGAGTGAAGTTCATATCTCCAAAGCAGCAGGTCATTAGTCTCTGGAAGGTGGACGGAGCGTTCTGTAGCCCAAAGGGCATTCTGTTGGCCTCAAACAGCCCCATGGGAGTGCTGAATGCTGTCTTGTGTTTGTCGTGCTCTGCTACCTCCACCTGCCAGTAACCAGACGTGAGGTCAAGGGTGGAGAAGTACTTTGCTTGTCCCAGGGCCTCCAGGGCCTCCTCAATTCTGGGCAGGGGAAATGCGTCTCTGGTGCTGTAGGAGTTCAGCTTTCTATAGTCAACACAAAGCCTTAGTGACCCATCTTTCTTGGTTACAATCACTACTGGTGAAGCATATGGGCTCTTACTAGGCCTGATGACCCCTGTTGTCTCCATCTCCATCAACAGCTTTCTCACATCCTGCCACTGTGAAGGGGGAATCTTGCGGTAAGGCAGTCGAAAGGGTGTGGAATCAACCAGGGGAATTTCATGCTTTATTGTTTTGGTGTGGCCATAGTCTATGGAATGCTGGGAGAACACACTTCCATTCTTCTCCACCAGCTCTTTAAGGAGTGACCGCTGGTGCTCATTTTCTACCGCTGCTTCACTTAGGTCCACCCCACCACCTGCCACAACTTGATCCAAACTCAGGCAGGCCTCTTCTCTCTCTTCGTTGTGGTGTTCGCCTGGCTCCTTGTCAGGAAACTCCACAACATTTTCCACCATGAGTGCATTGGCTAGACGAGTGTGTGGCTTTATTGTGATAGCACGTTGGGATAGATTCATCACCCTTACAGGGGTGCAGCCTTTCTTTACATCAGTAAGGACTTTGGCAACCAAGAGGTCTTGGGGGAGATGCAGGAAAGGGTGGCCTTCAATGAGGGCTGTGTAAGTCTTTCTTTGCGGACCAGCTTTGATCCTACACTTCAAATCCATCTCTTTCCCTCCAGGGATTCTTATCTTACGGCCAGTGTACACAGCAGGGCCCACCGTGTCATCTGTTCCACTATGTTCTGTGTTCCCAATTTCCAGCAGGGCAGTGTACCACTCTGGATGGCTCTGCTTGACCCGGTGAATGAACTGCTGGCCATAGGTTTCTTGGAGGTGGCTCCTGGAGGCACGAATGACATTGGTACCCACAAGTAAAGGGACAGAGGAACGATATTCTGAATCAGGGACCACAAAAGCTGGCACAGCCTCGAACTCTCTCTCCATCACTTTCAGGTTAATGTGCAGGACACCATGGTAGGGTACACTCTGGCCGGCTGCCCCCTCAATGGGTATTTTAGAGGGCTGTAGCTTTTGCTTCTGAAGGGTGGGGTGGTTGCGCCAGAAATTGTGAGTAATACTGGTAATCTGGGAGCCAGAATCTATGAGTGCCTTGCATCTCATCCCATTGACTTCCACCTCCCCCTCGTTCCTGGGACCCACTAGAGGGGTATCCTCCCCTTCATCATCGGTTCTGCTCATCTGTAATTGGGAAACTTGCTGCTCGCCCATGGTTGCCCCAGTAACCATGGGCTCTAGGAGTTTAAATGCTGTGCTGAGGGAGCTGTGTTCCCCTCTGCAGGGACCATAGGCTGGGGTTGGCGAGTCCAGGACAGACTGGGATCTGGGAGAACTGTTCTGCAGACCCGGGCAATATGTCCTTGTTTTCCACACCGGTAGCATGTAAAACTCCCTGGCGATGACTGGGCTCTTGGTGGGGCGGCAGCAGCAGGGACAACGGGTGGGACAGAGGTCAGGACAGTGGGTGGGGCAGCAACTCTAGATTGAAGGTGGGACAACATGGCCATCTGTTGCTCTTGGCTTAGAGCCAATTTCCTCACCATCTCTCTCAACTCTGACAACTCAGAGGTCTGTTTTGTTGTCTCTTTCTTCACATCTGTACCACACTCAGGCGTGGCATCATGTACCTGAGCATATGCTTTCTTTGTCTTGTGTTGTGGTTGGAACTTCTTTGTTTCTTTTGTTAGATTTCTGAGCTCATGTTGCAGCTCTCGGAAGCTCAATAGCCGGGGCTTCATTGGTGAAATCCTGGCGTACATCTCCTCATCATCAAGCCCCCTTAAGAACTGCCGGGTGAGTTTGCTGTCACGGTCAGGGAAAGGCCTGCCCCCTCTCTCACCGTCCTCAACAGCTCTCAATGTTGCCTCCAGTGCTATGGCATAAGAGCAGCAAGATTCTCCAGGCCCCTGGCTACGTTCATAGAAGTCGGCCAGTGGGTCTAAGGAGCCTTGTGTGTCGCTGTACTCAGCCCTCAACTCCTCAAAGGCCTTCTCAGGGGTTTGGTCTTGTGGGGGTAGGTTCAACACCAACCTTCTGGCCTCACCACCCAGGTGCCGCACTACTGTGGAAAAGCGGAGGTGCATGGGCAGCTCTATTGCCTCCAGGAGATACTGCATGTCACGAATCCAGTCCTCCACAAGCATCTTGTTGTCAGAATGGCCAGTGAAGATTTGGACGTTCTTCACCTGATGAGTCTGCAGGAAGCCTCCATAGGCAGCAGGTGGCAGGCCTGAGTTGGCTATGGATCTGTGTGGGGCGGAGGATGGGTGTAGAAGTGTGGGTTGGGGGAATGCATTGGGATACATGCTGACTTGGGGGTTGGAAGCAGGTGGCCATGGATGTACTGGAGCTGGGACATGGGGGGGAGCTGTATGACCAAAGGTTTGTGAGAGGATATTGGGATACATTCTGGCTTGAGGGTCTGAAGCAGGCATTTGTAGATATACTGGGGCAGGGGCGTGGGGGGCTACTGTAGGGTTAGATATTTGGTTGAGTGGACTGGGGTGCATGTTGACTTGGGGGTCTGAAACAGGCATCTGTACCCGTACTGAAGCAGGGGTTTGATGGGAGGTTGCAACATGAATAGTTTGTGGGAGGGTATTGGGATTCATGCTGGTTTGAGGGTGTGCGGCAGGTGTCTGGAGATGTACTGGAGCAGGGGCATGGGAGGGAACCTGGTAATCAACATTTCCATAAGTCATATTCATAGGGATAGACATAGTCGTGCTGGGGCCCCAAGCACCATGATTCAGGCTCTGGGAGTGGTGTTGAATAGGAGGGTTGTTCATAGTGTTCATTTGGGACGTTTCAGAATTTGGCAAGGGGAGCTGGAGTGCAGGATGGGAATGTGTATAGCCGGTGTAAGCCTGGGGGCTAGGCTGAGCAGCCTGGGTTTGGGCTGCAGTCTGGAGTCTGTAGTCTGACCTGTTCTGGTAGTTTGGCCATGTGGACGCATTAGCTGGGGTATGCGGTGACAGTATTGGGGGTGATGGGCTAAGCTGTACGCCCAGTGCTGAGTACTGAGCATGGTGCTGCTGCTGAGGGCTGGGGGAGCTCGGAAACAGGTTGTTACGCTTTGGCCGCACTGACTGCTGCTGCTCCACTGTACTGGCATCAGCTGTTGCCCCTTCACTCGAAAGATGGGATTGTGTTGTATGGAGAGAGTTGTGATTGTGGCTTGTTGCATGCCCAGGGGTGAGTTGGTGGACAGATGTCTGAGCGGTGGGGCCATCCATCTTCGAGGGGGAATTGGTGTAGTCACTCAACATCTTCAGTTAGTGTAACTGGGACCAAGGGCTTGAGCAGTGAAATAGATGAGATATCTGTGTATGTGGGTGTGTATGGGTTATACAGTGCAATGAAAACAATAAAAAACAAAACAATGGGTGACACAAATATCAATCTGCACATGAAATTCACATTAACTGCAATTATTTCAATTAATCAGTACACCACTTTGTGTCTGACACAGGGAATATGAATGAGGTAGACCAACAGTATTCATAGAAGGGTTGCTCACATAAAATACAGAATTTCTTTTTCCTCTTTTTTTTTTTTCAAAAAACAGTTCAGCTTATAGGACACCATAGAAAGTCATCAAGTGGAAACAGTTTTCATAGGATTCAAAGGATATGCTGGAGAAGGTGAATGTCCTTCCCATACAGCTCAGCAGACAGTAGTAGCTCAGTCCACCACACTGTCCAGTCACAGCTGGTAATACAGTTTGGTACAACAGATGGGGATGCTACTGTCAGTCTCTCTTTCTCTTCAGTCTCAGTGAGCCACGATCCGGGTCACGGCACCAAAGATGTAACCCACAGTGTTGCTGGCCTCTCTACACACCCTTGGACTCTGCGTTGTGTTTTTAGTATTAATGAGATGGGTTGTTGTGCGGAGAGAAGGGACACTGGACACAGTGGTTCTTGATCGTGGTTGAGACCGTTGTACATTTATTGCTGACAAAGTTCACAGGCTCTGCTGCTGGTAATAGCTGTAGGTTTCTTTCAATACAAAGAGAAACATTCCCCAGTCAATAATTTGTCATTTTGCAGTAATATTAAACAGAATAAGCTACTGTAACACTGTGTGTAAAGTAGTGTAAAAACGTTCACAATTCCCATTCAATAAGGTCTCTTCTTAATGTACATCAAACTGGCCAACTTGCATCAATTATTAAAGTACAAAAACGAAGTGCAGATTATTCAGAATTACATCAAAACATAGTTAAGCATCTTAGCTCACTCTGCAAGGCAACAACATATATCAATGGCCGTTTTTAACTTAAATATAATACAAATTGTTCAGACAGTCATAGAAGCAGTGCTCACCTTTCAATACAAAGAGAAACATTACCAAAGATGGCACCAGCAGCTCCTAGTCAAACTGAGCTACGGTGCCCAGAAAGGGACAAAAAGGTAATGTTTGCAGAAACTACAGGTGCATGACCTTTGCAACAGTGACACCTGCTGACATAAATAGGCTACATGTACTAAAAGGTTGAAATTCAACTCCCGGGGGAAACCTCATAAAAAAAAAAAAACAGATTTGTGTTTGTGCCCTATTAACTTTATATTTACAGGAAAAAAAATCACACCCAATGTGTGAAGTGAGCGGTGGTCGTGCTTGCATAACATCTTCAGACTAGGATTTGAGTCTAGGATGTACAGGCTATGCTACACACACACACGTTTTGCTATGGCTACAGACATACGACATATGACACCACTAGACAAACATACACATTTTACTATGGCAAAATGCTGAGGAAAAAGGCTACGGACACACACGTTTTGCTATGGCAAAACGCTGAAGAAAAAGGCTACAGACATATGACATATGACATTACTAGACAAACATGATGCTACGCACACACATTTTACTATGGCAAAAGGCTGAGGAAAAAGGCTACGGACACACGCACAGCCACTTATAGGAGCGGTTTGCACCGCTCAAAAAGACAAAAAATAAATATGCTTAATAAGTAGCATGTGAGGGGTCAAACTAGGGGATTTTCATGATGCTGAATCCATTGCAAGCATTTGTTTTGCATGGTAACATTCTGCGGGCTACAAACGCCCCCGACAAAACGGTGAAAAGTGATGATTCATCACTAAACCATCGTTTTGTGGATCCGTTTTTAGTCCAAGGAACCGTGAACTTGAACTGGCATCACAGATGAGTAGCTTTACCGTGTGAGTGTGTGTGTGTGTGTGTGTGTGTGTGTGTGTGTGTGTGTGTGTGTGTGTGCGCGCGTGCGTGCGTGCGTGCGGCGTGAGTGTGTGTGTAGTATGCACAATAGCGCCCTTCTCAATCTGTTCCTGTCTGTCAGTACAGTACTGGTGTGGCTATAGGCTGCACAACAGTGCCCTCTGGTCACCCAGTGTTAAAAGAAATGTGTGACGTGCCTTCTTTTATGTTATAATAAAGGTCTCAATTGTTCAGAAATAGTGTTTATTCATGAGCTGCTCCCACTGACTCCAGTGCAGTCTACCGAACTTCCGGCTGCAGTTTGGCACCCATGGTGCGATGAATCTGCCAGTTGGAATTGCGAGACAGTGAAAGGGGCGTGGGTGTCTTTACCTCCCTATTTACTTTGCCCGAGAGGCCTGCCAGCCACTCCACTCCTTTAAGGAGCCACGCACTATTTCACTTTGTGGCTGTGGCAAATGACTGTTTTGTTTTGGCGCAGCTGCAGCGTTTCTCTCTCTCTCGCTGCTTGCAAGTTATCTGCCTTAGTTTTTGAAGCGGTGAAAGCCGCTTCCAAGGAGTGGCTTTGTCTGTCCCATACGCTTACAAGGAGTCCCGTGTCCGTGTCATGTCCTGTGCATGCAGTATTGAGGATTGGCCAAGCTTCACATGACAATTTGGCCCTCCAGACAAAATCATTCATTCATTAAGAATTCATAAAAACATAGAACTAAAACACAGAATGTAAAATTCACCGCTTCACTTAGAACCAAGGTTTATTCTCCAGATCCACTGTACAGTACCTGTATTTATGGTTTCATGAATGTATTTATGTTTATAGTGTGCTGTATAGGAATTTCACATTGTGTGTTAACACAGTATCATCTTGGTTGCATGCTGTAGGTACTGTAGGAGACAGACTTCCATCAGCTCTGTGGTGCCATGTTTCACTGAGGGTGATGTAGTCACCTTAGCTGGTGTCCATAGACACCATGTTGGCCGAGTTGGAGTCTCTCAGTCTCTGGACAGAATCAAAGATTTCCTGCAGTTCCTGATCGGACTGAATCTGAGCCTGGAGCTGTGTCATCAGAGGAAAGTTCTTTGCTTCTGGGATGTCAAGTAGCGAGACAACAGCTTGCATCGCAACATGCTTCAAGTGAACTAGTTTGTCAGCATCCTGCTTTGCTGAACCATTCTTCAGCTTGGAGGTGCAAACAGCTTGTAGCGGTGCTACCAGTTTGTCCAGTCTCTGGATGATGGCGCTTGGATGCAGAGACAAGAGACGAGTCAGCATGGGCAACACCAACATCTTGATGTCATGGTGGTCTTTGAGTCCGTCCTCTAAATGGTTGAGGAAGGTGAAGATGTCCAGTTTGTCGTGACATCTTTCCAACAGAGTGGACATGCACTCAAATGCTGCTTTCCTCAAATCCAAACCCTCGTCCACTGAGTGTCTGTATGGACCCATCTGTACCTCTCTGATGAGTTCCTCCCTGACTTTGGTTTCATTATAAATAAGTGGTAAAACTGAATCCAGCATCTCTCGGATCAACATGGGCTTGATATTGGCTGCCGAGTTGAATGTTACCACGGCGATGAGCCGCACATTCAGGTCTGGGTCTTCAAGAGTCTTCAGGAAGTCGCCTAAACAGTTCTTCAGTACATGGTCTATTGGATGAGGATGAGCAGAGATGGTGAACCTGACAGCTGTTACCACAGAGCTCCTGGCGTAAGGCGAACCGGACATTAGATAGCCCTTCAGCCTTGGCAGTAGGGTTTCAGGGTCTATCAGAGTTAACTTTCCCAGACATTGAGAAACAACATTTCTGGTTCTTTCTTCCCGACACTCACAGTATTTCAGCAGCAGGGACGACACTGACTCTATATGTGGCTTCAGACTTGGAACTGAAGCGGATCCTATTATCTCCATTAGAGAGTGCAGTAATAGATACTGTGTTTTGGGCTGAGAGATTTCTGAAAGGATGAAGGGGAGGTACTCTGGCAGGTTGCCAACAGCGATCGAACACAAAGCATAGGACGCTGCTGACTTCACATCCTCATTGGTGGCGGAGAAAGCATCAGTGATGACAGTCTGGAGTTCTGGTTGGCTGCTGAGGTCCACATGATGACCAACTTCACCCAATGAGAGCAAAGCTAACAGTCTCATAGAATCTGTGGAGCAGCTGTTCTTCACTTCCTTTATTAACTGTCCCACTACCGCAGATACTTCGTTGGGACAGACTCTGGTGAGTGCTGCCACACATTTAGCGATGGTAGAGTAGGCCTGTTTGTGAGCCAGTGGAGAGTCGGTGTTGACTGTTAGCATCTTATACAGGTCCCACAAACACAAACCTGCTGTATTTGTACACACCAGAGCCTGGTAGAAATTCAACATGGCATCCAGTGCTGCTCCTTGCAGCAGTGGAGAACGGACCAGTGAGATGAGCTGGCCGAGGATGTTTCCTTGAACGAGCTTAGCCGGGGAGGAAGGGTGTGTCTGCACCAATGTGGTCAGGAAGATCAACACCATCTGAGACACGTTCATGTCATTCTCGTCTATGAGGGCAGGAAGTTCAGCCAACACTACGTCTATCATGCCTGATGTCACTGAGGAGCCACATTTCTTCAGCAGTCCGTCCAGCGCAGCTAATGTGACTCTTTTGTCAAATTTGTGGAGGAATGAGGCAAGGATGGGAACAGCTTTGCAAAGAACCGGACCCAGGCTGATGTTCAGAGGAGAGCCTGCTATCAGCGCCAACGCTTTAACAGTAGCGAGTCGTGTCGGTCCAAGCTGGAGTCGTTCCAAAAAGATGGGCAGCGTCTCAGGAAGTTCAGTGGGCAAACGGTCTCCCAGGTTAAAGATGATCTGGCCCATACAGGTAATGGCCTGTTCATTAACTTCCTTGAAAATGCTAATGGCTTGCAGGCGCTTATTTGTACAACTGAACAATTTCTTAATGTAGGGGTCAAAACCCCCACATTCACTGTCCGGATGTTGGTGAATGTAAACCCCGATCACCTTGACCAGCTGCTGTGTAACCAGCAGGGCTTCGGAGTTCATGCTATAGAAGGGGTCTGCCATGCAGGCCACCATGACTGGGACGAGATCTTTGCAAATGTTTGAGATGTGTGGGTGGAAGGCCTTGGAGGGCTTGTAGCTCAGGATCCCATGCAAACATGACAATGCTTTGGTCTTCAGCTCAGAGCTGCTGGACTTATCATTCAGACTGAAGACTATACCTGGTATTAGTTCTGGGACGTTTTGGACCACAGCATCAGGCAGAACCTTCACCAGTTCAGTCAACAAGTTGAAACAACAGTATTTCGTCTTCCAACTTTGCCCTTTTAATAGCTTATTAAGAGCACCCACTATCCTAGGAACCTGACTCTGTAACAGGGTTAGAGGTGTGTCTCCCTGATTCATAGTGTCTGGGTCCGACATCCACTTCTCAGTTTGTGTCAGCAGAGAGATATATGCGAGGAACACATCTGCCTTCACATTCTCCACTTCATCCTCGAAGCGGGAGATGAGTGCAGGAGAGACGGAGCAACAGAAGTCCTGCAGCATCTCATGTCTGGTTGAGATGACACCGTCCAGACACTTGGCAGATGCGCAACGCACCATCCAACTGGTGTCTTCATCGTCACTGTCATCCTTGTCACGTATATATCTGACGCTTACTTCGTGGGACAGGTAGTGCAGACACAGTTCGATGACCGTGGGAATGTGGGGCTGAGCCTCCTTAGAAGACTTCCTAACGAAGGACTCAAGGGCCAGGAGGCAGCGCTCTCTCAGTTCATCATCATCGATGTTACAGAGCGTCACCACCAACGGAATGATCTTCTCCAGATGTTCGCCTATGCGGTGTCCAGCCTCCTTGCTGATAGCAGCCATACACTCAATGTGTGTTCTGGTTTTTGATATGGTCTGTGGTCCCAGTTCTAACAGCAGGTTTTCAATTAGGTCATCGAACAAACTGTTCTCACATGTCATTGCGAGGTGGCAGAGGGCCGTAATGGTCCTCTTTCTGACATCCAGGTAACGGGATGTGAGCTGGGGAAGCAGACAACTCAGGATTGAGGAATGAAGAGCCACCAACAATCCTCCCTGTCTGCAGAGCATGTTGGCCATGAGAGCAAGTGCCGGCAGCTGAACGTACACGTTATCGTTTTCGGTGATGGCACTGGTCAGTTTGTCAGTTATCTTCTTGCAAACACTGGCAGAGGAGCCACTTGAAGGAAGTCCTCCTATAACGGTCATGAGTCCAAAGAACGAGACGTCCCAGAGCTTCTTATTACCGGACAAAATGTTGGTCCACAGCTTGTCCACAATGGTCTCAACCTGGTTCTCCTTCACCTTGCTCACCAGAGGGCCCAGGCATTTAGCAGCCAGGTTTCGGACTTCTCCAAACTTATCCTCCAACAACTTCAGAATCATTTGTACCACCTTCTTCTCACCGTCATCGTCCAGTGTGACTGTATCCTTCTGCAGCTCAGACATCAGGGCATTGGTCGCCATGCACCTCACATCCTTGTTGCTTGAGGTCATTGAGTTCAGCAGACTGGAGACATAGTATATGGCACTCGCCATTTTGATCTGATTAGCTGTTGGTTAGCCTCCCGATAACGTGCTTTGCTATGACCCAACTTGAGTATATGCTAGCTACACTAATGCCTCATTCACATTGGGGGCGATATATCTGAAGTTTAGCTTGGTAATTCAATGTTATCTCTATGGAAACCAGCTTCCATGCTCGAAGAAAAGCTTGGAAATGAAAAGTTAGCTTTTTTCTCACTAGTCCTCAATTTTATAGCAGCTTCTTTTCATCGTTCACACTGGCTTTGTTTTGCCCAGCCAATCAGAGCACAGCATGATGTGAGTAGGCGGGGATTCATTCAGCCCTCCAAATCAACTCGTCTGACCACAGACACGGAGCTGCAGAATTTGCGACATAAATATTTTCACTTTTTTAAAATAACGGCTATATATGTAATATTAATGATGATTTGGCAAGAATATGGACTGAAATAAAAGGCTATATAACCAACACGACATGGAAGCTGGTGAAAATCGTCTGTGTGCGCGTGTGCCCTCTGCCTCTCTCCACCCCAACTTTACCCCGGATAGGAGACGCAGGGCTGGGGAGCTTCCAGTCTCGTTTACTGGTTCTCACCGGAGCTGGCCAGCTGGGTGCAGCAGAGGCTGACTGTGGACTAAGCACACAACCAAAAAACTAATAGTAAAGTTTGTAAACTAGCAGAGATGTAAGTCGATAGACAGACAACAAACTATATAGGGGGTGAGGACTGGGCGTGGCCTTGCAAAAATCTGCCACTTCCGCCCGCCATGTTCGTTGCTGGCCTATCTTTCTTGTGAGACTCTTGGATAAAAGGAAGCGATGACCGGAGAACAGCAATGACAGTTCACTGGTTGTAGACAAGATGGATTGGTCAATGCAAGTGTAGGCTAAGTCAGTGTTCGAGTTATACTCCCAGAACTATGGGGGTTCGCGCGCGTGCACGTCTCGCGCGGGTGAAAATTGGCGGTTTTTCACGTTTTTGATCGCGTTTTTATCGCATTTTATTCGGGTTTTCGCGTTTTTTTTTTTTGCTAAACAATCGGGAACGGCACAGTGCACACTACACTTTCCCTTTGCCCCTTTCCACATGCACCAGCCAGCAAGATAGTCTATATAGTTATAGTAGATGGAATTCTTGGTACCAACACTCCAACAGACAGACAACACCAGTATCATATAATCATTCAGTTCCAAAAGCTTTTCAGTTATCTACTTAATTTTACACCACTGTTCTACTACAGCAAGCATTATGGTATTGCTTCCCAAACGTTTTAGCCCGTGAACCAAGAGAAACTAAACCCAAACAAGTAGAAGTGAAAATAGCCGATCTACAAGATCACAAGGAGTCGCTTCGCGCTGCGTTGTGAACTTCTAGATCTGCTATTTTCAGGACCCATACAATGTGTCCACAACGCTAGCCAAAACAGTGTTAGCTAGCAGCATAGCATCCATCATTACTCCAACTCTATTTAGCCACGACTCACTCACCAATTGTTGACAGAGTGACGATGAGACGAGCAGGACGATGTTTAATGCCTTTATAGCCTACATGGTCTTGTCTTGGTGTTCTGTTATATTCCTTGGCTTTATGCCTGTGTTGTTAATTTCACCACGAGTCCATCAGGGCGCAAGATACGCACTGACGACAGAGTGGACGAACGTTAAAGGCTCGTCCTATGAAAGCCATTTCCTCTCTGCACAGAAGCGCATTTCAAAACAAGAGTCTTTATTTAATTTTTTTCATCTATACAATCGATCATTCAACATGTTTATTTTGAAATTGTCCTGGAAAATAGTAGCCAAATAGCACCTACATGCCACTGAGAGGTTACGTTTGTGTTGATGAGAGCCAGAGAGCGCAGGGGAGAAAAAAAAAAAAAAAAAAAAAAACACTTGGGAAAAAAAGAGACCCTGTAGCAACTCATAATGTAATAAGGGCTCATAATGTAATAAAACCATGTAATAAAAACTCATAATGTAATAATCAGCTCATAATGTAATAAAAACAAGCGCATAATGTAATAATTAAAATGTAATAAAAGCTCATAATGTAATAATCAGCTCATAATGTAATAAAAAATACATTATTACATTATGACGTTTTATTACATTATGAGCCTCCTATGTGGAGGTTCTTAATGTAACACATTATTACATTATTACATTATTGAAAAATCCATTATTACGTTATGCGCTCGTTTTTTTATTACATTATGAGCTGATTATTACATTATGAGTTTTTATTACATTTTTCTTATTACATTATGAGCCCTTATTACATTATGAGCCGTTATTACATTATGAGTTGCTACACACCCCACCCATCACCTTAGTTTATATAACTTCTTGCTTTTCTTAGTTTGGTTAAGCTTGACTCTACTGATGAATGTTTACACATAATTTCTTATTACAAATTTCTTAAAGCAATTCCCTTGGTGGGTTTTAGTCAATTTCTCAAAATTCCTGTGGAAAATAGCAGATCTACACATTGTTGTATTGATTATTTTCAAGCTAATACTTCAAAGGTTAAATTCCGTTCCAATTACAATGAAAAACCTTACATTTCATTTTTTGCATTTCTCACCATTCTTCTTCCTGGACATCTCATGGTAAAACATTTACTGAATACTGTTTACAGAGAAATGATTCGAATGTCCTTCGTTTGCCAATATTTATTGGCTACCCGTCATAGATTCCTTCCCCTTTCTTTTGTGGGAAAGCAAACTATTTTTCTTTCCATTTGATTTTAGCCCGTGCGGCTTTGGTGCGTGAGTGCAGTTTTGCGAAACTCATCTTCAATGTACGCGCGACAGTGGTGAACAACGGTTCGGTGAGTGCGCATACGTCTTCAAAGTAGTCCATAATGTACTTCTGGTCTTCAAGTGACAAGTCTTCCCAGAACAAAATCTCACTGTCAACCTGCTTCACTGTGGTTGCCACTGGATGGCGTGAGAGCATGCCAGTGACGGTTTTGACAGCTGTGGTGTGTGGGGCAGTGTGGGGCTTAGAGTGACAGCGAGTGACAGCTGTCACTGGACCTCTGCTCGACACATTTTGTGTGGTGTGTGTTGCAATGAGTGAGCCATCTCCGGCCTTAGTGCGGGAGACAGCTACGGCTGATTTTGCCCGCCCCACAGCGGGGTTGACAGTTGACGTGTCGACGGCGTCCCTGATGACGGCAGGCTGAATGGCAACGAGCCCCCTGGTTGCTGCGTCGGTGTTGCAGGATGTGGCGACCTCGTCTACTCCCTTTGCTGGTGCGTAGCTTGTGCTTAGGATGGCCTCCTCTTGGGCGGCGGCGTTCTCCGACAGGATGTCGGTAGGCTGAATGGTGACGAGCTCTGTGGCGTCGTATGATGTGGTCGTTGTGACGGGGTTGGCCTCCTCTTGGGTGGCGGTGTTCTCCGACGGGATGTCGGTCGTGGCGAGCTCTCTGGCGTAGTCTGGCGTAGTCGATGTGGCGGCGGTGGCGTCTTTGTCCACTCCTGTTGCCGGCGTGTCATTCGTGTGAGGCCCTGGGTCGGTGTCTTTGCCCGACGTGAAGGGCGGCTTGCTTCCATCTAGGTACTGCTTAGCTGATTTGGTTAGGGACGGCTGGCTTGCTTCTGCAGCGGTCTCTCTGACAGCGGTTTCTGTGACAGCGCCCTCAGTGGCGACTGTGTGCTGGTCTTCTGGTGCTGGATAATCCCCAAGGGCACCTTTCGTCAATGTGACGTGGAAGAGCTGGTTGGTGGTGACTGCTGGCTCGGCAGTTATCTCACCTGGATCTCCTCCTCCCTCTGGCGTATCCACAGAGCCACAGATGTGTGGCCCCGCGGTCGTCCCCGCCTCCCCCGGAGCGGCGACTGTGATTGAGAGTGAGGCGTGGACTGCCGGCCTCGTAGCTCTCTCCTCAGCTTGTCGTGTGGTGTCAGCCGTGGCAGGCTGTGGGACTGGAAAACTGCAGTCTGCGGCAGCTGCAGGGGGTTTAGTGTGACCCCACTCTGTGACCTCCTGTGGTTCATCTGTGGCAAAGATCATCCCCCTCCCAGGGATCTTCTGCTGCGGCTTGTCTCTGGTGGACGGCTCCCCCTCTGGCGTGCGGTCAGGACCACAGATGTGTGGATCCGTGACCTGGAATACGGACGCTGCGGTCGCCCCCTCTTCTTCTGGTGCGGTGACGGTGAGCGTGGCACGGGACGCCGTCCCGGCCACCTCCTCTGCTTCTCGAGTGTCGGTCGGGTGGTGCTGCGTGTTTGGCAGGCTACAGCCCACGGCAGCCGCGACCTCCTGCTGGATGTCAGTTTGATTCTCTGACACCTCGGCATGCTCTCCAACTGTGATCCCCGGCGCGTCCTCTGGTGTGAACTGCTCACCGGTTTCCTCCTTTCCTGTAGGGAATAAAAACACTGGTTCCTCTGGTCGTCCTTCTCTGGACCCCAGGTATCGAATATCATGGCCCCCTGGTGGGCCCGCTGCTGGTGTGGAAGGCTGGACGGGGAGATTTTCTGCTTCTCCCCCGCTGGTCTGTGCTCTGCTGGCCCTCAACAATTTCCTGCTTTGTATCCTAGCCTCTAGTTGGCTCAGTTTCTTTTTAATTTCCTCCATACATAATTTGTGTTTTTCCTCTCTGGCCAAAATGTCACTTTTAAGTTCCCCTATGTTAATACAATGGTCCCAGGAGTCGGCTTTTTCTAAAGCAATTACATAATTTCCTTCGGACTCGGTGAGTTTTGAGTAAGAATCATTCAATACTTTTTCTATAGTTTTTAGTTCAGCGATGTCAAACATATAGGAGCGGTACTTTCCTTTAGCCAACAACCAATCAAGTTTGTCGTCCTCATAGACTTTCTCCCACTCCCACAAGTTGGCCTTCTGTGGGCCCTTTTTGATCTGCTCCATATGGACATTGTACTTGTGCATATAGACTTCAAAACTAGAATCAACCTCCATTTTTTTAGCACGATGCACATAGAAATTATCATCTATCTGGGCCATACAATTGATCTCATTAGTCGCTTATACGAACTCTGAGAAGAGAGTGTCTACTGCTTCTTCGGCTTCTACAAAGTGTTGTGTATCATGCCAACAACCGGCTCTCGGACTGTAGAAGTCCATACATTCTCTTAAGTTAAATTCTGCCCCTTTCCATTCCTCATAGGCATAAAGGAACTCACTTTCGGCCATGATAGATCCTGTTTAGAGATAAGGTTTCTAAGGCCTGTCTGTGTTTCATTGGTTGACTGGGTGGCTGCCCCCCTCCTTTTTAGTGGACAGCGGGAGCAATAAAACTTACCCTCCCCCTACTTTTGTGGGATCTTGGGTGCAAGTTGAGAACAATGGGCTACTAGCTGTTAGCTTTAGCAATGGGCCTATTTGCAGGACTCCACATTTTTTTACTAGTTACTTTACTTTGTTAGTTTTAGCTTTCAGAAAAGTCCTTAACATAACTTTAATCCTCACATATTTTATTTAGCTAACATGGCTTTTGTGCCTCCAACTTCAGAAATGACCATAAGTTATTTCCCGAAATATTGGTATTCCTCAACTTCTATGGTTTACAAATATTTAATACTGCTTTGACCTCCAGTCAGCCCTTAGGCTTAATACGTAGTTGCTTAATGCAAACTATTTTAATTGCGCGATACTCCTTCCATTAGTTCTCAGGCTTAACATTTACCACAAATCCTTGTGTCCTTGGTCTGGTTACAGACTGCATTGATAATTCCACTTATTTGATTAGCAGCAATGCTGCGGCATACGGTTTAAACACTACAGTTTTTTGGCTCCGTTTTAAAACTCCTTTCGGCTACGTTTTAAAACTGTTACGGTTTTATGGGCCCGTTTTAAAACTGTTCGATCTTAATACTGTACCCAATAGTAGCAACATTAACTGTTGCCTACCTTGGTTAATAACTGTCCAACTTTTTAACCGATTACTCTATTTAGAATAATTAATTAGCCCTAGTTGGAAGGGCGCAGCGAGGCCAGGGTATTTAGGCACAACTCAGAAGCTTTCCTATAGCTAGAAAATTATAACCAACGTGTCTTTTATATTTTTATTTGCAATAACATACATACATAAACATACTATTAAACAAGCAATCTACTTTGACAAGTTAACTTAGTTTTGTGCTTCCTACAGTGGTTTGTCCCCTACACTGGAGCCCTAGCACTAAGTCCACTATTTGGCAAAAATTCCCCAACTACAGAAAACCAACAGGTTATTAACC